>NC_036463.1:14351630-14669130 GCF_002775205.1 Xiphophorus maculatus | reverse complement strand
AGGTTGAAATTGGAATTGCTCTTCTGGATGTCAAAGGGATTTTCATGGCGCAATCATATCCTACACAATATGTACTCTACAACATCTGGGTTACATAGGAAATGCACCCTGAGGTTTTAATAAGAAGAAGCCCCTATGGCTAAAACTTTAAATAAACTAAACCAAAAATGTTATTGATGTTTTATATATAGAGAGTAGTCGCATTAGTTTTTGTTACTGTACTGTTTGAGGTCTCAACTGTACCGTATCACGGTAATAACATGGTTTTGAAACCTTTTTTTTATTTTGTCACAGACCTGTTGTCATAGTTGAAATGACGTTTATTGTAGATGGTATTTGAACAACTTCTGGAAATAGTTCATCAAGTATGTTTGTTGCTCATTGTTGTGATACATTAAAAACTGTATCTGCAAACCAGTTATGTCTCCCTATATACTTATTTCAGCAAAACGGATGTTTCAGCTATCGACTCTCTTTCATGACATTTCATTGGACTGGATCTACAAAAAATTATTTGATATTTTATTTATTTGGCTGTTTTGTGCTGTTTCTGCTAATTATCTGTCAAATGTGCATAACTGACGGATTTTTATAGGGATATATTTAGGTTTTTGAATATGAAAAGTACCTAAGATGTTTGCTAAGTTTTTGCATATTTAATGAATCTCTTTTAACTTCATTCACATTTAATGCTTCTTATTTCTTTTGTATGGTTTCAAGAGCACTTGCATATTACAAGCAAATTTTTGGTTTGATAGCAATCTAGGTATCTGCTCACTGGTGAGATAAAGCGTATTTATGTTAATTAAACTATTTTAATTTTGTATTTTTATGACTGGATCTAAACAATTTGGAACAAATATTTTCCCTTTCGGCTAAATTACCTCTTGCAAATCAAAGTTTCTTTTTTAATCAAATATTTGTATTGCATAGATTGAACCCTATTTAACTTGTTATATGACTTTTTATGTTTACATAAGTCACATGTCATTGTGAAGTCACTTATCCTATTGTGAGGCACTTTCTTAATGTCAGTGATATACTATATAATTCTTGAATGATATTTCTCACAAAAACATTCCTCCTAAAATGGACTCAAAGTGTCAGCCAGTGAGTGTTTCAAAAAAACTGTTTAAGACCTTAATAAATCTGGAGAACTGCAAATGAAAAATCAATTAAAAATGTGTAGGATAGTCCTGCTCTAAGAACATATGCTAAAATAAAGGAGAGCTCAAGGTTATACAGCATAGTTCTACAAGCTGGCTTGTTTTATGGGGAGTTTTGAGTGTAAAGATGTTCGAAGTAAACCAAGCTAAAGATTTATTGATGTTACAAACAAGAGGACCTGTTGGTCATTACTGTTTCAGACTGAAAATCCAATGGAAGGCAATTTTATTTCATTATGAGAGCAAAACATTACACTGTCTTTAAACGCCAAGATTTGTTTGTACCAGTTGCAATGAAAAGGAAAATGCACTCTTTACTCTACGGTAAGTCTGAACAGTGCAGTATTAGTGCTTAAAAAACATAATTCAGAAACCGCATGAATACATTTAAGGCATTTAGAATGGCAACCTTATGTGTTGTGTGTTTGTGTTCCTTTTTATTTTCACCGATTTCCTCATTTTATTCAGATTATCTGCAAGGGATTGTCTGTCACTCTAGCTTTTTCAGTTTTGCTTCTCCACTTCTGCATATTGTCATGCTGCATTATCAGATTTTGGCCAATCTTTAGTCATAAAACAGAACAAGCTCAAATCATCAATCTTTGGTCACTGTGGTTAATGGTTAGCAGTTCATGTACAGTATTTGAAGTAAATTGAAATGTGCTCTATCAGAGGATTAATCATTTAGTCATATCACAATGTATAAACACTATAATTGAGAGGGTGTACTTTCAACTTTATAGGATTTTAATTTTATGTTACTTTTTCAATTTAGTTGTTCAATGTGCCTAAGTGTTCTTCAGCTTTTGTTTAGCCATTCCATATATGTTTGCCATGCCAACATAGTAAGGGACTCACTATCAACCATTATTCAAAATTATCTAACAGTTGCTTCCTTTCTGTGGGCTAGACATAAGCAGATGGATTTTTGCTATGGATTTTTGCTTGCAAGCTGGATCTGATCAGCTCCTGACTGGATCTGATCAGAGAGAAAAAAAAATCCACCATGATTAATGGCAGTCATAGATTAACAGATGTACAGCCACAGCAGACAGCATCGAGCATTTTTCATTACTTGAAATTGGTGAAAGAACATAATATTTTTACCCTAGATTTCCTATTTGATAGATCGATGGACAGCTATATGAGAAATTGTTTCATGTCCCAACTTTATATCGCTTTTAGAATTCTATTAGGAGGCAAAATGGATGCTAGTGGTCAGACAAGAGGGTGACTTTTTAGATGTGAGGTCAACAGAGGCTGTCACATTAAAAATTGCACCTCAGGAAAACCTTAACACAATATATCACACCCTGCCAGCGAGACGTGTCCGCCACCGGTGTCAGGGTCACGGAGAAAGCCGACATTCACAAGTTGTTAAATCCACCTAATGAAATTTCACAAGGGCAACAAAAATAAAAAGGGAGGATGAGGATCTTTCACTCGGGAGGCGTGGTGGATCTTATTGGGCCTGAAAGCTTTGGTGTGTGGCAGCGATGAAAATTCAACACATAAAAAGCCTCAGAAATGGCATTTTTCTCCCCTCTTCTGTATTCACCTTTTGCCCTTGACAAATGTGCTTGAAACACAGGGTGCAACTGTTCTGCTGAATGGCCCTTTCCTGTTGCTCTCCCCTAAAATGTGGGCAGTTGCCAGGTTAGCCCACCCCTCTTTCGTATTATGGGATTGAATTGCGATTGACCTTTGTGGAGAACAATTGCTGAAGGCCTTTCATTTTTCTGCCCTTCTCAGCGCCTAGAAGAAGGACCTCTTTACACTCTATTTTCCTGTGGTCTGGCAGGATTTTGAGCACTATCTGTTTTGTGTTTTTGTACACAAAATAGCATAATTTTGTCATATTAAAACTAAAGAAAATGAAACTTTCTAATAGAGCTTTCAGAAGTTGACACATGTACTGCAGTGTGGGCTACAAAAAATGACTGAATAAGTAAGAGTATTTCATAATTTGGGCACAGCATTGCTAGAGAGGCCACTGCAGTGAGCGATCTTGCCCTGAATACACGATAAAAGGTTTACTGTAAATTCTAAATGGCGAATTTTTGCTACCCATACATCACTTATGACCATTAGATTCCACCCTCTCACTACAGCGCAGCTTCCTGGGAGCAGCTTTCCAGATGATACAGTACAGAAGCTGCAGTGGAGGCATATTTGGCTTTGAATAGCCTGCAGCCAATGGATTTTCTCTGGATAATACAATGTTTGGGACGGAGAGGCAGGGATTAGTCCAGACGGATACATCCACCACCATCACTCCTCCCCCCCCCGCCCCCACCTTTCACACACACACACACAAATGCCCAATCTAATTAGACTGGAATCAGTTTAAGATGAAAGCAAGCCCTAGCATCACCGCACTAAATACTGGAATTAGTATTCCCCGCATGGGAATTTAATGATGGAGACCGAAAATCCAATCATATTCACTCTCAGTTTAGCCCCTCATGCATTGGGTCTGGACAATGACGACATGAAAAACAACAACAATGATTTGTTTGTCAATAGATATTGACCAACATCACATCTGAGGCCACTCATGTATTGGCATAACCATGTTGTCATCATATAACAAGGATAAACAGTTAATAATCAGATGTTCAGACAGTCTGTTTCAAATGAACTCCACTGTGACATTTTGACTTCTGCTGGGATCATAACAGAGTCAGATGCTGATAAATGAAAATGGAGAATGTTTCAGGGTGCGTCTGTTGTCTTGTGTGCTTGTTTAATAAAATGTCTGAAGTGTTAAATTAAGACAGTAGAATCCAAATTACTATTGGATGTGAAACTATGCTCAGGAACAATGTCTGTTTTGTACTTCAGCTTCACAAAAAAAAAAAAAATCTCATACATATCACATCTCATATCAGTCATTTTTCATAGATTAATTATACACAGAGTGCTGTAGTTTCTGTTTTTAATTTTGTTGATTTCAATCATTGTAGCTTACGGCTAATGAAAAACCCCAAATACAGTTTCCCGGAAATTTATTATAGTTTATTCAAACAATAAAAAATGAAATGCTAAGGGAAGGCTGCTGACTTGAAAGTTGTTAATCAGAGAGTCATTAATACCCTTCACAAGGGGTTATTAAGGTTCTTACTAAAGAAGCCGGTTGTGCCCAGAATGTTGTAACCAAACATAAATGGTTCTGTGGAAGGAAAACGACAATGAGAAATAGTGGTAGAGGAAAATGGTACATTTTTTGCACTTGAAGGTCAGATTTTCCAAGTTCCCAGTTCCCAGGAAAATAACAAACAACCCCTGAAGTCAGATTGGGAAATTTAAGATTCACTGAGCAACACAGAGCTTTGCATGCAATGTGGCTGTAATCATTTAGAATGAAGTTGCTGGTCTAATGTCTTATTTAACCAATTATACATAAACTGCTGTAAAATATCTACTTGTGAATATGCTTATTTTGTTTCAGTATATAACATTTGGGGGAAAAAAAATATTATTTATAGTAGTTGGCACCAAAACCAAAAGGAACTTTTAATGCTTTTCCAATTGGAACTAGAATGTGCTCAATTTGGGTGTGAAGTCATGCCAGGCACTAAGCATAGCAGTAGTCTTGATAGGATTATGAATAAATATATAAGGTATTGTCAAGATAAACAGCTGAATGTCCCAATTAAAGTAGCTAGGGTTTCCTTATTGCTTCAGCAGATCTACAGGTGGATTGCCTCCATGCCATGCTGCACTGATGCAAGAATTCACACAGAAAGAGTCCAAAATAACCATTTACTGTAGCATAGTACATTTGCATACTTTTCAGTTTACTGACATTAACTCTTGTAATTTTTTAAATTCATTTTATGTAATATTATTGTTTTTGATTACCGTAACAGAAATTGGTTGTTCCTTCACTTTCCTTTACAGAAATGACTTGACAACTTGAAACGTATTACTCTGTATTTACTGAATATATCCAATAATAGAATGTGGTTACTGGAATAAGTTCACTTTTCATTGATAACTACTTCAGTGCATTTACTGCCTTTTAGAAGCATTTCCCATATTAAACAATCTAGTTTTGACATTAAAACTTTGGTGGCTACATTTGGAAACTGTCAAACAGCTGCAGAGTATAAAGCATTACGTAGCAACTATTATTTTACAAACTTTGAATGCAGATTTGCTTCTAAAATAGAGCAACTATTTACATGCCACATGCTTACCGTCTCTTGAATTTGCCCTTGTTTTTTTTTTTCTGTTTTTTTTTTCACGGCTAAGTATATGAAGCCAAGGGAACTCTATATTAAAACCACTAAAATGCGAGCCATACTTCAGCGTCAGGTTGGTGATTAACGGCATAGACTGGAAATAACTCCTGCACCTGGGTTCCATCAAGCACACAATATTCCCTACACCTGCGATTCATCCTATTCCACCTGAGAAATCAGGAAGCCATTGTCCCCCGTGCACAAATACTCAACATGAAATCTTATTATTTATTGCTAGCTCTATTGGGGGAGTATGCACCTAAACAGAATGTGTTTTTTTTTCTGGTAAACAGATGTAAAGCAACTTTTCAGCCTCTCTTTTTTGTGATTCTGCAAAACTTTGTTGTGTTAACCCATAGGGGGGGATTTGAGTGTGTTCTTGTTTTTATTGTGTTGTTGGTAGCACTGGGCCGGTGGGAAGAGTGCAACGATATCCTTTAGCGGTGAAAGTATATATCATCAGCTTCTTTCATGATTCTAGTCACATGTTGACAAAAGCCACACACAAAACTAACATCTAAAAAAACAGCAGTCTAATCTATTCTCTATAACTTTGCTTTGGCCTTTCTGTCTTTAATGTTTACTGTTGCAATACCTCATTTCTAAAGTACAAAAGGAAAGAAAGAACATGAAGAAAATGGAGAGGGCAGGAGTATACTTGCCTTATTATTGCGGATAAAGGATGCGATCACTGCTGGCATTTCCAGAAGATACAAAAGCCAACTAACACGTATTTTAAAGTGAAAGAGAAGGAGGAGGAGGTGTAAGGGGGCGGGAGGGAAATGGGCCCAAGAGAAAAAGAGAAGGAACCACATACAGACAAGCCAACAGGTTGACAGGGACTGACTGGCAGGGACAGGAAAAAAGAGGAAAAAAGAAAGCAAGAAGAGCCACTGATACAGACAACGAGATGAGCAAGTGATAAAAGTAATGTGAGAGTGAGAGGAGCAGAAAAGAGGAAAGGAGGGGCAACCTGAGAGAAATCAAACATGGGCTCTGCGTAACTGAGGTGCGTTGGCAAACGAGCATGTTATGGCAGCCCGCTGGGACTTCCCCAGCAGATCGTGCTGCTTCCCAATCTGTTCTGAGGAGCGGCACAGCCCCACATGGGGACGTGTGAAGGCGTCAAGATGGGATTGCTTAAGACAGATGAAACAAGGTGTTTTTGATGCCATCTAGAGCGGACAAAAGCCTGATTTCCTGTTTTGCCTGTGACACAAAGGGTGCTGTGTAGTTTGCTGAACAGTTCAAGGCTTTTTGTTGTCAGGGCTGTAAATAACTAAACACAAGAGAGGAGAAGTTATGAAGAGCTGGATCCACATGCCAAACACTGAAAAAATGTGTGACACATTCTCCTTTTTCTGCCGTTTACAATGCTTAACACCTGTGACAAACACACTGTTAGTCTTTTCTCTTTTTTTCCTTCAGAGTAAAATCAACCAACATCTTGAAAGTTTTGGCCCCTGATTAACTCTAGACATTGGCTTGTATGAATTCCTCATTGGACAATTAAAGCAAAATACTACAGAGTCACAATATTTACATGAAGGTTTAAAACATTTATATATAAGTATAGTTAATGTTTTCAAGCTATGATCATTATTTTTTTTAAATCACATAAAAAAATTTTATTGTATTCTGCACAACTTCAGGCAAGCAGATGAATGATATGCTGAGAAACCTGCATAGGTTTTGTTGCCCTTTATAAGGAGGATCTACATAATGCATTTAATAGATGAACATGCTTGGATAGCAATTACAGATCAACAAAGAAGTCATTTAAATGGATTGGTACCAGTTTATGTTTTGAAGATGTTCTTTATGTTCATTAGCTTTGCCTTTTTTACCACCCATCCCTGTGAATCACCAGAGTCTTATTCTGGGTCAAACATTTGTTTGAGCTCTCTGCTTCAGGAATGTCCCATATGTCTGATCTTTGTTATATTTAATAAGTCATCTCTGGTTGGGAATCTCCCAACCCATTGTTATTACTTACAGAATGAATAACTGGGCTTATTAGTGTTTCTACACAAGTTTTATACCTCAGAGGGGGAAGTCCATCAAATCTGATGGAATTACTTCAGAATCCATGTTGTTGGAATCAGCTGAAATTCTCTTGTCTAGCTTAGCGTTTACTAAATCCAACCTGAACCCTCTTTGTGTCAATCCCCACCTATTGGGCAGAAAATGAGCCTCTGGCTGTTTGCTTTAAGCAGGAAAATAGGATGAATATCTGTTACAGTTAAAAATAGTTTTCAGGTGATTACTTCCTAGAATATCATACTTTATTTTTTTTTTCTGGGAATTCATAATTTAATTTAAAAACAAAGGAAAGTAGACTCAGTTGGAGAGCAAATTGCAACATTTGTGATATTTCCAGCTGGCGTGGTTTGCTTTCACACTACACAGTGTCGAATGAACCGAACCCTTAGAGCAATCAATTTACCTCCTCACCTGTGTTGGTGGTGAACCAAGAACCACTGAAGGAAATAACACGAAAACCTCTGAGTAAGACAACTTCCTTGTTCGCAAAAATTAAACAAAAATGAAGTGGCGTCAGATTTTAATGGTTGTTGGATTTCTACACAAGCTATTTCTCCCACTGGCACTAGACACTTGCGTTTGTTTTGGTTGTGTTTACTCAAAATGCACTGTGCTATAGTCCACTTCGTGCTTTTGGAGCAGTTTATGGTTAATTTGGCATTTACATATGCATTTGAAGAACATCAGAGTCCACTTCAACTGAACGGAAACCTAGGATTTTAGGCAGACCAGAGTTCACCTTTTTGTTCGATTTCATATTCGTACCTCCCCAAACAAACCAAACTTTCTAGTCAAACAAACTAGGGTTTGATAAAAGCAGACAAAACAGGGCTGGTTTGAATGCACCCGTAAGAACCTACCTGATTGTTCACCATTTAATAACTAAATTACAGAAAGGCTGTGTCATTTTGCAAATTCAAAACTGTTACTTTCAAAAACCTTAATATACCAGTATACTGGTATATTATACTGATTCCAGTAACCAGTAACCCACTTTTAACAGCAGCGTCTTCAAAACACATTCACTGAAAAACAGCAAAATAACAGATTCTCGAGTAAAACTTGAAATAACACTCTAGAATTGAAAAGTTGCTGATGCCAGGTTTTAAAAAGCCACGCTGAGTCAATGGGGAAATAAGAAAGCAATGGAGGAGGGAATGAGCAAAGTTTAGAGGGTCATGGGATATTACTGACTTTTTTGATCATGTGTACACATGTATAGGGTTGCTGACGAAAATCATGCTTTGAGCAGTGGAAGAGCAGGTAAAGTGAGACTTTGCATTCCCCAGATTATTCACAGGCACCACTCTGAATCAAAATATTCCACAGCTTTGGTGTTCATCAGTGGGAGAACTAGATTTTCATAGAAAGGGTGGGCAGAGGGTGGGCAAAGTTTTATCAGGTTTACCATAACGCTAATAAGGAAGTATTTTAAGATGCATGGTAAGAATCTAAAGAGAAACTGAATCCCTATGTCTCTAATGACTAAATATAACCTCATTTTTTAATACTAACCCCTTAAAAGATGTTCAATGAGGTGTTCGATCAGGTTCCAGAGGGAGCCAATGCCACCCTGGACACTCCTCCTGGTCCACCACTGTTATCATACACAATGGGCTTAATCTTACAAAGAAATAAATAAAAGAGAAAGAAAGAAACAAGCATACCTTTGCATTTATAGAATCATCAACAAATGCATGAGGAAATGCGTTTACATCAAATTGGCTCAGATGCTGGCGGATTATTAGAGTCCTCTTTGTAAATCAACTCAGCTTCTTGGCAGGAGCATTTGTAACAAAAAGCTTTTTTAATGTCTAAATGAAAATTTTAATGAGACCCTGTGTTGCTTTTCCTTTTGAGTCTTTAAGAGCTCTCTAAATCATTAAAACTTGCTCTTTCTTTGATTTCAAGGTCATTTGAAAAAATAAGGCAGCTTTAAGTGGCCCTCGGACCAAAAGTGGCCTATATGCCAAAGACCGCAAATGAATGTAGCCTAATGCTTTTTAATTTGCATTCATCTTTAAAAACATAGATGAGGCATCTCCAACTTATAATAGGCTGAGATGGCAGTTGGAGGCCTTCTAGTCATTAGCGGCAATGCTCTCTTCTAAAATGAAGGCCTTTCTCATCTTGTTTCAACTTGGTCCCATTATTTCAAAGATGCATTAGCCTGTTGTCCATTTCTTGTTTAGCATCATGCCGTACTTCAGTCTAACTACCTCTTTGTGTGCCCACATGCTGCATGTTCAAATTGGACTCACCTCCTTGTATGCCTTGCAACATGCAGCATTTTTCTGGAAACGCATGCTTAAAAAAAAAAAAAACAAAAGGAAAAAAAAAAGAAACACGCCTGAAATGGGGACCTTTAGGATGAGATGACATGCATTGTTTGTTTAATCATGTGCTATGAGAGGATTCTCTGTAATTATGTTGTCATCCGTCTGCTCTATCTGCGTAACGCTGGGCTGCTGCAGCCTTCCACATGAGTCCACACTTCCAGCTTTAACAAAGCAGGGCAAGAAGTTTATTTGAATTTTTTTTTTTTAAACATTTAGAGGGTGAAGCTGTGTCATTTAAAAATTTTTTCATCCCATATTAGAGGCCCAATGTTTCACCTTCCAGAGCACATAAAGTCACGGTGACAAAAAGGTGCATTTACAGTTTTACTGAATTGATGAGATGGCAAATATAATTATGTTGTACTGAAATCAGCAAGCAGGGTCATTCTTATTTTATCGTTTTTTTATTAGGTTTTTTTTTTCATCACCATTGCACTTCCTCAGTGTTTTGCATGTTTCTGTCTTTGCTTGGTGGATTTCTTTTTGTTCAGTTTTCTTTATCTGCCTTGATTCCCTTCATGGGTGTGTCCTCTCATTCTGTGACGATAGGTAGTGCGCGTCGGAGGAAAACGGAACATCTCCAGTGAAATTGGTTTTCGTGGAGAAACTGATGGATCACTCTGTGTTCCTGACGAGAGACTGTAGGGGGTTGTTTATGCCACACGGACAAATACACGCCTACACACTTATACACACACACACGTGCACGCCCACGTATATGCAAGGGTGAGAGGACAAGGAGATTGTTTATGCTGAAGCAGAGTGAATTTTTATGAGCTGTAGATTGCTGTTTATGGGAAAATACACTTTTAAGCTGCGAGAGATGTAATCTAGATTGTAGCATGACCAACAATGAATTATGGTTTTGGAGCCAACAGCTGCAACAGCATTCCTCTCAACCTCCATTTTCTCAGCAGACAAAATTACCGAGAGGCACTAACGCAAAGATTAGCAGCGAAACGTTACCGCTTATAAATAACACAAATAAAAAATAAAAATCAAAAAAACGCTGATGACTTCATTCATCGCTTAAACCAGACAAATTCATGTACACACTTTAATCAGAAACCTACAAAAAAGTACTGATATAATATTCACTTGCACTCAAACTCCAAGCATTCAGCAGAAATCCAGAGAACAAAAATGGCTGGCTTAGCTGGTTATGACCTTTCCTTCCTTTAACTTTAAAAATTACAAATCAGTCTAATATGTGCTTTATTTTTATAAAACAATTTGCTTGACTACAATAGTCATATTCGTCTAGACCACATAGGAATATTGAATTAATTTTAAAATGCCTTTCATTTTAAAAGTACCTTTTGAAAATAACATTTAAGCAGGTATTAAAGATATTTTTCATGAAGCCCACATTTCTGTAATATATATTTTTTATTTTATTTTATCGAGACCTGAGATTATATTTTAATCTTCGGTGTCATATTTCCATTAGCTTTAAATGAAAAATCATCATAATTAACATAAATAACAGCTGTGGGTGATTAATCAATAAAATGTAATAAATATGAAATAAATCAACTTTTCAAAAATATCGTAATTTACTGAATAGGAAAGTTCTTGTCATATCATTGACATGAGCTACATGATGATTTTGAGTTCAGTTTACATTTGAAATAAAAAGAAGTTGATGAAAAACTGAGAGACTTTGGCTTTTAGTTCAGTTTTGATCGTCATTTATTTGTCTACGAGATTACATCCTTCAAGACAGAAACACTGTCAGGGATTACATAGAAAAACCACAGAGACAAGGTCATTAAAAATAATAATCTTGTTTTTCACATAAAGACTAAAAAAACTATCAGAAATTTTAAGCTCAAGCCAATAAAACAGGTCAACAACACATACGCCACCTCAGGCCTTAACGCAGGGATTTCAAAAACTAACTTAACTACTAAGTGTGACTGGAGGAAAAGTTGATCAGTGACGGATGAGGGCACTGAAAAATACACAACCAGAAACCCTGACACCGATAAAACAAACTTTGATTGGAATTGTGCGAAATATTGGCCTAAAATGTCTTGACTAGCTGATCAAGCTGAAAGTGGAAGAAATAAAAACTGAATAAACTATCAATTGCTATGCAATTTTATAAGGTGTGATGCAGACTAAGATAAGTTAGGACAACTGGTAATACAAAGGAAAAATACATTAATCTGCTCTGTATTATGAAATAATTCAATTACAGCTGGGTTAAGAAATAAAGTTAAAATGGTGAATATTTTCTAAGGTCAAAACATATACATGTCCCTATAAAATTTTTAATTAAGTTTGTTTCTGACAGGAAATGAGACAGTTATTGCTTAAAATATAAGAGAACATAAAAAGGAACATCAGATTAGATTTTTTTAGGTTTTAGATAACTTTTTTTTAAATAGCTTGTCTTTATTGTCATTGCGGCAATCAATCTCTCATAATTGCATGCCTTTACGTTTTCTCATGATTTATCATTGGTAATGAGTTCCAAGTCTTTGAGGTCAGAAAGTCTTCTCTCCATCACCGTAATTTTTGGCTCCCTTCACAGATTCTATTTCAGATTCTAGTCAGTACTTTGGCTAGGCCACTCCATCGCATTAATATTACATCCAGTCATAAGAAAGTCAATTCAAGTCCAGTTTATTTGTATGGAACATTTTAGCAACAAGGCCATTTCAAAGTGCTTTACATTAAAAAGAACAAAAAACACAACACAACAAAAAATTACGTTGAGAGTGTAATATAGCAAAGAAGCAACAAATATTACATTTTCTCAAATATCATCACCAAAATCATCATCATCATCAAGAATTAATATAATCAAATATTAGGATGAAGAGTACAATTAATAAATATTCCAGTTGTTATTATTCAAAGGCTATTTAAACCTAAATCTGCTCACAGGTATGAATTATTTTGAGTTCAATTGTATTTGTAAAAATACAGTCAGGAAAAGAAGGTATACAACAACTGTTAAATGTCATGCTTTGGCTTCGGGTTAGGGTTAGAGTTATGCAAATGCAGAGACAAGGATTGCAAGACTGTGGCGAATAAAGAACTCAGACGATGGGAATGGACTGTGTGCGTCCACCACAAAGGATCAGACAACAGAGCAACCGATCCACAGAGTTCTGTTGTCTCCTTCATTCACACACCTGTGTAGTGGATGAGTAAATGAACAGATGAGAAACAACTGTGGAACAAGATGAAACTGAGGCACAGAGGGGAAATATTGAGCAAACCAGGAGACAGACAAACCAAACACTATGATACCTAAAAATACAAGCATAGGGAAATTCACAAAAACAACCTGAAATACAGCACAAGTACTTAACTGAGCTCAAAGTCCACCAGACTGACATGAAATCATCTGATTAAAAATACACATCATGCATGTTTGCTCCTATTTTATTTAATGATGCTTTGAAAGTAATATATCCTTTTGTTTGCTAGAAATGGAAAATATTCCATTTCTTTAAATCAAACGTGACTAGGAAATCTTCTGTCGTTTCTGACAGTGTTATACCGCAATCCAGTGATTTCAGTGGATATGTTGTGTCTGAAAACGACTGAAAGAGTAAAAAGAAGTAAAAAAAAAAATAATAATTGTAAATTCCAAGATGAGTAATAGTGAAGATGCTGTTGTCGCATTAATTCCTCATGTCTTTTCTCCTTCTTGGCCCACGTTTAAATCAACTGTCATGTTATAACTGAAGCAAAGAAATGCAGTGGTCGTATATGTATGAATGAATGAATGAATGAATAAATATGATTTGCCTGTCTTGGACCCTCTCAAGGACAAAATCTTGTGCTCCCTTTGTGTCTCTTGTGAACTGCACACATGCATTTTAATCTTCGTGTTTGGCAGTCGTAGATGCGTGATTGTAGTTTTGACTAAGAATTTTCTCGTGTGTTTGTGGGTGTCTTCATCTGCATTTACAAGGGCTTGTGTGTTGCTACCGGATGTCCTGTAGGCCTCTCTCCTGCTTTTTTTTTTTTTTTATGTGTGGCATAATGACGATCTACTTCCCCCAGCAGTGCAAACACAAACAAACACCCATCTCTCCCCGTTCCCCCGTCCTTGCCTCATCTGTGGAAGTCACATTCACATACAGCCGTTTGCAGGTGATGTACCCAGGAAATGCTGCCCTGTAATTGTGTCACTCTGTCTTCCTGTGGTGAGGTAGCTGATGGCTTGGTGCCTGCAGCCTGCGACTCACCAGAATTACCAACTGAGCGGTGAGTGGGAGAGGAGGGGCTCCATTAAAATGCAAAATCACCACTGCTGTGCACTGCGGCGCCTTGCACCCTCACTTTTTCTCCAAGGCAGCCATCTTATGATGGAATGAGTATGTGCTTGATGGTGTGTGAATGTGTGTGTGTGTCTACGTGCGTGTGAAGGGGTGTGCATGTGCATCTCTATGTCCCTGCTTTTGATAGAGTGTAGAGTTGAGCCGCGGCATGGAATGGTGAGATGGTGTGGTAAGCAGGTTTGCGTGGGGGCGTGTGTGTGTGTGTGTGTGTGAGCAAGGCAGGGGTGATAAATCAGAGCTAGGTAAAGGCTTTTTAATGCAGCGGACCCCTCTCCCAGCCTCCATCCTCTGTCAGGGCTCAGTAAAAGATGAGAGCCCCCTGGGGAACGGCACTAGCCCACAGAATAGCACGGCTACGCCGCAGGTCACTCACACATGCATGCAAACACACACAGGGATAGACGCATAGCCACTGACTGGGCCTTGTGAATGAGTGAATACATGAATAACTGAATCAACTGAATGTATGAATATATAAATAAAACTTTGCACAGGAGCTACATTTATTGATGAACACCCCAGCAAATAAATGTGTTTTTCAAATGATTTCCAAATGAATCCCTAAATGATTTATGGCCGGTGATATTGCATTTAGATCAGAGAAAATATTTTTGCACAAAACAGAATGAATATTTGGTTCATTTCTGCCTGTGCTCCGAAGGTCAAACAGAGTCCCTCTCCATGATGTGCCTTGAGTCTTGAAGCGGCCCCAGGTTTCAGGGGGCCGGATATGAAAAATATGTGGAATTTGCCAACATCTGACAATACTTAGTCGGCAATATATCTCCTGTCTGATAGAAAAATGTGTTCTGAATTGCAGATACGCTCTCCTTTCTGGCATACCTTTTTAATTTGACTTTAAGGGAAAACATGCCAAGCTCCGAGATAGACAAGGAGAGATATGACCGCTGAATTTTGGGCAGACCTTTGCGGATGGGGCAAAAAAGGACTCCAGCAGCTTGGCTCAGAAGTTGAGCACAAATACTTGAGAACATAATACTTGACAACGAGCCCGGAGTGTCAGTGAGAGGCCCTACAGAGAAAATTCTGGCATGTGTGTTTAGAGGAAAAAGAAAAAACAAAAGTGGCAAGCAATGCGATAGATTTGATTCTTACTTTGGATATCAGATAATCTGGGATAACAATTTATGCCCCTCTTTTTTTTAATATTATAAATTAGTTGAATTATTAAACTGTCTAGCATTACTGTCCAGAGAAGAGAAGTGCACGTAATGCAAGGCCACAAAAATCCTTTTGTTGGAAAACATTTTTTTTATGAAATTAAATTAGTTAATAGATACCATCTGACAATCCATCCTATTTCAGGGATCCAAAATGGATTCCTGAAATAAATAACTGCTTTTTAAATGAAAGATTTACTTTTTCATAGAGATGGATGGATCAGACCAGTAAAAATCTTAGGGTGGCACAAAAGAAAAATAAATAAAACAGAAAAGAAAATGTGGCCACATTTTTCCAGGAGTGGCCATGGCCCTTGATCTAGAAGAGGTGCAGTGCTGGATGGCTAATAGCATTTCACATTTTAATGACAGAAAGTCACAGTAGGTCTTTTATCTTGGATCGCACTTTATGCCCTTGACATTTTATCTTCTTCCCAGGTCAAGATTTTAGTTGTTATATTTAATGGTCATTTGAACTTTTATAAAGAGATTGGTGATGTGATAAAGAATTATGTCTTAAATCTCAAAACTGAAATACATTCTCAATAACTGGGACATGAAGACAGCTATCACTGCTTTAATTGCCCCCAGGTTAGACTACTGAATTTCTCTTTGTTTTGTCCTGAGTCAGTCTCTGTTATCTTCTGCTGTCTTACTTCTGACTGAAACCAGAGTAAGAGTACTCTGTGTTTTTATCAGTTATATTAAGTATAGAACTGATTTAAAAAATGTTAAGTTTTACAAGGTTTGGAAACTCAAAAATATTTCCTAACTACCCTTTCTTTAGATTATAGAACTTGGACATTCTAACATTCTAGATCTAGCTCCAGAGATTATTCTTTTATTGAATCAGTCCCAAAGGTCTGCGGCAGCCTCCTACACTCTGTTAAATGTGGGTCTTCCATTCACCCCTTTACAAACAACTTAAGCACATGTACAGTATCTACCTAATGTTTTGGAACATTTTAATGTAAAAAATGTAGCATGATTTGTAAATTGGTTCAATATTTCTATATCTGGTTTTACTCACTTTATCTCATTCATGTTTACATTGTTTTAAAAGATTATTTTCACTCTACTTGATTTTAAATGTGCTTTAGAAATAAAATGTATTTAATACAGAGAGGCAAAAGCTGTGTTTTACACACAGTTTACAATTTGACAGTGCCAGAAGAGGTCATGCACATGTTCTGTTTCGGAGGTTTTAAAAAAATATACAAGTACTAAATTTAGCTGACATGTACCCTGTCTTACATCTTAGACATTACTCCTCTCTGCCTTTATTTCCATGTTTAGGAAGATGCGCTTCAGTTTGAACTCCACTTAGAGACCTCGCTACATTACTCACAGAGGCAATGTGCATATTGCTGTGTTTATTATTTCTCGTGTTTTATGTGTGTTTGTATTTGTGTCTCTCTGCATCTTTTGGACAGAGCAGGTTAATGCTGGTTGACACGTGCGGCTCACTCATCTCCAGGAGGAATCAAGACTCCCGGCTAAACCTTTGCACACAGGTATCCATGGCAACTACTAAAATATATTTCTTTTTTAACCACGGCAAGTTGGAAATTCCAACGCTAAAAAACATTGTCATTACCTGGCGGCTTCATACTTAACAGGGTTATGCTCTCTGTGCCTCCTGTTGATATTGTTTATTGTTGCCTACAGATGTAATTTAAAATTTGGTATTTTCTTGCCATACACACTGCCTTTCAAAAGTACACATACCACTTAAACATTAAAACAATTTCTCCCAATGCAACCTTAAACTTTGATGTACTCTGTTGCAATGTATGTGATAAAACAACAACAACAACAACAAACATAGCGGAAGGAATATGCTGCAGCAGTTTTAAAATATTTTAGCATATAAATCTCAAAAGGGTGGCATGCATTTACAGTTACTCCTATTATCCCTAAAAAATAAAAATAAGAAAATACTAATTTGTAAGCATGTATAAACAAAGCAATACACGCTTTGTTTATGGAAAATAAAGCGTGCATTGTTTTCCATAGCTTTTTGTTGGTCTACAAATAATTTGATTAATAATACATTAAACTCATTGCTGTTGTAATGTAGAGACGTTCCCAAAGTATGAATACTTTTGCAAGGCACCTACAAAAGAAAATATTGCAATTTTCACTTGGACTTAACAATACCGCAATTTGTCAATAAACTGAAGTCAGATTGGCAGGACGTTATCAAATATTCATGACACTTTACACATGTTGCTGCTTGTATTTGGTTCCTCATGTGCATTAAGTCTGGTTCGAGCATTGATTGATGGAGGACAAAGAACACAAGTCTGCGCTCTTCTAGCTTCTTCCTTTGTAGTTGCTGATGACTATCAGACTCATTGTGATTGCACAATGATTCTGATGCTTATACTAACTATACAGAGCCTTGGAAATTACTATGTAGTATATGAGTTTAAATGTAATTCTATATGCAGTACTTTAACTGAACAACACAGTTTACAAAAAAATATCCTAACCTAGAAAGTGATTCTGGTGTCTCTATATAGCCGCAGGACATTCAACTCAAGACAAATGAACCTATATGTAAAGTCAAAGTGATGAAGCCCTTAGGGTCAATATATATTTTTTTCAAAAGATAAATAAAAACAAACAAACTAACTCAAGTGCATACCTCCTACTTCATTTCTTTTAGGGGAAGAACAGAAAAAAGCACATTGTGTCCTCCACCGCATTCCTGGACAAGCAGAGGTTCAATCACATTTGCAGAAGTTATCAAAACTTTCAAAGGGCTCAGCTGGCGCCTTAAGCCACAGGAAATTCACTGGGCCATCTGGAGGGATGTGTGCAGATTATTGCTCATTTAGTCTGCTCTAGACATCAGTAGGAAGAAGACTGAGATGGCTAAAGTCGTGCACAGACAGGACAGTGCATATGCACACACACGAACACAGACGCTAGTGCTGGTGCACACAACACACCTGTGCGTAATCCCCCCATAATGCCCTTTGGTATCTTGTTTGTCCCATCCCTTTGCTGCTCCTATCCATCCAGTCAGATGGGTCGGAGGAGTTCACAGTAACAGACAAAGATCTTGCAAGTCTTTCCAAGTAAGGTATGAAACGTAAAATTATATATATATATATATATATATATATATATATATATATATATATATATATATATATATATATATATATCCTTGCTTGATAATTGAAAAAAAGCATAATCTTGATTAAATGTCATTGAAATCACAATTATTTGAATCAATTTCCTATTGAATTTCTTGCTCAGAAACATGCTTTCTCTTCCAACAATAAGACTCTTAAGACTCTATAAAATACATTCCATCTGTCATTATTAGTTTTACCTTATATTATTAATTATCTGTGGTTGAGTCGGAGTGGAAAATGATGGATGGATGATTTATTATTGTAACAAATTAACAATGCAAACATTCCATATTTAACACATACACAAATTCGGTTTAAATTTGGTTTTGGAGAAGGTGTGTATGAATTAAAAGTTAATTTTTTTTTTGTAACATGAAGTGTCTTAAATTTAAATAAAAATAAAAGTGACAACAATGATGTTTAGATATTCCCCAGGTGTTAGTTTAAAATTATAATGGAAATCTGTGTAACTTCACAGCTTTGCATTTTTGGTGAAATATTAGTTTTATAGGAACAAATATTGTTCAGCAATACTTTTTTTTTAAATCATGAAATGAAGTAAAAAAACAAACAAACTAAAATGCATCAAATAGATTTCACACGGTAGAAATAAATGAATATCCACCCTTTGTTTTGTTGAATGCACGTACACATATCGCTAAGATTTGCCTTCAGTATCCCAGTCTAGCTTTTAAAAGTTCCAAAGAATAACAACCTTTGTCAACCTGCATCATGAAACGCAGCACTCTACAGAGCATGTACGTGATTTTTGTATTTTCCCATTCAGCTTACACATATTGGGTCGGACATATGATAATGTAAAAATTCCAAATTATCCTGGGACCTGAGATCAAAAAGGAAAAGGCCAAATTCTCTGAATTCCCAAACCATAGATGCTCCAGCTTTGTGTGAAATGCAACCAGACAAAACCTAAACACCATGATAAAAGCAAAGGAAATTACTTTCCTTATTTTAGGTGTGATTGATTGTCCCCCTGACCTGCTAGACTGAAGAGGTGGTTAAAAAGAAGAGGCAGACTTAGATAATTGGGCCCGGTGGTATCCAAAGCCCGGCAGGTGTTGAAAGAAGTCTCATAATGCAGGTACCAGCAGCGGCTGCAACCCTGAACTTCAGCACACCTAGGATTTGTCTACCTTGAAGGAATTTTGGTGTTTTATGTTTGGCATGTCTTTTATTGAATAGATGAAATATGAGCTACTTGTAACTCCTATTGACGTATTGGACATGCCACAAGAAAAAAAAAAAGGCATAGAGGTGTCAAAAATCCTCAGAGATGTCGACAAATAAATAGAGCATTTTTGTTTTATCTTTTCTTGGCACGAAAAATAATGTCATTCAGTCTTTGAAAGTGGTGTCAGTTAGAAATATCTTGCCGATACATGAGGGATGTAATTCCCTTACCTGTTGAAAAGTGAGTAAGGAGAAGGATCAGAGATGGAATTTAGTTGAACAGAAAAAGGCACAGATGTTTTCACTCTTTAATTTCATTAGTGAATCATAGGGCTATCTGAGTCCTTCTAGCCATTTCAAATGAAGAGGTAAAAGCCAGGCATGAGCATTAAAGATAAAAAAAAAATTCTTAGAGAAAAAATATGCATGTTCTATCCTTACTATTATCTGCAAGCCACGGGCTCTGTTCCAATTAGAGAATACCACAGACGTACCATTCAACAAGCATGCACACAAACGAACCTACAATAGGTACGGTAAAGTACCCGGCATTAGAGAGCCAAGAGAAGAGCTTTTTACTTAAAAAACTATTTAATCAGGAAAATCAACGCTTCACATCAAAGAAATGGAGATGAGGGACAGGCGGATAAAGAGGCTCATCAAAGAAGGAGATCTAGTTAGGGATTCAACGCCCTAATTCTCTTTCTCTTAAAACCGTCGTCAGAGGGGGCACAGGGCCAATTTGCTCCCTAAATGGCTGCGTGTGAATGTGCAGATTGCTTTGCGTAGCCGCTGGGAATGTGGGTTTCCTCCTCTTTTTCTTCTCCACACGGAGCCTGAGAATTAGAAAAGATCCAAAGACAGATAGGCTTAACTGAGCCCCAGCTACCTTCCTTAAGTCCAGAGCCCTGTTCCAACTTCCAACTAATTTAATACATGTCCTAACTCAATTAATAGACTCTAATGCAATGTTTCTTCTTTATCTCTTTTTCTTTCCTGGGGATTGGGGCTTCAATTAGAGTTACAGAGTAATATCAGAGAAAAGGTTTGGATTGCAAGTCTCTCTGAATGTTAAGACAATGACATGTCCCAGTGGCATTAGGGTTGATCATATATGCATCCTTAATCTCAAACATCATCCCAATCTCACTTTCTGGGACTTACTTCACATTAATGTAATGTAGTGCATAAAATATTGACCATCAGTCTTTCCTATCTAGGGCTTTATATGCATTAGTGTTGCATTCATTAGTCACAACGTCCTTGATATAAAAGAGGACCTCAAAGAATCCTCAGGATGTGTCCTCTGTTTCCCACAAGATGTCAACCCAATCACCATCTAGGGCTGTAACTCCCACCTCAAGGTTTTAAGTTTTCTTTTAATTCATCACAAGACTCTGTCAAAATACTTCTATAGGAGGTTTAAACCGTACAATTGATTCATGTTGGATTACCTTACATTACCACAAAGGACATCTGCCATAGAGACTTGGAGAAGTTCTAGGACAAAGAAAGAAGCCATTGGTCAGTAACACATAAATAATTTAACACAAGATCAAACCAATGCAACAACCCAATGTTCTTCAGGGCCCTCATGAACCTCATAAGTGGAGATATTGCATGCTTTATTCTCTTAAGCCCAACAAAAGTCTCATCTGAGAGCAGATTCATGTCTTTGTGCCAGCAGAACTGAGGCCATTTCCCTCTGCAATAGGCTCTCCGTTACGCCTGCAGTTACAATTGATTGTCTTGGCAATCAGCAATTAAGCACTGGTGATCAGAGAAGGGAAAAGAAAGAATGGGAAGAGGAGGTGGATAGTAACCATCACAACCCCCCTCCATCCCACTCCTCTCTTGTCAGCCCAGGAAAGGCTTCACTCAGCTGGGGTGAGTTTGGCCTGGGGCTGGGCTCACTGGTGGAGGTTAACTCCAGCATAAATAAGCATCTTTGGACTCATTACAGGGATTAGAGAGTAATTCGCCTGCGAGGAAGGAGACGACTGCCAGGGTTTTGGTACAGTTTACTACAGTCTTATAGGGGCGAGGGCCCTTGAGATTACAGAGGGAGAGAGATGGAAAGGCAGCAAAAGAGAGAAAGGCCAAGGGAAAAGAGAGGATGGCTGTCAAGTGTGTGTGAGTCAATCCAAGCCCCTGGCTGCCCCCTTGATCTTCAGCATGTTGGGGTGCTGTGAAAACGGATAATGGGAGTTAGAACGACCAGGGCTGTCTAGAGAGAAGTGTACTGATTGTTATAACTTTCCCTCATCCCTCGCTCTCTCTCACTCCTCCACTTAACTAAATAAACACCCAAGAGGTAGCACTCTATCAATTTTAATGATGTTGAAATACAATTTAGGCACAAAATACACAACAAATGCTAATTTGGCCATGATGAGAGGCATCAGAAATTCCTCCCATTATTTATTCAGCTGACTTTCTGCATTTTTCATCAGAACAAATATTCCCATTTCAACAAACACACACACACACACCCACGCGCCCCATCACAGAGCCAATTTGGAGCATAAATCAACACATTCACTCATCAAATATATGCCCCATGTGGTGCTCTGTAGTCTGTCCAGTGCACCAAAGACAAATAATTCCATCCAAAGTCCAGCCAGAGAAACAGAGGGCACAGAAGACTGTCAATATATGCACACATACATTAAACATAGCAGACAACTGTGTGCTTAGAAAAGACACAGTAAGGAAAAGTCCTCCTATCATAAAGTCATACGTGACTAAATATTTTGAAAGAAAAAAAAAAGCAAATACTGGGAACAGATGAACACAATTTCTTCAGAAATTAACATTTCTATCAAGGAGATAGGAAACAGAGGTAGGAGATGGACTACCAGAAATATTCCTCATATATGAAACTCGTACTAAGAACCAAATGTAAAGTTTTTCTGTCAGAGTATCATATATATGAAAAAAACAGCATGAGAAAAAAAAAAAAACAATGAAACGGTGTTTGTACTTTCTTATACCACTTTCATATTACTGGTGGCACACAACCTCCTAAGTCCGTTTTCTGTATAAATAATCAATGAATAAGTCAATCAAGTTTAATCATTGGCTTCTCTAAATATGACTGCCCAATGCTAACATAAGTTTAAAGGGTTTTGAAAATGTTTGCAAAAACAGTTAATATGTTTCTGAGACTCAAGTTGTTTCAAGCTGACAGAAGTCTGATTTGGTCATGTCTGTTAGCTTCATCTTAATGATCCAGATTCATGGTAAATAGTAATAATTAAAAAAAAAATTATTTGCTAAAGATAAAACACTACTTGCTTCTTACATTTTACCAAATCTTTGCTTAAGTAATCCTCAACTATCCCTTTCATTCAGATCACGTTTCTAGCAGTTTTCTCTCAGCAGGATGGAACCATCACCTGCCCACAACCCGCATGTCCATCTTCACCACATTGGGCGTCCCTGCTTCTGCCCCACATTTCGGACATGTGAGGTAAGCGTCGGCTATGCTGTGGCTTTTAATGCAGTAGTAGCAGAAAACGTGCTGGCACCCCACCGTATGAGGCATTGTTGGCCATTCTCCACATAGTCCACAGTTTTTCCACATGTCTTTTCCCTCTCTTTTGCTTTCTTCCTCAGAATCTTTTCTTCCAAGCACATGCAATAACACCGCTGCTTTCAGTTTCCTTAAATTTACCAGCGGTAACAGGAAGATGAGGAACTCGGCAAAGCCATGCCACAGTAGTTCCCGGTTCATGTACTGGTAAGTTACATCTCGAACCACATTAGGTTTACTGAACACAGCCTGAGCTCCCGCAATTCTTTCAGGTAGGGCAGGGTGGCGGCCATTTCTTAGGAAAACTAGGAAGTTGACAAAGGTAGCAAACTTTGCCAGACCAGAAAAAAGAGTTAGGGCTTTACGGAGACTTTGTTGCAGCAAGCCACCATCCAATTCCGAAACAGCCCCTCTTGGACTCAAAGACAAATATGGCAGCAGACGGTAGCAACGCTCCTGCAGCCAACGGGGGCCTGCAGTAAGTATGGCAAGATCCAACTTCTGACGAGGGGACAGTGATCTGTAGTGGGGAGATGATGAAGATGTGCTTTGATAGTGCAGGCTTAGTAGAGATTGACCTATTGTGGCATTGCTAGAATAAAGAGTAAACCTCCAGAGCAGCAGATAAAGTAATGCTTTCAGTTCAGGCTCCACCGGGGTGAGCAACCCTGGGCGGCAGTATTGGAAACACTGAGTGAACTGGGTCCACAGCAGTTGCTCAAGAGCTGAGTCTAGCTCCAGGGCATCCAGCTGGCTGATGCGCAAAACTGGTGGGTCAACTGCAGATTCTGAATCATTAGATCGAGCTGTCCTTTTGTTGTTCAAACCTGCTGAAAAAAAAAAAAAAAAATCAAGTCAGATATTAATTAGGCTTTGAGATTTGTATTTGATGTATCATTTTCATAATGATTTAACTTTGGTTTAATTTGGAAACCAATTCATTAATATAGCTTCTCTAAATGTAGAGTTTGAATAGAAGAACCTGTGATCACTAACATTTTTCTAAAGGGAACCTGGACAGCAAGATACAAACAATCAAAAGTTTTCAAGTAACATATTAAGTTGAAATAGAAAGAGTGGATTTTTCCCCAAGGCTCCTACAAATTTTTCATATAAAAATTCCATATATCTTTAAACTACAGAGTTTTCAGACATTTTTTTTAGCCCATTTTGAAACTAGACCCACTAAGATTCACAATAAATTCACAACAGATGTCAAGACAGACAAATGTGATTGTATAGGTGAATGCATGTATGGATGGATAACTATACCATCTATCCTATTTACTCTCCAAACTTTATTTCCAGGCAATATTCTCTGGATTACACCTTTTTCATTAATCTTTTCCCCATAATTTTTTCATAGAATTTCAGACTCATGGACCTTGTTCTGAAAAAAAGAGCAGTAATGAAGAACACTGATGTCATATGACCATTATTATTTTATTATCTTAAAATCTATTTAGGTTAAAATCCCCTCCGAGAAAAAGAAAATGTATAAAGAATCACTTCTATCACAGGACAACTTTGTTATGAGGAGCAGAGAGGCCCTGGAGGGGAAGCCCATCCTATTAGAAAGGTTATTTTTCTTTACACAGAAACGGAAATCACTTTTCACATGTAAAACCCGTTCTTAATGCAAGCTTTGAGCTACGGCATACGGTGAAGCAGGGGGTCTTAGAATGCTTTCTGCACTGTATAAACACTCACCATTCTACACACTAGACACACACCCACATAGTAGGCAAAGCTAAGGGGCTATCGTTGCCTGCTCCCTCCAGAGATAGGGGTGTGTGTACAAATCACATCACCAGGGATTAGGCTAACGGCACAGTCTCTGGTACACCATAAACATCTGCCAAATGTGGAACAATCCCCCCTTCCAAGATTCAGCTCCATATGGGATCTCACCATTGTGTCATCTGGGCTACTTTGTGCTGCATACATTTGCAAACTGCTCAGTTCCCCAGTTTTATCTGCCCTTTGCCCGACTGAAACGCCTAAGAGGTGGAAGACTAACTAACACATTGAGAGACAGACGAAAAAGGCCACCGAAGGAGAGAGCGAGAGAGAGAAAGAGACAGAGAGAGGCCTTTTCTTGACAGTAGCTTTTGTGTCTCCATGAACAGGATTTGTCACGAGGCTTTAAAAGAGATTTCCACCGGGTAAATATGGCAGTTTTGACAGAAAGAGAGAGGGATGATGGTCACTTTAGATGCTTCTCAAGAAGGTTAAAAAAAGCCCATCCTAACATTCTGGGCCAATACTGAGGTATACAGGACTGTATGTGTATTCAAGACATTTAAATAGAGCCAGGATACACCATCCAAATAAGTGAGAATTAGCAAACCGTTGAAAAAAAGTGAATTTACGCTGAACTAAGCAGGTATGACAAATTTATTGAGCTTTCTTTGAAATGCTGCCATGTTAAGCGACCAGGACCTCGTTTGTGATGGGAGAGGAGTGTGGATTATAAAATATATATAAAAATATAGCAGAAAATAGAAGTAGCCTGAATGTGTATGCCAACCAATAAACAGGCTCTGTTTGTTCTGCTTAATCTGAAAGTTTTCCTTTGATGGAGGAAAATTTAGAGATTATATGCATGTGTGTCTGGCCATGAATGCATGCCAAGGAAAGCCTTGATCTATGTGGGGCTCTAATGCAACACTAAGTTAATCTATCAGTCTATAGCTGACACACACACAAATACTCAAATCGACAAATACACACACTGCCAGGTGGTGGAAATCCCCATCACAGCAGCAGTACTCTCAGGAGAGTAAACCCGACCGGGTCCAATAGTCTTTTCAAAGCTTTTTATCGAGCAGTTTACAAGTTATGAATGAATATGTTTTATTTGGGGAAACACGGTATTGACAACCACCTATCAATAGTAATGTGACTATTGTCAAGGGTCTGTCAATATTAATGTAATTATGATGTAGAGGGATCAGAGGGAGGCTGGAGTCGAGGGCCAAGTAACATCTCCTGCCCACTGCCATATCAATAGCTGGGATTGTTATTGACAGCTTCCCTTCAGACTTGCAGGACTTGCCAAATATATAACAAGCAGGCACTTCAGTCAATGCCGGGCTGCCTATAAAAATTAAGCATTTGAATTTACATGGCTTTTACCGTGGACAGCTGGAAATCCATGTTCCTTATGTAATACTCAAAAGTCACAGTCGATACAAGTGTTTAGGCAGCAGTGACAGGGTGTGTTAGAGGCAGTGTTTTTTACAGTTCCCCTACAAACCTGAAAGATCAGAGATACAGGGAAATAAATTATTTATTTGAAATACGTAGACGCATATAGTGTATCCACAGTTATTAGCACCCATGGAAAAATGTGAAAAAATAAATTAATAAAATAAACTGAAATAAAATATAGCTGTCTTTTATTTCAGTAGTATAGTATTATGTTTTGATTTTTTTTTTAATTCAACCTTTAATTCATGTATATTTGTTAAGTGAGTATAAACTCCCATATTGGGCAATAAGTGTTTTCTATTGTTATCATTATTATTATTATTAAAAAATACAATAATTGAAGTCACAATTAGCTGCACACTTGCTGCAATTTTTTTTCAACCACATCCTTTTTTATCAATAGGTCAGGAATGAACACTGAACCATTTGGTGACAGATATTTGAATAAGTGTAAACATTACACATATTTTAAAAGATACTTACTAATTATTGCTAGTTTTAATAGCAATACATTTTTAGCTTATATATATTTCCCAACATGGGACTTTTTTCTCTCGGTGTCTAAAAGAGAATTAAATAAAAAGTATGACTTTTCAAAAATATTCAGTGTGAGATTATGCTACCACAATAACAGACAAATTCATCTCAACAGATCCTTTGGTGGCTGCAGATTTCAGAATTCTTTTGGTCAGCCAACCAACTCACAAATAAAAATAAAACTATTTAGGAGAGTTGGTGGCAAATGAAAATGAATCTGAAAGCAAATTCATCTGGAAAACCTGTTGACTTCCTTTTTTTAAAAGTCAGACATGAAAAAAATAGATAAAAAAATCAGATTCCTTGGAATGTTAAAAGGTATTTCGATTCAGATCAGGGCTGATTCTCTGGGTTGTTCCATTAGTTTGTGCATGCTATTTAGACAAAGATAGCACACTGACTCAAGGCTGACTATGATAGCTTAGGGACAACAACCACAACAACAATATCCAATCTAACATGAATCCCACTGTAACACTGCTCCGAGGCAAACGGGGCCATGGCCAATGTGAGGAAGAAGAGGAGAGGCTACAAAAGCATACAGAGCATCAGCCTAGAGCTTCGGAGCAGAAATGGGTCCTCTGAAAGCTAGACAATAAGCCGTAATGTCAGTTACCCTACAGAACGATGGATAGACAAAAAGACAGACACGTCAGCTGGCACATCAAAAAACCGCCAGATGGGAGCTTTGAGCTATCGTCTACAGATACATTGAGACAAAAAAAAAAAAAAAAAATTGGCTGAAAAGATAACTAAAGTGAAAAAAAATATAAGGGGGTGGGAGACAGATAAACCCAAACCTTTCCCTAGAAGCTGACCTTGAGGATGACGGTCACAACAAAGAAGGAGGGACCATTCTGTAGCACATACAGCTCAGCCACACTGAGGAGAATCCATCCAGGGAATAGCCTATAGACAGAGGAAGACCTCACTTTCTTCTTGACCTTGGCTTTGGTGTCTGGGGAGAGCAGGAGGGTGTTTAGGACAGGGGGCTGAAGACTGAGGGGGTGGGGGGATGCTGGGAAGATGGACAGTCTCTAGGGAACTGCATTTTGCGGTTTTTTTTTTTTTTTTCTGCAGCAGTAATGCTACGAAGCCACTCAGTGACAGTGACAGCTATCACTCGCTGTCACTGGAAACAGTGTGTCCAAAAGGTCTCAGTTTGGCTTTTTATGTATTGCAACACTCAAATTACTAGGCACTTAGGTGTGGTATTTGCATAATGTATTGGCTAAATTAGTGCATAAATGTCCGCTTGGCTTTCTATGATGCTTGGAGAGGGAAACAAGCTGTGCATTGGCAAAGCATGCTGGATTACAGCATTACATTTTTTGTTTCCTTTTTGTGCATGCAAATTAATTGCTATAAAAGCTCTGGTGGGAAAATATAGAAAAAAAAAATCTCTCAGCACTACTGTTTCTTTTGTCCAACTTCCCTTTACTAGCCTTCTATCAACAGGAATGAGTGAGGACCTATTACTCAAAGCTTGCAATGTCTGCACTATAAAAAAAAAAAAAAAAACGGATGAGAATGTCAAATTTAAAACTTTTAAGAGAGTGATGTCATACAGCAGACTACAGACAGTACTGGGGACACTAAGATCACCCCGGCGGTAAGCAGACTAATTGTTATGAGTCCGTTTCATGAAAAATGAATGTGAGTAGATGCACAGAGGGGTCTTTGGGTTGTGTGTGCATCAGAGGCTAATGCTTTATCAAGGCTTCCCCTTTTTCTCTAATCACCCAAGACTCCTTTGAGCCATGGGGTGAAAGCCAAGTTAATGCATGAACACACACACACAAAAAAAATAAAAAATACACACCAGCTAGAACCGTACATGTGATGCACAAAAAATGTCTTCTCCTTATTTGGGTTTGCTCAGAAGGTAAATTATTTAGAAGAGTTAATTGATTTCATGAGTACGAAGGTTGAGTATGCTAAAACTGTATGAGTAATAAGTACGAGGGTCTGCGGCAAACAACTTAAAAAGCCATGAAACATTAAAGAGCAGAAAAGCACAATGAGTGCGCAGGAAAACGCAGAGCACCTAATAAATGCGAGAACCAAATTTGCGTGTTCCTTAAGAATCAATGAGAGAGCAAGTCATGCAAATAAAACATGTTATCCCATTGAATATTTGAGCCGTATGGTTTTTTTTTTTCCAGCTTCTTCTCATGCCTGAAAAGTGGGAAAATATATAAAAATAATGTTGGATAAATGAAAAAGCTGCTAGTTATTTAAATCTCTTAAACTATTTGCATGACTGCTGGGTGGAAAATGTTCAAAGTGAGATGAAGCTGCTCTTTGTCTACTGTAAAAGAATGTGGGAGAATGCGAAGGCTACAGTAAACGCAATCAATCAAATCCAAAGTATAGAAGCTACTTTTAAAGTTCTGATTCATTTTAAATTAAAAATTGAATTCCAATAAAAATATTTTGCATTTTGACATTGCACACATTTCTGATTAAATGTTCAGTAAATATCTTCACTGATGTCATGCTCCCAATTTTCTGGGAACTGTTTCTTATTCTAACATTAGTGTGGATCTGTCCACAAAACAAGATCTAAAATGATGAGAATAAGCAAGATTGGTGTGAAAGAACTTGACTGGCCTGAGCTTCATCTGATAAAACATCTTTAGGATGAAGAAGAGTGGTTGGTGTCAGCTAGCCAGGCCTTCCTACCCAACATCAGTGTCTGGTCTCACAAATGAATTTCTGGAAGCATGCTCAAAGAAATCCCAGAAACACTCCTAAATGTTGTAAAAATCTTGCCTAGTTAAAGCTATTTTTAGTATAAATGGATGTCTTTTTTTTTCTTTTTACTGAATTAATGCATTTTGTGGGTTTAAATAAAAACTGGTCCAAATGGTCAAACCTAAAGCACACCGGTTTAGAATAAAAAGTAGACTTATGCCAGCATAGTTCAGTTGTAAATCTATGACCTTAAAACACACATTGTTTAAGCTGAATTCTAGTCTCCATAAATTATTTCAAATGCTATATAATCATGTTCCAAATGTGAGCCTGTTAACATGCCTATAGTTCTTTTTTTATATTCTGCCAATTGGCTAACACAAATATTGATATCACAAGTCAAACAGCCATACCTCAAATATGTTTTTTTTTTCTTTCTTTTTTTTGTAAAAATAAAGCAAGATCATTATGCGATTATTGGGGCAGGGGAATTGGATTTTGGTAGCAGATTTGCAAACAGTACAGTCAGCACTGGAAAAGAGAGATATAACCAAAAGACAGATAAGGGTAGAGGAGAGATGATTGGGTTGAGAGGAATGAAGTGAGTAGTCTCTTGAAGAAAATCAATAAGATCAACTTTGCCTTGAATCTCAATGCGGAAGGTTTTGATCTCTAGCCCTGATTATTTTTGGGAATAATGGAATTATGTGCGTGGATGCAGAACATAATCTTGAAGGAGCCCAGAGTCTCACACGGTTACTAATCAAAGTTTCATTAGGTATATATACACCTGGAACGCACACAAATTGAATAATAATTCCCAGTATATTTGATCGTTTGTGTTGTATGCTGTGTGCATTAAACATACCGATAGAGATCAACAATCGATTTTACTTTAAATGCAACCATGAAGCAAGTGGAAAATAAGACCACAGAATCGAGGGAAACACAGGAAACCCTGACACTGCAGATTAACCGCAATGCTGGACTATATAGAGCTTTTTAACGCCATTAAAACGCAGCAGGTTTGCCATTACTATAAATAATACAGATATAGTATCCAACTAATGTTAATACGTGTATTCTTACCCATTTCTATTCGGTGAAACGTACACATCAACTGTTCTCTCCCCTGATATATCCTGCAGACAGCGTGTTTTTCCGGGTTGTGCAATTTAGCCCCGCCTCTTAAAGGAAACAAACCAATTGCGTAAACAAACGATATGATTGACGGAGTTGGAAAGGAAATTAACCAATAGCGTAACGCAGTTCAGAATCAGCGGCACAAAACAGAAAATGATCGTTGATTTGCTGGGATTGATCCGATCGCCGTACTTTCTGATCCGTATTTGTTCCGTTCTGTTCTGAAGTTGCGACTCAAATAGACAAAAGATGCAACATTAATGTGCATAAAGTAACACAATTAATATAGTTTACACAAAATATCTCGTGTGAATTGTACCATTAAGCATACAAGTTTTGGATTTAAAATAAGGGAAACTTAATGCAGCCTGCTGCGAGTCGTCCCACGAGCCAAACCGAGGTCCAGCATCCTTTACGTTTTAAGACAGATTTCCAATAAATCTGCCTATCAGTCACTTACAAACTACAATTGGGTGTTCAGAATCTGACAGACCTAGATTTGAAATGACGTGGACATTATATGTAATTATAGACCCCAAAACACAAAAGGGAATTAAAGCTTTTTGCGTAATGCGTAGTTTGCCAACCGCGAAATACCATCAAAGAAGAAGAGGAACTCAGTGCGTTACCCGAGTCATTTTTAAGTAATTTTAATAAGTCATTTTTGCCTTTATCAGCCAACACTGAGACAAAGACATCGGCAAGAAAATTCTCGCAGTAATAAATCATCTGACAGTTTTGATTGTGTCTCAGTTGTGTTCGTAGTCTGAATGGTTTAAAGAGCTGCTTTCAGTGCCGCTCCATCTTAGCCTTAACAGACATAAACATGCAGTAAAAAAAAAAAAAAAGATTTTCAATCTGTTTTTTGCACCAAACAGTTAATAATAATAAACAAGTTTTCACTGAGGCTCTGTAAGAGCCATATGAATGAAATTAGTAATTATTGATACGACAGGAGCACGCGACTTTGACACTTAGGTGTGTCGACGTGGGAGTGACGTCACCAGGTATGAATGGAAAGGATACTGGCTTTGTGTGTATTAGGAAGCGGTGAGCAGGGTGGTCAGTCCTTGCAAAGTTTGGAGCATGATCATCAAAATGGAATACATCGATAATTGTGACAGAACAAAGACATAATTGTGTTTTGCGAGGTTTGGAGTTGATTGATACAGGGACAGATGAGATTCCTCTAGTTAACCCAGTGCGGCCCTTTACCATCATTAGTTTGTCGTGTTTTTAATAATAAAAACTTGTTAATAATAAGAACTGTTTGGTGCAAAACACTGATTGAAAATCGATTTTTTTTACTGCATGTTTATGTCTGTTAAGGCTAAGATGGAGCGGGACTGAAAGCAGCTCTTTAAACCATTCAGACTACGAACACAACAGAGACACACACACACACAAAAAATTCCCCATGTCCCCTAGGGGGCTCCGTAGAGGTCTGTAAGGTACTGAGAAATCAGTTTTGCAGCCAGAGGAAGAATGAGCACTAAGTCTCATTGGATGAGTGTGAAAGTTGTGTTGGACGCATCTTGCGTACAAACTGGGTGAGTAATGACTTAAATAACACGGCTTGTGAAAATCTGCCTTCAGGAAAATGCTTAAAAAAATAAACAGTAGCATAAAACGGTGATACCATACAGCAGTTACTGCAGCTTGTGTTTTCTTGCTGCCATAGAGCTATGTATAGAAATTAACACGCATAAAATCAAGTATAACTACCTTCACTTATTGATCTTTGATTTGACTATCAATAAGTGCTGTTATGACAAAAAATGGATGTTTACAAACAGCTAGCTTCATACAGATGAATATGGTAGTTTCCGTCAATCATAGTTTCATTCAACTGGACTTGAGGTTGACTGCAGGCCTTAAGCCGTTTCTTGCAATATTTCCTCTTGGGTTTTGAAATGTAATAAATTGTATTCCGCCCTCTACATGCTCTGGGTCAGGTGTGCTCAAATCCAGTCCTCGAGAGCTACCATTCTGCAACTTTCACATGCGTCCCTGCTCCAACACACCTGAATCAAATGAATGGCTAATTACCAGGCCTGTTCAGAGATGAATGACTGCTGGTGAGGGAATTCAGCCATTTGATCCTGGTCTGCAGGACTGTAGCTCTCGAGGATTGGACTTGAGCACCCTTGCTCTGAGTAATGGCTGCCAGGATTGCATGTTCCCCACTGACAACGTTTGACCATAATCTCTCAGATCGCATTTGCTCATTTGCAACAACAAACCCAGCAATTTTGATGGAAATTCACTTCTTCCAGATAAAGGGTTGTGTACTTTGAGACAAATGGCAACCATCAATTGGTCAGTTGCTGATAAAGCCCCTTGAATGATTGACATGTTACTGGATTTGTCATATTCTGCTTCTATTTCTAACAGAATACAAAATGTGCATTGTCAGTTATAATAATGCTATCTATAATTAAAAAAAAAAAAAATTGATCCACAGACTTAAGCATTTTTTCTATTTTTTTGCACAGGATGGGATTTACAAACATCTGCTGTGTGCAGACACCTACCAACAGATAGGTGACGAATGATGGATTGACAAAAGATGACATCTTCAGAAAAAATATTTATAGTAGTGGTTGGTCCTGCTCTGCATCCAGGAATCATCCTTTTCAACTCCTCTTGGATTTGGGATCGTAGTTCAGGTATTATTTAATTTTTTGAGATGCAAATCAGCTGTTCCCAGTTGTAAAAACAATATGCCTTGTTGCTACGGTTGCGCATTAGAACAGTTGTCCGAAAGGCAGAGCAAAAACACTTCCAGCTGTGCAGCATCCAAAACCAAAAACATACAGTGCTTCAATCAAAGAAATTATGACTACAAGTCTAGAAGAACAACAAATTGTAACTAACATCACATAGTTACTGAGAGATTCTGCCACCATCAGATGTGCAATTTCAGAACATTATCCAGACATAATGACATATTTTAATCAGGTCTGTTGAAGCAGGGATATGACTAATTTCTAAAGTAATTTCTAAAAGACTGATGGTTTGACAAAATTGATTTAAAATACCAAAACTTCACACTATTATGGCAAATAATTAAGACTCTTAAAAAACTTAAAAAAATAAAACAAAATAGAAAAGCAACAATCATTCTTAGTTCTACCAAATGGACATTTATGATGAATCTGATAATAATAATAATAATAATACTTATAATATTAACAGTTATCTTCATTTGATAACTAGAGATAAGGAGAAAAACATTGAAGGCTAACTGCCCTACATTATTTGGTTAATTGTCAGGCTGTCAACTCAGCTAGCCAGCTGACATTTAGCTGCTTTACATAGATGCCATGTAGTGTTTTGACAGCAAGAAAACACTGTATTTTGATAACGGTGATTGGAGGTATTCTTTTAGTTTCCAAAAAGCTGGCTATTCATGTAGAAGGTTTGTGAAAAGTGTAGGAGTAGCTGATACTATATGTAAACAAGTGAGAGAGCGAGCGATTGTGGCACCACTCTGCTCTTTACAGAGAACTTTAAAATGCCATAACGGAAAATGTTATGGCATTTTGTACCTCTGGCATTCAGGGCAGTGGGTTACAATAATAAAGATTTAGGAATATCTAAGATTTTTAGTTAAAATTGCAAAAGGATGTTGTCTCTGACACAAATAGAGGGATGGTATTTCCTCCTGACTCAGTTTATTACAGCAGAGTGTACATTAATTTAAGTTTTCTGTGACAAATAAAAAAAAAATATTGAAGACAAAATGTTAAACAGCTTTAATAAAATCCATACTTTAGAGATTGGGTTAACCCTTCTAGTTTACTGTTTAGCCTTCTGACATTTGACTGAACTCATTGATTAAATTATAAAACGTATATATCTTCAATCTACACTCATTCAGTGTGTATATTACCATATCCACATTATGTGTAGCTTTGAGAAACTGTCATTCGTTTGCTATTTATCCATTTTCAATTAGAGTGTCATGTCCACCCTGACTTGAGCATCAGTGGATGACCTCTGTCCTGTCAGACAAATGACAGGAGGAAGCGCAGCGGTGCTTTCATAAAGCCACAGCACTTGTAACAGGTGGCAAATTTCGTTATGCTTCCATCTGAGCGGCAGAGCTCAGGAGCACTGATCCACACTCATATTTAAACAAGAAGGGTTTCTAATCATCAAGATTGTCATGTGACATCATTTAGCTGCAGAATGTAGCCTGCGTGAGCTGGACTGTGCATCAAAGCAAAAATAACAAGGTTTCAGAGATGGCTTTCGGTCAGCTGGCCCCAGTTGAAGGCCCACATAACAAGGTTATGTGTTTAGAACCCAGGAGCGCCCAGGTCTTATAGGTTGATGTGGTCAGTTAATCATAAGGCTTGTCTTCTGAAAGTATAACAGTCATTCTTTGTTGAACCTATATAAGGGTTGTGATGCTTCCTGAAATATTTGAGCAAAATGCTAATGAGAAATTCATATTATGCTTGTTACATATTTGTTTTGTTTATTTACCTATCCATATATACACTTGGTAGTTTGGCTCATGCAAATCTGAAAAACAACAAACTGAAAAACATGGGTTCTCAATCTTTAATGTTACACAAATGAACTGTCACATCTTCCATTTTTGTAAATATCCTTTTCTTGAAGATACGCACAATATCAGTGTTTTATTTTACATCAAAGCCTAGTTTAAACTTTTTTTATTATTGCAGGAACCCAGTTATTCCTCCATAGTTCAAAAGCTTTCTCACTGGAAAACAAACACGATACCTCATACTTGCCAAGAAATTATTTCTCTGAAATGACAATGTGAGACCATCAGATTAATTTAGTTTTAAAATATATCTATTTATCAATACATACATACTGTATATTGTATGTGCCAGCTTGTCCACGCAGGGATGCAGAAAAGCTCTTCTCTATTTTCTAGCAAAATTTTACAGTAAAAGTCACACCGGAGATAAATAGCATACTTTAAACTTTAAATAAAATCTCTGCATCCACACACTGTTTATACCTGATTATTTGTGCTTGGAAGAGGTGGGGTTTGGTGGTGTTTCAATTACCCCGCTTCAGTTCAAGGTCACAAACCTAAGATGCCCACCTTCTGCTTAATCCAGTGCAACCAGTGACAGAGTGATATATTGTCATGTTACAATGTCCAAACATGAGGAGATTTTGCATTGGAATGTTTTTTTTGTTTCTTTTCCTGTAGTTTTTCTAATAACATCCTGCATTAGTCTTAGAATAAGTTTCTGCAAAGTTCCCTGTGCTGTTGTAGCTCACGCATCCCCAAAGCACAAGCGATTCAAGCTGTCTGGGTATGTGATGATGTTCAGGTGGTGTCTCACCTTGGTCATTTTGATCTAAATTATTAATTTTATTAATGACTGGCATTAGCATTTATTAATAGTTATTCATAGCCAAACCAAGCTTATTGTTGCATAACACACCCCAGCCAGGCGAATGTGGGGAGGCTAAAACAACTTCATTTTTTGCCACAAATGTGTTACCAATATTTTTATGACATTTTGACTTCTATAATTTCTAAGAAATCCATTCTTGCATAATTTTAAGATATTTTGTGAGCTAATGTTCTCGATGCACAAGAATTGTGTTTCTGTTGGACACATTAACGCCATTCCGACACAAAGATGATAGATGAGCATGAACTGACACACATTTTGTATTTCTGACTAGGTGCAGTCTGTTTATTTATTGAACATGTTTATCATATTAAACAATTTTAGGCAAGGTAAATAATGTAAGTTAAAGGAATTAATGTCCTTTCAATACAGAGCATTAACCATTAATACAATACAAACAAATAATAATATAAAGTTATGATGTATTTCAGGACATGGGAACTTTGCAATGTGTTGAAGTATCTTAATATTTTACCACAACTATAATCTTTGTTTAATCTGGGAAGTTGCTTTTTTTTGTACTGTACATCCGGCAGGGTAAAAATATGTCAATAATAAGAGAAGGCTACTTGTAAACAATATCAGGTATGCATGAACACGACAGTTAAAATAATTTATTTGATGTAGAAAATTGAGAAAAGGAGAGAAGAGCAGTTCATGGCATTCTTTTCTGCAATGCCATTGTATCTAGATCTTTTGTTTGTGTTCGCTAATGGACATGGAACCATTTCCAACCTAATAGAATTCAGCCAATGGCCATCACAATGAATATGGTTAATAGTACAGTTTGTGACAGTTCTTTATTGGCTGGGTAGAGAAATATAATTTTGCAGAATAATGGCATATAGAAAAGCAATTAGGAGCTGCATGGCGCTGTGCATCAGTTTTCAGTGTTTTTGCATAATGGCAAGCATTCTTTGTTAAAGATACATTCAACTCTTGAATATAAACTAAAGAATAAGTCAAGTATTGAAGGTCCGGTGTAATTACTTGCGAGGGTTGCGGCCTCCACTATTTTCTTGAGAAAACTACAAATTATCTTTCACTTTTTGCAGAATAAAAGTTCAAAGCAAAAGAAAAAAGAAAAGTCTTCTGTTGAGGTTTAAACTGAATTATGCAGTCTGCTTTAAAAGACTGCAGCGGCATGAGAACGAACTAAAGACATCAGCACCACTTAATGTAGTGACCCTAAGTTATTGTTCCATTTTACTTATGGTCTGACTTCTATCAGTATTCGCTGTTGTTAATAAATTTTGCACACAGAAAGTAATTATAGGCCTATTATGCATGAAAGTACTTACCTGCTATTATCGAGAAGGTCAGAGGAATAACTTTATGTGCTTTCTATACTGCAACTATATTATACTGTAACTGTGTGTTGCATTTCTTGATTCTGAAAGCCATCCAATAATTTTTATGAATGCAGAACTTTACTTATTTCAGTGACCATACTTCCCCAACAAAATGCCAGAATCTTTGCAGTTTCCTCTCCATACTACGTCCATACAGGGCATATTAAATCTGTTTTACTGCACTGTATGTCCTTTACAGATTTGCTCTGTTCTTGCTCTTCAGTTGAATTTGAATGTTTCAGATCGTCAGAAATAAATGAATATACATGCATAAAGAGTTAGTTACGTCTAAAAGTAAAGCCAACACAGCATTTCAGAACGAGAAAATTATATTGACAATAAAACATGGTGGTAGTACGATGGTTCACGACTGCTTTTATAATCAATTTTACTTCGGGATCTGGACAACTGGCTGTGATTGGTGGAACCATGAACTCGGCAAGAACATTATGAAGGAAAATTTTCCCATGTTATGGCCTTAAGCTAAAACGTACTCGGCTAACAATGTAGCACAATGTTTCAAAGCCTACCAGCATGGCTAAGAATGTCAGGTTTTGAAATGTCACAGCAAAAATCCGGCCTTAAACCTTAAATGTAAAATAACAGTACGTTAAATCTTACTGAATATCTTAATATAATTCTTTTCATCCAGTTGTTTATTTTGGTTTTGAAAATAAAGTTGCTTAAGGAAACATTGTCATTTGACGCTGCTACTGCTCCATCTTGTTAGCCTTTTATTCTCCATTTTCACCCATTTTAAATGATGCTCTGGTAGTCTTTTCTTGTATATTTTCAGAGTCTACATTGGTAAACAAATACAAATAAATGGACTGCCTCACTCAACAGTCTATTAGGATAGTCAGGGGACAATGGTGTGTTTCTGCTCTGATGTCCGTAATGTGAAATCCAATCAAATGAGGAGCATTTAGAGGTACTTATGGACCGTTCCACCATGAAAACGATGCAGTGAGCTCTGTAATAAGAGCTTGGCTAACGTCTGATTGAATCGTAGTGTATGGTCTTGTTGATGCACAAAAGGGCTAAACTCTAATGGACACTAAACAGAGTTTGTTTTGCGGTCATAATGTCATCAAACCCAAGGCTTGTATTCTCTGTTTAGACTACCACAATTAGCCTGTCCCCTGTTTGTCATCCACCAAATGACTGAAACATTATTAAAACCTCCTATGCATACAATTTCGACCTGTTTTGTGGAAACAGGGTGAAATACCAGTTTAGACATACAGCACATGAAAAGTCATTTTAAGGGCAGAAAAACAATTATGATAAATTTTTTGGTGACTTCAGAAGATATTTTTTGTACTCCATGGCGTCCATATTACAGATTTATTTGTCTTGCCTTTTTAAAACCCACTTCAAAAACACTAACATGTTGCTAAAACTAGAAACAACAATATCTTTAAAAACAATTCATATAGCTTTCATTTACTTTATGCCAACATGCCAACAATATGTTATTGCAAAATTCCATTCTCTCAAAAACTTCAGTAATCACCAACATGCATAAATTTTAATTGTGTAATACATTGTATAAAAGGCTAGGCTATTTTTTTTCAGTTACACAGGATAACAGGTCCATATTTACATTTACTAATATAGGCATAATACAACAGGCTTTTCTAGTCGTACTGACCATTTAAAGTACTTTATACTTGAACCACATTCACCCATTTGCACTCATTCATGCACTGACACACAGATCCATAGGTTTCTTGGGTTGAGTGCCTTGCCCTGGGGCACATCAAGGTTTAACAGGAGGCAGCTGGAATTAAAACCACAACTTTACAATTGCAAAATGACTACACTAACCACTAAGCCACAGTAAGCTGTTTTCCACCCATAGCAGTTGTATCTGCATCATAATAAGCTGTTAAATCTATTTCTTATATTAGATGGAAACTGAAAGATCCTCAAGTGATCCTGACCTCGCTACTAAGAATGGGCTGGACTTCAATATAAGCTGGAGTGAACCCATACATGCACAAGGAGAACATGTAAACTTTCATACAGAAAAACCTCAAACTACGATTTGAACCCAGAATCTTCTATCTGCAAGGCAGCTAGAAAACAACTTTCTCTGCAAGAGAGGAAAACAACTGTACCTCTCAAAACTCGTATTATCCCCATAACATTATAGGTAATACTTCCTGTAATAGTAAATGGTGGTGATATCTTCAGTGTGATGTATCGTAGATTTATGTGGAATTCATAAAATTAGTGTAACATTTCCTCTCGAATATGAAGATTTTAAGGCTCAAGAAACAGAAAAGGAAAATGAATCCTATGACCTAATCCATGATAATGAGAAAAGATTTTTTTCTGTCTAGTGGAGTCAATTTTATACTTACAGTCCCAAACCCAACTTAGCTACATAGGCTGTTATTAAAACAAAAATAGTACAACATGAAGAGTGAGTGTAAATTATACTGCCCAGTGAAAACCTCTTGATCTTCAAAAGAGGAACATTTCTGGAATCAATCAAGCAGCCCCATGATCGGAATGACCACAACTGTTAGCTTTACCACCACATATGGGGGAGCATTAACACTCACTTTAATCTGTTTCAATGGGAGAGCAGTGACACAAATATATTTACAGCCGTTTCCTCAGCACTTTAGTTAGATTAATTCTAATAGCAATATTTATATACATTTTTGTGCGATAAAGGATGAATAGCACAATAAATCTGGCTTACTTATGTATAGCCCCTTCACTGAACATAATGCAGAAAGCACTTGCTTCAAACCTGGCTGACCCTTGGTTGTAATAATGGCTCTGTTCAAGTTAACGAGAGAATGTGGAAACTCAACTCAGCTCTGCATCAAAACCAGCCTCTGAACTGTGTGACCTTTATCATTCTCTCTCCTCACGCCCCTGCCCCTTCTCATGCCCTCGCACAGACAGTATTTGCTTATGTAGCAGCTGCTTGGAGGTAGAGAAGGAGTGAGAATGAAAAGGACAGAGCTGGGGAGGTCAAAGGGTTGTGATGGTTGACTATGCTAATGCTGTTGTTAATGACTTTGCTGTGAGTGATAATTGATCGTCTTCATTACCGTATTAACTTTGCTGCCCAGACCAACTATACCCTAAGCAACCCCCACCCCCCCACACCCTCCCTTATTTCAAACCCCTGCCTTTTTCTCTCTAGTCAGTAATGAATGCCCCTGTTTGATCCTTGGAATAATGAACTAATTAGCTTAATTAAAATCAATAAAAGTGCCAATATCACGTTGGACATTTCAGGGACACCATTTTATTCTGCAGAAAAAGGAATTTTCTGAAAGTGCAGGTAAAAACAGCAAAGCGATACATAAAGACAAGGTTAAAAGAACTAGAGAGGAGCAGGATAAAAGGAAAAGGAGTTTGTTGAAGTCAACCAACAAGGGACTGGAATCAGAAGGGAGAATCAGAGGAACAGAAAACAGTCATTTAAATGGCATGGCTATAAGTTTTTTAAATGACAAAATGGAAGACATAAAATGGGCAAGCTAGAGTGAGGACAAGAAAGCATGAGAGAAATAGACAGAAAACATCAGAGGAATGGAGAAAGCCAAAGAGAGGGGAGTCTAAACGAGAGAGAAAGAGGGCGAAAGAGGTTCCTAATGCTGATTTATGAGTGCTTGACGGTCGTTAGCTGCAATAAATGGCTTGTAGGAGTGGTTGCAGCATTACTCCCTGTACACGATACTAAGTGCATTGTAAGGTCAGCCATAAGGCCAAACTTACATATGTAAAGCTATGCCCTTGTAAACCTTTGCTAATGAATCTGCCACAGGATAGAACTGTAACAAGTCCATCTGATAATCCTGTGGCTCCCTAAATCTGCGTGGTGATTATTTTTATTTCAGTGTCATTTTAAAATAAAAATGAAAGTTTAGTGGAGATAACTTGTATAGGAAACTGCTACAGCAAAGAGCTGATGCTGTAGTACAGAACTAAAACAACTCTGTAGACTCAGTAGTTAATCAATAAAAAAGTATAAAATGATCTTATCAAATAAGTAATCACAAAAAGCAAATGCACTGAAAACAAACAAATAAATAAATAAATAGTTTATTTTATGACAAATCTTAGAGTTTATTCGGTATCACTTAGGAATTAGTCATAAGGATGAGACACATTTCTTTCTACATTGGCCAGTGAGTTAAAACATATATATACTATTTATAATAGTTAAAATACATAATGTATACACATACTAAACTTGTGTAAGTATATGCACTTATGCAGTACTTTTAGTATAGATTTATCGAATACAATATGATCCCATAATATATCTCTTCAACAGCCTACAGTAGAAGTAATGGAGCAGTGTTTTTTTTCCTTCAGGGTATCAACATTCCTGCATCACTTTACATTTGAATCAAGCTCTTTTTCCGTACTTTCAATACACTGTAAACATGAAGAACAACAATTTTTGTGAGCTCCTTCAATTCTCCATCACTGTGAGGTGAATTAACAGTTCCATTAATTTGTCACTGTCTGTTGTGACGACTTGGTCTTCCTCTGTTGCTTTCAATTGACCAAGTTCCAGAGACAAGGACTGAAGGGGAGTGAGTATTAGGTAATGATTACTCAAAGGAACTGCTATTCTGTTATATAAAACAAAATAATAATAAAACTGAGGAAGTCCACATAGGGCAAATGAAGGTTAGTTTAAGGGCAAATGGTTTAGACAAAAAAGTTGTGCAACTTTGAAGAGGTTGAAACAAACAAGAAAACAGGAATAAAACTTGCATAAGGTCTAGATATTCTATTGTTATTACAGAGGTGATTTATTTTCCATCTGGCTGTCTCAACATGACAAGTCAGGTATTTCATCCTTGTCTGTGATCTGGCAGGGTACGCTGGTGATAAGATAAACGTAAGAAAAAACAAAACAAAAAATAACAGCCTTACAACTAATGAAGCCTATCGAAGTAAAACAAGCGAGAGGAATACAGAGGAATAAAGGGAAGTGTTTGTCTAAAACAAAAACCTTGTTTTTGTCAAGAAAATAAGTCTAATGTTATTGCTTTATTTTTCAAAGTGATCATCACCGAACTGTAAAATGTTTAGTTTTTTTACTTATTCTGATTTAAAAGCATTAATTTACTAAGTTCAATAACATTCTGAAACTATATATATATCACACAAATAGCCTACATTTGATGATTTGCTGGATTATTTGTTTGGATTCCAGTATTACAAACAGGATTTTTATTTACAACTGACAGACAGAACGACTCAATTGGACAAAATTGTTCCAGAACTAAATTACTGACTTAGTTTACGGTAGTCCATTATCCCACCACAAAAATTATATTCTGTTATTGCACATAAAACAACACTCCTGCTAACAAATGCATTTACCGTAGTTATAACCCTCCCAGGGCTTATTATCATAGATTGCAGGCCTTTTCATAAAACTGAGACCAGTGGTGACAGATTACTAACAGGATGGACAGAAACATACAGTCACACACAGACACAAACAAACCCACACACACACAGCCCACACACGCACGCACGCAGTGATCTCTAATGAGACCTTATTCCGGACACACAAGCCAGCTGCCTGTAAATTACAGCCGCCACTCCGCTATACATTCTTAATCAGCTAATGTTATTTTATTCCTTATTATTAATTTGTTCCAGTTTCTGATTTATCTGAAGCTCTTTGCATCACACCAATATTTTGCACCCTTTACAGTTCATAGAGGCAGAGCACAGGGGGAGAGCCATGGGCTTATTCATTTACTTAAGGGATTGCATCTGTAATGAATTGACTGGTTGTTTAGGCATACATAACCGAGCCTACTACTCACCTTAATAATGTAAGCAGGTCGTAACTCCTGCTAACCCAAGGGTATATAAGACACGCATGCACACACACATGCAGCTACACTACTGAACACACACATAGCCTACCTATATCAGCCACTGACCTCTACAATTGCCAGGTGATCTTATTGTCACATTGCAGCTGCAATGGAACATGAATCTTTTATGAAGGGGGAGAAAATGTTGTTTCTCGTATTTTCTATCCGTCTTTTCAGCCTAGATGGAACTTGTGTTTTGTTTGCTTGCATTTGCCTCATTTGGACCCAGTTGGAACCTACCATTTGTCAACAAAAAAAAAAATCTGGTTGAGAACCTGTAAAAAAACCAAACAAACCTGCTTTTTCAAGAGTGAACCATAACACAATAATAAAAAGTTATTGATTTAACTTACAGATTGAAAAAAAAAGATATGTTTGGCAAAGGTTATTGAGCAACATTTTTCAATGTTACAACCAGAAACCTTAAAATCCTTTAGAATAGTATAGTCATCCCTCTATATAAGGCTTTTATGTGATTGACCTAAAAATACCAGCAGTTTATGAATTGTAAAGGCTTTTTAAATGAAAAATCGTAAAATGTATTCAATCCTCTTGGTCTGATACTCACAAATGCAATCAAGTGCAAACAATTGCCTTCAAAGGTTACTTCATTGCTAAGTAATGCCCATCTATGTGTAATTTATTCTCAATATAAGTACAGTTGGTCTGTAAAGACCTTGAAGACTTCTTAGAGAATGCTAGTGAACAAACAGAATCATCAATACTAAGGAACACAATCAGTCAGGTCAGGGATAATGTTGAGGAGAACCTGAAAACATGGTATTCAAATTATAACATGTCCAATTCAACTTCTAATTGAGAATCTTTTACAAATCTTGAAACTTGATGGTCACAAACTCGGTGCTGGCATGAAATGATTTTGATTCAGAATTTGTGTCTGACTTTGTTAAAGGAAAACATACATTCAAAATCTCCAATATGGACCGGGGTGTAAAGCTTAGTTCTGACATCTCATGCCAAAATGTCTCTGGAATCCATCAGCCTCACACCTGAAACCTGAAAACTATTGCTCTAACACCAAAAAATGGTCCAAAATAGTATCTTACTGTGCTTTAATGTCTCCTTTAATACATCTTGTTTACTTATTTGGCTGTAAAATGATATCATATACTACATTTCTGTTATTTACATGCAGCAGCTCCTTCGTTGGACATGTTTTGTTCTTTTGTGTGCATCGATATATTATAGCCAGAAATAATGTACACAGTTTCACATATGCACACAGTAAGCATATGCATAATTGAAGCGCACACACCAGCTTTTACTCACAGCACACTCAGACACACATATACTCACTCTACGTGTTGACCTGTGAGTCACTGCTGCCACAATTGATTTCCTTTTCTTAGAGTGACCCCAGTCACCACAGCGATAGAGTCGCCGATATTTCAGCAGTCCTGCAGTGTGTCTCTTTCTCTGTCAAGCCTCATGGCTTTCTTCTTTGTGTTTTGTTTTAAACTGTCCTTTTTTGCTTTTATTTTATTTTAAGTGTTTACTTTCATTTTATTGCTATGTCCCCCTAAGCCACAGTCATGCGATAACATATATTTCTTCATTTTCTTCACTAATGTTTAGTCAGACAAAAATCCCACTGGGTCAAAGTCAAGTGAAACAGGAAAATGCCACCGATTTTTAAGCTGAAGATCGTGTATGAGTGTAGGGGGTAGGTGTGCGTGTGTGTCTTTTTGTCGCATGTTTTGTTAAATATCTTTTCACATCCAGAATCTCTATTTTTCATCATCTTCTTTTCAGAGCAAGTGACATCTGACTCTACAACTGGGTGCGATATAGTCTTTTTAAATCTCCAAAGAGGAAACCCAAAGTAAAGATTAGAGTCTCATTTATTCTTCCATCGTTGATAATATTATTTTTGGACTGAATCTGTCTTTTTCAACTTTATTTATTTATATATTTTTTCTTTTAATATATTTTTTTATACGATAGCATTTTTATACTGATGTGTTCACCTTTTTCTCCATGATAATATTGTCATGTTCCTTTGTTAACAAGATGCTAATTCTCACCTTTAGTCAGTGGTGACACTCCTCACACTTTAAACCCCCTGGGAGCTGTCAAACCTCATCACAATTTGTAAAACATATAAAAATCTGTTTTCTTTTTCCTTCCAAGTTTTAATTCTCTCAGCTGTTGTAAATTATAAATCCTAAACAGAAGTGAAACAAAATCCAAAAGTATAAAATGCCAGGTTTTATAAAAGATAAAATGAGACGGAGATAAATGCGTTTAGAACTTTTTTGACTTTTACTGTGACCTACAACTTGTACCACTAAACTGCACAAGAAGCTCGATTCTTTTAGGTAGAAAGTAAACAACTAATCTAATTTGGTTGCACACCCCCTGTTGACTGAAGATATGGTTTTAGTTTATAATTAAACACCACATTCAAAGTCAAGTTGATAATAAGTTTGTACACCCACTACAATTTATAATTCATCTTATTTGCTCCAAATTATGTGAAGCTAAATTAAGAGGTTTTCCTGTTCTTTTTCTTTTTATATTCCTAATCTACAGCAAAGGCCATGACCCACAGACAGAAAGCTTTCAAACCATCTCAGGAATCTCACTGTCAATTGGTCACAGTCAGGAAAAGGGTACAAAAGACTTTGTAAGACATTATCTGCTCATGAAACAGTCACAGAAAATGTGACTAGAGAAACTCCAAAGTTGTAAAAAAATAAAATAAAATGGAGGAAAAAATAATTCACATGTACTGTGAAAATAAGTCACAGTACATAAATTCTCCTGATAAAGTCATGGTTGGACTTTTTGGTCATATATTCAGAAGATGAAACTGGTGGTGATAGCATCATGATTTAGGGCTTTTTTTCTTTTGTTGGAACTGGGGCCTTAGTCAACAGGGAGAGAATTATTGACAATTATACATATAAAAAATGTAATAAAATGATTTGTCCCATGATTTTATATCACACAATCCTAGTACTTTAACAAGATTATGTAACCTTTTATGTTCTATAGTCAAATTCAAGTGAAAAACATGTCGTGCTTGAGTCGGCAACATATTTTGTCAAGGGTCACTAACATAATTATTTCTATTTGATGTTGGACATAGCATATATCAATATGTATAGGAATTTAAAAGTTTAATCAGGAAGGTCTGAAATAAGTAAGATATTATTTTACCTCTATAGAAGTTGCTTTGAAGGTTGCTGGTTATTACATAAACTTGCCGCGCTGATGGTTGCCATACAAGTGCAGGTATGCAAATGCAGTCCATTTAGCTGAGTTTTGAACCAACATTCAATTCTCATGGCTTCAGATAAAAAAAAAAACAGCTGCATCTCAAGAAAATTGTACCTTCTTGACTAAAATAGCTATTAACTTCATGACTCAACCTCACATAAACTCATGAATATGCTCAAATATCCACCAGCAGAAATAGGTAACATTGCTGGCCTCAGGGACTCTGTCTATCTTTAGGGAGGTTGAGCTCCTCAGGGAGTCACTGCAACACCACTGTCCCCATGGCAATATGCAAATACTCCGTATGATATTTCCCACCATGCAGCTCTCTGAAAGCCCCACAGACTCTTTCTGTTTCAAACGTTAATCTTTTATTTTCCTCCTTCTTTTTTTAAAGATTTTAATTTTAGCTTTTGCACATTTTGACAAGGTTAATCAAAGTAGCATTATGTTTATAACCATAAATATTGCTACTCTTCTTCTTACAGTCTTTGACGTACAATTAAACATATTAGATGAGCATAGGGTTTGCTAAGAAAATATTCTGAGTTTTGCGTTTTGAATTTGAAAATTGTTTAGCAAATTAAACAATGGAATCAACTTAACACATGCACCTGTCATGGTTTTTAAATGCAGTTTGCCTGCACACGTTTTGTAGTAATGTTGATCAAACTACTGCATTTATCATTCTAAAGGATAACATAACATTTGTTGTGAAGGAAATGTTAATTTCCGTATAAGTGGGTGCTATTGCAGTCACTTGTTATTTTCTCCAATCTGTCATTTGAAACCAAAACACATCCAAATATGGTCAAAAGTAACAGTCAGTAGTTTGACAGCCTGCAGTGCAGCCAATTAAAGCAGCCAGCCAAGCAGGAATCAGTGGTCTTGCACAATGTGACACAGCTGAGTTTGTTGCCGTGCAAGGTTTCTTTGCCATGTGTGTAAAAGGCACCGAAGGCCGTGATGGATCCTCAGTCAATGTACTTGCTGTCAGAGATGTGGGGATTTGCATCACACCTTTAGCGTTTTAAATGGGTGCACATATAATAATATAAAAAAAAGTGAAATAAATGAAATGAGTAAATCAGGTCTCATGAAATGAAATGACAGGCAGGTTTAAACAGCGGGTGAGTGTGTGTGTTTCTTGCCACTAGCGTCAACATTAAACACCATCAGATTGAAGCCACCCTCCAGGGTAGCATCACTCAGCCAGGTATGCCGGCGTGTATGTGTGTGTGTTTTTCACTTGGTGAAACCTAAGTCTTTTATCTACTTTTCCATTTCTTCTGTTTTTTTTTTTGTTTATCTACAAATTTATTTATATATTTCTGGTGAAATGGTGTACAGAACACACACACAGACTCCCCCCCACACACACCCACACACACATTGATCTATCAATGTATTGATGTGTGAGTGGATGTCAGTTTTTTTTTTCATTTTCCATCTCCCCCAATATTTTAATTATTTTTTTTCAGTATAATCTCCTGCAGAGTTTTTTACACTTGAGTTACCTTGAGTGCTGTTTTCCTTTAGCAGAAGCAGTCAAATGCTGAAAGTTAGTTAGAAAAAAAAAATGCTTTGACAGAATATCCTGATTGTCATGTGGGAAAGGTAGGAACTTATTTCACACACAGTCAGTATCCCTCAGTGTAGCTGTTCTTACTCAAACTCAAAACTTTTTTTCTTTTTGACAGCGGTAATAAGATATTTAGGCTGCAAGGGAGTGAAAGTTCATAATATTTATTTAAATACATTTCTTCACAGCATACCTTGTTTTTCTGTTGTCCAGCTGTTTTGCTGATAGCCACTGATCTCGTCCCTTACCGTTTTTCCCTTTGCACTGACACTATAGATGTGTTACCTCTTACCTCTGTCTATGTCTCCACACTGTTTATTTCTCTCCTTACCTCTCTCTCCTCCCTCTCTCAGGACAGAAGGAGGATATGTCTCTTTTTCTCCATATTGACTTTCCCAGGTCAGGCTCCTCTTCTCCTATTAGGCCCAGCTAACTGATCAATATGTGGGCCCAGTGGGCTGCCATATGGACATGCAGGCAGGTGCACACAGTGGACTGTGTCCTGGTCAACTACTATGCTCACTTACAAACATTTGTAGCATGCATATCTACTTATTCATTTAGCTTTTTTTTCTTTTTACAATACAAAATTATTGATCATAAATTATCCCGTCAACTTCCAATTACCGATTTTATGAAGATCTGACATTCACCTTGATTTGAGAACATTTTGTTTATTCTCCAATATGAAAATGCATTTAAAACGTTTGAATTGCTAAAATATAAAAATATTTCTCAAAATCAGACCAAAGTTACAAAGTTTTTTTTTTTATTTGTAGGAATCTAATAATTTAATAAAATCCAGCAGTTTATTACTTGACAGTCATTTCTGTAACAATGCCAAAATGAAAATAATTATTTAGCAATTTATAAATCTGATTCTAGTTGATTGTTTCTCTGTTAATTACACAGATGAACACAACTCCTCCTTTCCCCTCAGTTTTTTCTCCTCTCTCCTCTCTTCCCCTGCTGTTCCCATCTGGCAAGTTGTCATCTGTTATGCAGATGTCATCAACTTGACATCTGCAGTGCTGCAACATGGATAAGCAGCTGACAGAGATGGTGCTACGGAGAGCAGGGAGGGAGAACGGTAAAGAGACGACAATACTGGTGTAGAGCAAGGAAGGAGGGGTGCCTTAGGAATTGCTGAAGGACGGTGACAACCAGCAACAGTTAGATGTTCAGCGGAGGGAGACCTGACGGCGTGTGTGCGGGTGTGTGTGGGCGTGTTCTCTGATGTGTGTGTGCCGGGGTGTGCTGGTGTGGGCATATGTGCATGCATGTGTGTGCATGGCAGCTTGCCAGGCAGTGCCATCTGGCTGCTTGACAGAGCTCCTCTCATTAACAGGGAGGTTAATTGCAGTGGCAGCACCCAGGCTGTGTTAAACACCACCCTGGGGACTTGGAGGCAACAGACTATCTACGTGTTGGTGTGTTTACAAGCTCTAACATGCAGATAGGAAACCCCAAAACTTGTTCTTCAACATAAAGGGGGGAAAAAAAGCAATGAATGAGGCCTGTCACATGAGGAGGGTGGCACAAGGGACCTTTGTCCTTTGTGTTGGTGATCATGCATGCATGTCAGACTACATGTATGTTTATATTATTCTTATGAATTATGCCTTGTTGCTGTAATGATGTAGAAAGAATTGGGTTTACAGAGCCAATGTCTATAGCCCTGAGGGCAAACACATATACACACTCACACACGCATGCACTTGGGGTGGGGGGAAGTGGTGGCAATTTGCATGCTATTACTGCATATTCATGACTAATTTGGTTAGCCTTGCTTAATAGGCCTGAGTGACAGCTTGAGAAATCGAGAGGTTGCTTTAATATCACACACGCTCACCCCGACACACACACACACACACACACCCCAACACACGCCTGCGCACGCCTTCACTCACCCTGTTCTGTCTGTCCACAAGCTAATCATAACAAAGCTTATTGCTTTAAACAGGCATCCTGTGTTCATTTGTTGGTCTGACATTGTGCCATTTGTTTAGTGCAACTGCTTATTGTATATAACAATATTGTAAGTTCTATGGACTTGTTTATTACATGCATAATCATGACCTACAATAATATGCACGCATATACTTGTGACAGACATGAATAAATTTGCATTTTGCAGACAAAAAATGGTGGTAATTTGCATTTTACTTGGCAAAATAATTCTTAAATGCTTATGTGGAACTTTTTGATTTTACATGGATAATTTTCAATGATAAAGAGTTTTAAGGACATTATTTTATTTATTTTTTTATGTAGCCCTGTTTGAAAATGATGGCTCTGCATTTCAGCTGCATCTAGTACAGCAATTCATGTTCAATACACACATCAGTCTTAGTCCAAAAAGGAAGAAAAAGTGAACTAAATTTATTTGATTTTACATTTTAAGTCTATTTTATGATGTATAATTCCATTTAGTTTCAGGCTATTTTCTACATAAAATTTGCATTGCCATGTATTTACTTTAAGCATATAAAAAACAAACACCCAAAATTTTTGAGCGAACTGTTCTTTCTAATTCTGGTGAGAAAATATGTCCTTAATTTGGGATATATAAATAGCAGCTTATCTGTTATACTGTTTGCTCAACCAACAATTTTTGGAACAGTATTACCCAGCCCAGTAATAGCTCAGAAAAGTGACACTTAGGTACTGAGGTGGAATAAAAAAAATTATCAAGTGGATTAAGAGTAGAGCACACATTCACTCATTCTTTTATAGACACTAAAACAGACTTATAATTTAAAGTCGGATTTTTCAAGTTCTCCTTTGTGACTTATACTACATTGCACTGAAAAGTCTCAGCGCGCTCTATCTACTCACATGTCACTTTTGTCAAATCTTACCATTCCTTCTCTGCTTGGTGCGAAAGCATAGACGCGCTTGATCAAATGTAAGTTTAACATTTTTTAATCTACACAAAGTTTCAGCAGAATAGCTGATCTCATGAGGCTGGTAAGTATGAAATTATGCGTGTGTGTGTGCGTGTGTGAACTCGTTTTTTTGCGCATGCTTGCGTGTTTGTGAATTTCTTCCACCCAGAAGTGGAAGATCTGTTTCTTCTCCTTTTCATTCCATCTTGGGTGTGTGACAGCTGTCACTAGTGAATCAGAAAGGTGTCTTGGGCAGAGCTAACAAATTTTCACCGTTGGGAAAGACACCAACTCACACGCAGACACACTTCAAATGTAGCTGCTGTCGACTAGCACAGATTTAATCAGACTCTGCACACGTTTTGTGTTTTAAAACAAAATGTATTTTATCCTAATGTACACAATGTACACTGTTCTCAGTTTAGTTGTCATTTAGCAAGTCAAATGTATTGGGTAAATAAGTTAAACCAACAATGTGCTCTTAGGGCTTGTCTGCTCTTTCGGAATATTCTAAAGGACAGACAATTCAAGCTACGGTGTACACATTCATTCCACATCTTATATTTTTTTCTTTTGAGAATCCTTTTCTATATGTACATTGATTAGACTTGGTCACTCAAACCATACTTACATTCAAAATTAGAAATTGTAAGAGTACAATAGAACAATTAAGAGTAGTATGCTATAGTATAAAAAGAATATTGTAGAGTTTGCACAAATAGACGTTTATTTCTGATGGTAGTATTAACATGTTTCTCTAATCTGTTAGGTGTTTTTGTTCCCCTCTTTACTCTGTTTTGTTTGCCGTAGTGCTGGCATAGTGCTGCTGATGACCTCTAAATTTAAGCTAGAAGACATGGTCATGTGGCTTCATGGTGCTGAAGTGGAAAGTAAGACGTCCTCCAACACACTCACACAAAATGCTTATATAAACATAAACACAAATTACATAAACAAAACAAAAAAACAGCTATCTTAACAGAATTCTTTAGTGTTGCTCCAAGACTGACCACACTAGTAAATACCTAATTTAGGAGACTGTTTTTGCTGCATGCTTCTTGTTTAGAAGCCTGCCCGAGAAGTGGCAAAGCCTTTTTTTATGATATTGGTTTGGCAGCTGTGCTACGGGCGCTTCATGTGCAGCCAGATTTAACAGGAAACCGTGGCGTGTGTGATGAATTACCAGCATATCTCACAGCCCTGGGTAACAAACATGGCATTGCCGGCTGGGATTAAAAGGGAGAGTTTTTTACGGCCTTCCCACACCTCCTTACAGGGTGTCACTAAATTATACCCACTGCTGTTTTACTGTCTTCTGTGGCTTATGGTTAAAACACAAGCTAACTCACACTCACAGGCCTGCAGAAATGAACACCCACAGTCATATGTGTTTGTGGTAAACCCACGGTTGTTAGTTGTTTATGTGCATGTTGTTTGGTTACCATTTATCTATGATGCATGTGAGTTGACTTATTTGTACTGTTGCTAATTGGCGGTTTGTGTAATTACAGAGCCTTAGAGCAGCAATTAAAGTATGCCAAGGTTGTTCTGTTAATGATATTTTCAGTAATTTTCTTTTTTTTTTTCATTTTGCTTTTGCCTCATTTTGTTTCTGTTTGAAACTGCTCTTAAATTGCACAAGCAATATCATACAAACCCAAACAATCCTTCCACATTACATGTCCGCAGGATGTTCTTTTAAATATTATCTCGGAAGACAAAAATAAACATTTTAGGACTTTGGTGGGTTTATAGAGTCCTGCAAGTATTGAGCCATATGCAAATAATAATGTGAGAAATGTACATGGACTTTTATAGTAAGTTATTCTCTGTTATATATTATTTCCCTTCTTAGATGTCTTGTTTTATTATAGTATTTAAACATTTTGCTGATTATGAAAGTGTTTTACAGGAGCAACTGTTGCAGTTAGCTTTACAAAGACATCAGTGTCTGTGTTTAGTCCTTTGAGAATTAGGATCTATAACTTAATCTGTAATATTTCAAAAACTTCTCCTACATTTCCGAATCCATAGTATATTCTTGGGCATTCAGAGGTTGAAAGCTGAAAAAAAAAAAAAGTCTGAAAACGCTGCAGAACCTGTTACAATTGCTTAGTTTGACTCTTCTTTCCTCAGTAAGAGGGGCCACACAGAAAAGTGTTACTTTTATCATCTGACCATAATTATGCACTGTGTGCACAAACTGATTTTTGTCTTTTGGACTAGCCGGTTACTAGACTGGGCAAATCAAAATGGGAATCGTCTGACTCAACTCAGCAGCTGATTTCTCAGTGCATGTCTAAAAAATAACATTTTTCTCTTAAAAAAAACAACAAAAAAAACAACCCTGTTACACTGACGTTGAGGGCAATGACAAAGCTGGAAATGAGCGAGAAGTTGTTGCACCTGCAGAGGAAGTAGTTATTTACTCTGTTGTAACTGCATGAAGATTATTGTTAAGAAATGACCACATGGGAAGCCAATCTAAGCTCTTCAAGGTGATTCTAAGAACAAAGAGATGTTCAAGGAGATGATGAAGTTAGAGCTGGGCAAAACATAAAATGAAACCAGGAAAGCAGAGGTAATGAAAAGGGAAGAAAAGTGAAAGAGAGACAAATGCATAAAGGGAAGCGGAGAGGAGGACAAAGGGAGAGAAAGAGGAGAGTTGAGGAGAACTAAAATACCAAGATTCAAGCTGTTAGAAAGTGGCAGAATAAGGCGACTGTTCTGGACTGTGAGGTAAATATATTACTGCTGTTAGTGACTAATTTATTTACCGAGCTACAAAACAGTAGACAAAACTGTCTAAACTGGGTTAAAGAAAAAAAAAATGCATGCTATATTTTTGGCTTGCATACTTTAATTGTCTGGTGCGAGATAGTTCATTTATCATTTCAAAGAGCGTTAAGATTTGTACCTTCACTTTATAGACCAAAACAACTTAATGCATATAAATATAGATTTTTGCCATGGACTGAAGTCAATATATCACACTCTATAACATTCATGTATAATGGAAATAGTGCTTTCACTAACAATGTGATCTACACTCTCCTGAAAAAAATTCTTCATTCCCCTTAACCTTTTTTTTATTATTTCTTCATGTTACAACCACAAACCAACCTTGGGTTTTCTTCCAGGACAGTCCTGTACATAGTTCCATCTAACTTCCCATCTATTCTGACCAGCTTCCAGGGGTGTTGGAACCATTTGCAATGTGGGCTGGGAGGCACAGGGGGAGGACATTGGCAAGGGCAAGAATTGCTAATGCGCCGCTTCTCTCTCTCCTGTGTGGGTCCTGGCATCTTGACTGGTCTGTCAAGGTTCTCATTTTAACTGCACTTTGTGGAGTACTTTATTTTTATTTTTTTTATTTGGTAAAATATCAACTTCCATTCAACTTCTTTCCAGCAACGTCGCTGGAAAGAAGTTGACACAAGTCATGTTGGCCCGTTGGCAGAGCACACATATATGCCTTAACACCAGTGTTACTGTGACACACATGACACATTATTATTCTGATGTACCATGTGAGCCACTTCGTGATGATCTCTTACATAAAATCACATTTGCAGTAAGAAAATTTGAACCCCCCCCACTCCCCCTTAAAAACAAAACAAAACAAAAAAAAAACTTATAAAGTATGAATGGTACACACTTAAAATGTGCTTTCTCTTTTTGGAGAAGCCATACTTATGTGTTTTAGTTTGAATTTAAATGTACATATTTCCAATATACTACGTTTAAACTAATCAAGAAGATTTTAATGGCTCCCTCTAGCTGTCCCAAAGACATCACACAAATGGACATCCACACTCTCAAATTCGAAAGAAAAAAAAGAAAAAAAAAAGAACATCACCTTAATTCAGACCTCAGACACTCTCCCTTCCTCCATCCCCACACCCCTACTTCCTTCCATCCTGCCATCTCGCCACAACTGCTCCAAATTAATCTGCAAAATATTGATTTGAGTACCAAGGGTGTGTGTGTGGAGGGAGAGAGGGCGGGGGGGGGGCACAGGATTGCGGCCGCATATTAATACGAATGAGCCGTACTTCGTCTCTCCTCTATACTTTAAGATCCTCATATCTTCATAATTGATTAATGTTCCTTTGTGAAGTGGGGATGAATAATACATTAGTGGGCCTGCTGCACCCTCAGGCTGATGAGAAAATGTTTAATTTCAGTAAATGTAGCGCTCCTTCTTTCTGTCTCTCTCTTTCATTTCTACCCCCACCCCTCACCCCCCTGCTTATTTGTGAGTGTTGAAGCCTGTTTGTGAATTTTCACTTGCAAGCTCGAGTGCTGTTGATTTGCTTTTTCTCGTGTTTACTGTCGGCCTTAAGCGCATGTTAAGGCGAGCGTCTGCATTTGCAAACATGAATAAATAAATTGGTGGAATCAGCTCAGCATTGTTCTATTAAATGAAATACCTTCAAGAGCAGTTTCACTTTGCAAGCTGTTAGCCTTCGCAAAAGATCATCATCACTTTGGACATTTTTTTCATTTATTTTTTTATTTTTTATCTGCACTGTAAACATCACTGCTGCATTATCAGTCAGCCCTCAGTGGGAGAAGTCAAAAGTGCTAAACAGGATAATTTTTAGGAAGAATCCTCCCCTACGTCTTGGAAAGCAGTTGGGAAATTTGCACAGATCATACATAATGACTGGCACAGACTGGTTCCACTCGGTTCATCTGGTTTACAGCTTTAATTATGCCATACTGAGGCTTAATTATTATGACGAGGGGGCTTAGAAGCTACAACGTAGCAAGCTTGGTGTGTTTTTTATAGTGGGTGTCTGGGCACCTGATGAGCATCCAAGTGTGTGGGAAAGATGAACGATGAGGTGAACAAACAGGTTGACACCCACAGGTCTAACTCCATGTCGATTCAGCTTAGCTTTGTTTTCATTTGAACTTTTGCCAGGGACCACGCAAATCTGTGTAGAGCGCCGTAATACACATAGAGAGCTAATTGAATAAATATCACTTATCCGTTAACGAGGATTCTAATTAGTTATGCTAATCAGTCTAGATAACCCAATTAACCCCATGGAGTGCATCAGAGAGGTCTCCTCTTTGTGCTTATAAGTGGGTGTGGATTTCTATGCCTGAGAGCATATTAGAGGCACTTAAGAAAGCATGTTTGCCTAATTAGTTTTTAATGACAAAGACGAGCTTTTTCATGTAACAGCTGTTCTGCTGATGAATGCAGAGTAAGAAGCTTTTCCCCTCTTAAAGAAGTGAGGTGTGCGAAATGCATTCTTGTCGTTGCACCCAGAAATCTGAGTAGCTGTACTTCACGCATATTTCTGTCTGCCCTCTGCCAGTCTCTCTGTTAGTTAGCTCAACGCAGATATGTATATTTTCACAACTATTATGGTATTTTAAACAGAGTGTGTATTAGTTCAGAGTCTGCCTGCTCCATTAGTTTATGTCTTTGGAAATACTATTTGGCCTCAAGTTCTCGCCGTTTATTTAAACCCTTCAGTCAGCGTTCCCCTCCTAATAGTGAGCCGTGTTTCCTCTCGTTTAGCTCCGCCACTCATTATCTGGGCCATGTGGAGAAGACATTGTTTAGAGAGGAGAGCGAGAGAGGTGGTGGGGGCTGGCGAGAGGTGGGGGGGGGGTGCTTGGAGAGGGACAAAGAGGGGGGGAAATGATTAAAAATGAGAGGAAACCAGAAAGAAAAAGACAGAAGGACTTAATGCGTGACTGAAAGAGAAAGAATTTAGATTGTCTTTGAACCTGACTACAGCTGCTTTTGCTTCTAATGAATGGGGAGGGGAAAGAGGGGAGGAAGACACTCAGACAAGACCGTCTTTGTTGTGCCTGTGCCAGAGACACAGTGAGAATGCAACAGATTCATGTCTTACAGGAAGTCTCCCAGATTTGGGGTGTTGGAAGCTGCCTAATCCAAATCAAAACCAAACTGTGGCTTTTTTATTTATGGGCCTAACTGGTGAGTTCACACGTCTGTATGCGATATGCCTACATTTGCACGAATTAGACATGCGGTTGATAATCAGTTTTGTGTTAATAGTGCTTTGGAAAGACATTCATATACTTTGAACTTATCCACATTTTGTCAAATTCAGACAACATTTTGTCAACGTCTCACTTATTGGGATTTTCCATAGAAAAAGTGTGTTTTTATTGGAATTTTACATAATATATAAAAAGTAGCACAAAATAATAAAGTTAAGGAAAAATGTTGCAGTTTGTTTTTTATTTTTTATTTTTTTTAATACCTAAGTGGCATGCACTTGCAGTGAATTCTGATCCACAAGCCACAGGTTACCAATTTCATCTAGGTCTAGACTTTGACTGGGCCACCCTAACACATGACTATGGTTGGATCTAAGCTATACTGTTGTAGCTCAGGGTTGCTCTCCTGGTGGAAGGTGAAATTCCTGTGTGTTTTCATTTTTATTTTCAAATCTGCTGTCTGTCAGGTGAATGGCCACATCTGTTGCGCTTGTGCCACGCTGCAGTGATGCTGTTGTTTTTTACTTTAACACCATTATTTCATGATTCTTCTACTAAATTTAGTTGGTGTTTTTTCTTGTCTTTTGCTTAAATCCATGTATCGGTTTCAAAATAACAGTAAATAAATGTCATATTGTCACATTATATTGCTTGACATTATACTTTGAAAACAACGGGAATGGGTTGTTTTTCTGTTCCATATGAAAGTAGTTTGACGGTCTAATGCATTTTTGTTTAATATATGCAAGCTAATGCCATGATTCTGTGTTATTTTGGTTAGGATTCGTTTATATTTTTAATCCTAATGTTTAGCAGCATTTCTGTGGATAGCCCTAAATTTAATTAGAGGACAAAGAAGTTGCAGCATACTTTATCCATTCTCAGTGATGGGTCATTCCTCTCTTACTGACATGCTAATGAATTTTTGAGGGTGAGCTTAACTGCTGCTTTAATGTCCAAAGCATGCACAGCACCTGACCCAAGACGCTGCTTTGTGCACCGTAGGCCTAAAATGGTTTAGATGCTAATATTAGCTCATACTCACATCAGCTGAGTCATCTCCTCTGTGTCCTTGGCTTATTAACTGATTTAGGAATGATTAGATCAGTCTTGCAAGAGCATGCACTGGCGCACTTACTTGCAAAATTTGAATATCAAAATGGAACTGCCTAACCAGGAAAAACTAGATTAATTCAAAATGTTTGCATCAAGGTGTAGGTGAAACAGATGACTATGCATATTTTTAATGCAGCTTGCAGCATTTAAAGCCATTTATGACATTAAGTATGGCTCATGTTATGCAAACACATCTTGCAAGTCAAAGCCACTTTAGTTGAGAATATGCGATGCTCTTTTTTCATCTTTGGCTTGATATAACTTCATGGGATAATTTGCATACCTATTGATTTTGCACTTTGTTGGATGGAGTTTTAGGGAGCTACTTTGCATGTACCTCATGCCACAGTTTCAAAATGATAATGGGTAGATATTTTGCGACAGGACAGTAATTTTGCTGTCATGTTCTTTTCATCACATGGTACAGACATGCCTTAGATATGTTAATAAGAGGAGATTAAAATATTTGTGTTTTTTTAAAAAAAAAAGGATTTATTGCATTTTCATTTGATTGAATGGCCCTTTATCTAGCACTGACAGGGTTAATCAAACACTTTAAACGTCACTCTACTTCTAAAAAAAGCACCAGACAGGGTTTTCCTCTTGTGCTACCAGGTTGAATGTCCTGATAACCTAACAGCATGAAGGCGATGTACACTTTGCACTGAAACCTCCCACATCCCTCTCCTTTATTTGAAGGATAATTTCTTTCACATCGTAGTTGCGGCTGATGTGAGTGCATTGCACTCCTGTTCCTCCTCATTTGAACGTGTTGCTCACTTCTGCTTCAAGCTGTTTGATCAGCTCCAAACATGATGTTACAATTTGACACACTTGTCTTGGCAAATAAGAGAAAGTTGTTTTGGTGTCTGTATGATTTAGTCAGCCAACGTAAAATGTGTGTGCTTGCGTGTCCTTCTGCACAGGACTGAGCGCTTCTACCTCTCTCTGTGTGTGCGAGCGTCTTTGTGTGTCTGTAAGTCTGACAGTTTCCTCACGAGATGTTAATTCCTCCCCTCCCTGTTGTTGCCATGCTTCCACCAGCAGTATCTGCACCAGGGAGACGAAGACATATTGGTGTTAATGAAAAGCCCTCCTAAACTATCCTCCCCGCATGAATGTTTAAACATGCTTGTCATAACATTCATTCGCTCACACATGACAGCTAGCATCTGCAGCTGCCTTGCTCGCCCTCAATATTTTATTATAGCATCTCCCCTAACCCCACACTAGCACAATGGCTGTGTGTTGGCCAACTGAATTGTAATGACTCAAAGCTGGCTGTGTTCAGACCCGCTGACAGCACAGGTCATACATAATGAATTCGGAGACACCACAGGTCTCATAATCCACATTTAGTCCATCTTAAATATAACAAGGGGGAGAGAAAGGCTAAATGAGGGGTGGGTTGTTGTGGAGCAAAAACAAAATGCTGAGCAGAGGAAAGCAGACAAGCAATTTAAACTATGAGAAATGATAAATAGAAGGAAAATAAATCAAAAAATAACATAAATATCACTAATAAAATATGTCCATGTACAGTTTGGTAATCAGAAAACCCACAATGCTCTAGGTCAGCTTTGGTGACCTTGGTGGTTTTGACAGAGAGGATTCACCATGGTAACGGTTTGTCTAAAACCCTCAATACAGCTCTGCACCCCTCATCACTCATCAGCCTTCCTTACTGCATCTCTACCAATTTGATTGGATACACAACTGAAATGTCATGCCTCAGCAAAATACATACAGAACCACAAGAGCAACCCGACTGAAGGAGCGAAAGCAGAGACCAGAGCATTAAACAGACATCGGTAGGTTATTTGGCTGAGCTTTGAAGCTATTTTTTAGAGCATTATGATATGTGCTTCAGTATTAGTTTTTATCTGAAAAATACAGAAAAGGTTCAGTGTTATGTGGTGTATATGCCACTTTCTATTCTGTAAGTTTATAGTACCTTGCAAAAAGTTTTCACATCGGTTTCATACATACTTTATTGCATTTTATTTGGATTGTGTGTCATGTACAACCACAATGCATCTTAATATTGAAAGTGGAAGGCAAATATATTTTTCTCTCTTTTTTTACTCTCTACTCGCCCATCCTTCTCCCTCAACCAGGGTCACACAAATGCATGGCACACTTTCCAGATACTTATTTATAAAAAAAAAAATCTAAAGTTATGTACATTTTTTTCTTCCTGATCATAACTATCCACAACTTTTTGTTGGACTTTCACATACATTATTTCACATGAAATAAATTGTAGATTGTGTATTAATGTGAAAAAAGTTTCAGGAGTGTGCTGTTGCTTTTTTAGAGAAAAGCATGCACCTCTCACTTCCTGTCCAATCCCTTCCCCTCATTTAACCTGAAAGTTAAAATCAAATTGAGGTTTGACCGTCTTGTTTTATTGCAGTTTAGTAAAAGAAGCAAAATGGAATTAACTAAAACAAAACAAAAAAAATAATAACAATACATAAATATTTTTTCTGTCACTATAATCACCAGGACTTCCAATCTCTGTGTCACAACAGATGTTGGGTCTGGGTCATTTATCCCATGTTGTGTGAGCAGCTCAGCTCAGAGCAGCACTTATCTTTGCGGGTCTCTAGCTTCTGCTGATCTGCATAAGTGACTGTGCCACACATAAAGCCCCTTCTAAATCAGTGTTAAAGCCTTGATAATAGACCTCACTGACCAATTGATTGGCCTTCATATGTTTACAGCTCACTTTAATTGCCTCAAAAATACAATTTATCAGCCGAGCGTGTTCATGGATGCATGGATGTGTGTGTGTGCACGCGTGCCTCTGCATCGACAAAAAAAGTCTATTGATTTATCAGCATCTGGATTTGTCCTGTTCACCATACATAAAACCCCTGCATATGTGCTGTTCAAAATGGGAAATGGTCCCATCGATTCCCTTAAGTTGGAGCCCAAATGCTAAAGATTTTTGGATAAGCTTTCTCATTACTTAAGCTGAAATCAATAGGGGGGAGCATGGGTCTAATGAATGAACGGGCCACAGATCAGATGGGGTGTGCTCATCCCTGGCCTGTCCTGGTCGATCTGTGTTTGTGGGTGTTCGACGGCATGCGCGCGTGGGTGTGTGTGTGTGAGAGAGAGAGAGACAGAAAGAGAGAGAGAGAACAAGAGAAAGCAGGGGAGAGTGAAACTAAAAATGACTCTTTGTACATCACAAGGCATTTTCTTTCATGCTCACAACAGGAGATCATTTTGCGATGGGATTACATCAGCTGCAGTACCAATGAATTGTCAGCCCACACCGGTTTTCAAAGTATGCTTTCAATCTCCATAGGCTGGTGGACAAATGACCTTTCAGTTAGCTCACAGAACAGCAGGTAGATTGAGATAATGGACTTACATGTGGAAACATTATTAGCATTGCCGGAATATGTTGGAATTCAACCACGTAAAGTTTCATTGTATGTCCATTCTATCTGTCTCATGTATTCCTAGATGCTAATCCCTTCAGGTATTAGCATGCGTACATGATGTGATAACAATATATAATGTTATTCCCTCATCAGAAACATATCTGAAGTGTTGCTTTGATTCTGTCATGCATATTTGAGAAATTCTTGAATTGCCTTGGAGATGTAGTCCCCTGCTCACACTGAGCTCCGCAGGGCCCTGCAGTCTCCCCCTCTCCCATTCACAACCAATGATAATATTTCGTATACTGTCTACACATTGTCTGTAGCCTGGATGTACACTCCATGCAACTATGATCAGTGTGGGTTAGTAAGATAATTAAGAGAGTGTAAATGTCATTGTTTTATTTCCCCTCACTCCTACTCCCTCTTTGTCCAAAGTCTCCTGACATAAATGTAGCTGAAAAATATGACACAAGTAATAAATGCTGTGCTTTCTTCACATTAACCCAGATGTGTCATCCTTTACATGTGTTACTTATACATATGTAAATGATTTAGATTTTCAAAAACATATCCAGCACTGATCCACAGTATCCACAACTAAAATCTAAATCAGACATATTGCTGCATTGGAATGTAGTATGTACCACAAGTGGTTATGCCTTCTAACCTGATTTAGCGCACACACTCGCACACCCCACCAACCACAGCCCCTTTGGCTGACTTTTTGGTTTTTCCACTTTCTGTTCTTTCCACTCCTTTGAAAAAGCAAATCAACATGAAGTGGCGTTTCTCAACAAAACTGTCTTCGACCAAATCTGCCGAGAAGGCCTTTCATTCGTACATTGTCCAGAAAATTTCTAACATTCAACAGAGTGGCTTGCCCAACTCAGGAAATATGCTCTGTTAATTGGCTACTGCTCACATTGAGAAACGTTATTTCATCAACTGAATACCCAGATGTCATTAAGAAAGTCTTAAAATTTTGCTGACATGTATTTTGTGTGAATAAAATACTGTAATTAACAAAAATTACATCACTGTTACACGTGTTTTGCTTGAGCTATGAATGTAAAAACTAAAACCAATAAGAGTCACATATCAGCAACACCAAAATGAGAAGAACTGATATAATTGTCAGTAACCATTCGTATTTTGCAAAAGTAAACTCCCTCTGCTTTCCTGCGATTCTTCTCTAAGGTGTCCCAGCTTTTTAACTCATAAATATGGAAGTCAAAAGATGATGAGATTCACAGACAAGAAAGGAATCAAAATCTATTGTAGCGTGTCCTTTTCCCCGTGTAAAGTTTGGATTAAATGTCACACATTAGCATGTGAACTTTTAAATGAGCTTGTTTGCTCTCCACGGTGTGGGGCATGTAAATATCCATTTTGAGTATGGAATGGGGATTGCTTAGTGGGGGGCAGGTGGAGTGGGGGTGGGGTAATGCAAAAATTGAGAAGTGCAGGACATATTTGTGGTTTTCACTGGCAATTAAGCTCCAGCAAAGGACTTGAAGCAAACAGCTCTATTGGTTATTTTGCATCGCAGTTGTGTTCATTGCCTGAAATGGTAGCAAATTGAAATCTTCTTGGTGGAGGCGATGGTTTAGTGGAAGGAGATAAGTGACTGTACTGAAATTAGATAAGTTGTAATCACTGTCAAAATAGCACTACTGCTGGGTAAATTCAGATGTGAGGGAAGTGAAATATGCACTGGATTTGTGATTTTGAGTGTAGTTCTGAGACATACGTAGATCTTCACAGATTTTGCATAACAACTAAAGAAAGTCATCAAATTTCATTAGATATATTCATAATAAAGTTCAAGTGAAACCTGAGGAAACATGATAAAGACCAATGATAAAGAAAATCTCAGAAAGACCTAGAGAAGAAATATATCCATGAAACAGTTTGGGTTTAAAGAGAAGTGAGACACAACCTTAGGGTTCTCATCTCACAATGGGTGTGTCTGTCTTTCTGCAGGTGGAGACAACTGGCTGTACTCTATAAGATATGTGTTTGTTACAAAACCCTATTGCGGTACATATCTGCAGTTTTGTTGCATTGACCATAATTCCTCTTGTTTTAAAATATGAGTCTGGTTATTTATTGATACAATTTCCTACCAGTGAAGGGCTTGTGTCTATAAAACACATTAGAATCATATTGCAATCTTTGCTTACCCAGGAGCAGCGTCATTGTTCTATTATACTCTGTGAACAACAGCATCACAGCCTGTTATCAATCCAATATCTCATAATGTGCTCTATGCTCGGTCATTTTGAATATAAAAAGATCTTTTACTTGCATTGTGCCATATTTCCTATATTTAGTATTAATCTCTTGTACCGACATGAGTCTGACACATCCAATATGATATCTGATTAGTTGCTTTTTTGTTTGTTTTCTTGGTCTCCAGGTGATATTGGATACATGTGCCGAGCTGGTACTATGTTGGCTGTTTCGTCTGGGTATAAAAATGATTTAGTGTGTACTCAGCACGCAGTGTCATTGACTAGCTTTAATTTCACTGCAAGGGTGGGCTTTATTGCTCTGCTCTCCAAATGCACGCGTGTATGCGTGTGTGTATATGAGAGAGAGAGAGAGACGCACAGAGATGAAATGAGATTGTATATTTGTGTGCATATATCTGTCCTATTTTATACTCTGTAGTGTAGTAATGTACCTCACCTGTAAATACACATACACACCCACACACACGTACGCACACGCCCACACAAACACATTATAAGCAGTCACAAAATTTGCTTTTCTGTACTGTCAAAAAGACTACTATGAACCTTATTAAACACAATCAGCTTTTCCGATTAATAAGATCTTGTGGCACAAGATACAAGCAATAGTAAAACACCACTATAGTTCTCATCTAAGAGTAACTTGTCTAGTTTCTGGGAGCTCTAGACTTTCTCCATTTAACAAATAGTAAGCAACTAGTTAAGAAGATGTGTGTGTTAAAGATGACACCATGTCTTAATTTTTGAGGCTCATATTTTGAGCAGAATTGTTGTGTTGTCAGACTCAACTAAAAATGTCTGCTTGTCTGATTGTCTGAACACACTTTGGCTTTTATTTGTTACGTGTTTCACAGAAAGCTGCAGAGCTTTCATTAACTGTCTTCACACTGGGGACTATTTTTTTGGAAACGTCAAAAATTAAGCATTGCAGTTCTGAGATGCAATAGTATATTTTGCACATAACCACCACTGTTAGACAATCACAACAAGTGCTACTCTAGTGTCACACCACTGACTTAACAATATGATAATGCAATTTCATGCAACTTTGTGCAGATGCTGGGCTTTCAGTAAAAATTATCATCTGACTCAAGTGAATATATAGTACCTGATCTGAACTGTTGAACTGACAGCCTCTATCTGTTTTCTGCAAGTAATTATTTGACTAATTTCAACACTGCATATTGATCAACAGACTTTTATATCCAGATCACAAAGTATTCGAATAAAATATATAAAATGAGATGGTGTCATAACAATAGGATCATGGAATCCTGTCCGTACACAACTGGCCACTGTTACGAAATAGGGGAATATTAAAATGGGGAAACTTGACTTTCTGAAAATGCAACTAATTTCTCAATATTAAACCCCCAATATTGCATGTGGTCTCACCTTCCTGATAGATGTTGCTATACCGCTACTTCCAAAATGAACAATTACAATCTAATGAAAACAAACATTTAACACTTTGTAAGTTAATCTTAACATAAAAAAATATTCAGTGATTTAGTCAATCAGGACTCTAATGCTCAATAAGGTGAATTTTGTTTACATTATCATTTTATTCTGGATTTTTTTGCAACATATATTTCTAAAGCATCTTTCAGAAAATGCTACAGGATCATAAGTTAGAGTTACTCTGTTAGACCATTGTGTTTGTGCTTTTGAAATTATCTGAGCAATGCGATTGATTTTTTGAAACAACACATTAATTTTAAGTTTCTTTGTTGTTCTCAGTAAGTAGGCTAATCATTGACACTCACAGGTAGGACACTGTGGTCATCCCAGTTCAAGAAACCGAGGAGCTCCGGTATTCCTTGATAAACCTTACTTCTGATCAAATGCTACAGAGCCATAATTATTGTTGTGCCACTGCATTCTTTAACCTTTCCATGACCCTGTTGAATGCCAGTGCCCCAATCACAAAACCTAATTGAATCTGCTCAGCAGCATCCCCTCAACTGATGAAAAAATAAAATTGGAGGTGAAAAATGAATACAACAGCAGAGAGAAACAGTGCAAAGAGGGGAGGTGATGCTGGTGTTCAAGGGGGGAGTCACAGTGCATCTATATAAATGCAAAGACATAACTCACAAACACACAGCCAGACATGTACGCACAGTCACACTTTTTTTTTCTTTCTTTTTTCAGTCTGACAGGAGATGGGAAGTGGGAAATGGCAGAGAGAATGGAGGAGAGAGGTTTGGGTGGTTTCTCATTACCCTCTAGCCTATTTGGAGGATAGTCCTATCTGATAATCTGATTTATTTGCAATTTTCCTGTAAGCAGCTTAGTGTTTACCTCTGAGATTAATATTTTTTCTCTGTTATTAATATCAGACTGTAATTAGGAGTGATCCGTTTCACTATACATTATTCTGTGGTCGCCAGGCAGCCAGCTGAATAAAACTATTGATGCAACTTCCCTGTTGTCAAGAAAAAGATTGAAGAGGAGAATCTTTTTTTAAATTTATTTATGTATTTGTTTTAATGTGGACATGTCTGGAGAGATGCAGGGCAAGGGTGTAAGACTACAGCATAGTGTACCTTCCAGTATGTCCAAACTGTGTGTTTGTGCTGATATGGCTGCTGGAAAGTGCATTTTATGCGAGTGTGTATTTCTTTACTGTGTGAGCGTTTGTGTGATGGTGTGATGGTCCCATTTGATTGATAAGGTGTCTGTGGCGGCTGCAGATTGCTCTTGCTGATTGCTTCTGAGAGCTCCAGCTGATTTATAATCAGAGCAGGATGAAGGATTGGACTGTGGATTGCTTATCTGTTTACCCCCCTCCCAACATAAACTGACAAATTATCATGTTGAACACACACACAAACATGCACACCCCCTCAAGCATGAGCATGCGTCGACCTTCTTATTAGGTGCACTCAAAGACATAGTCATTCGGTTTTATACAGAGTCCTACATAACATGGACTTTACTCATTATCATACTAATTATAATTTTCATGATTGTTTGATTTTCTTCTGTCTTGCAAATCGGCAGTTTTTGTCCACTTTTTCAACATTTTTCTATCCAAAACAGCAAAATTTTAGAAATTCAGACCTTTTGAAATCAGCTAGTGGTTAGTAAATTAGTTAGGCGATCTGCTCTTAAATATAACCTGATTTCCACTATCACAGAAAGGATGTTTGTACTTTGGCAGCTGTAGTTTTAAAACAGTTCTATCTTAAGTTGAGCTCTCTTCCAAATTACACAGCATCACTGTCCATGTTGTGACAGAAAACATTTTCCAACAGCCAAATTTGACTTTGTTTTAAGTGAAGCAACGGACTTTTTCTTAATCAGTTCACAGCAACAAATGAGGGAAGTGTGTAAATGTGTTCAATACCATATACACCATACAACTGATACAACTCTGTTCATTCTCTAAATTTCTCTGACATCTCTTTAAAAGGACCTGATAGACTTCATGAAATTTTTTTTTAGAAGGTTTGAAAACCCTCACTCTTTTAGCTCTCCTGCAGTCTTAACAGACGAGGCAATTTAAACCTCACACGTTTTACACTTTGTGCGCAGATTGCACTGACACCGTGTGCGCTTATACAAGTTTTTTTGGGGCTTTTTTTGTGCGATTTTGGAAACTGGCAGTCTGACGGGACAACACCCTCCTCCACCCCCTCGCTTCCCCACCCCGACATTTGCAGCTTACCATAATAGCAGTGCATTGCTGACTTGATGTTATCACAAGTTACAACTTGACAGTAGATATTATTTGATTTATATTAAAAGGTTGCTTAAAATGCACTTTTTCTTTCATAATCCTATTGCTTTTGCTTATTCTTTGGAAATATTGTCTGAAATGCAAACAGGCTTCAGTTGAAGCAGGTGAAGTGACTGATCATATTCAAAACACTGTACTTGTTCTATATGAATAAAACATGTGTTTTTCTTAATTTTTTGTGAAACGGTTGCCGTAATATCTGAGACCACTTGGCAAGTCAGAGTGCAAGCTAGCAGGTTTAAATGCTGACAGCTTTTCTGTGCCCCACAGCTCTGGGTCAACCTTCTCTGTGCGTGTGTATGAGTGTGTGTTTCTGTTTCTTCATCTTTCTCTTTTCCATTTTATCTATCAGCATGATTATTTGATGCTTTCTGTCTTTTCACCTTACCATTTCATTAATGCACAGTGACAGAAGCATAGGAGTAGGACAAAAGCACAAAGTACCTGAAATACAGACACGCACACACAAACCCACTGACGAATGGCAGCAATTAGATGAGGAAACCAAGCATGTGAGGACAGATGAGAGCTGAGGGGCTTCAATTGCTGTATGGAATGTGTGTGTGTGACTATTGTATGTGTTTGTGTACATTTAGAAGGTTTTTATCCCTCTAATGGACCGTCTATCTGTCTAAATATCAACACTGTCTCATAAGTCAGTGGGCAGTGAAGTGCTGGGCTGTGCTGAGTTGTTGGGTGCTAAGAATTTCTATTGTACAATACACAGGGAAGAACTCTAACTGCTGCATTGTTACTCACAAGAAGGTAATTGATCTTTGGAGTAAATTGAGCATTTGGTTGCAGAAACACTTGTTTTCAAAAGTATTTTTGAAATAACGCTGACAGAAAATATTTATAATTTTTCCCTTTTTTTCTTGCAGAGTATTAGCCTCTTTCTGACAGATTCTGAGACCTTGAAATGGTCGTAATTTTCTACTATCCTTTCATAAAATGACAAAGCTCCAGATCTTAGCTGAAGAATTTATATTTATATTTGTATAAGTTGAGTAACTTACTAGCTTTGTAGTTAGGCAGTCCGCTAAAATAAAAAGAAAAAAAAGGCTGTCCCCATCTAATTCTGTAAATATCAAGAACACGCTTTTCTTTCATTTACAAATTATGTATTTTCATGACTGAGAGGATGCTAGAAGTTTAAGGAAAAAAGACCAAATTGCTTAAAAATATCCTGAAATTTGATTTTGCAGTAAATTGTTCCTGTCTTTTTTTTGTTTGTTGGTTTTTTTGATAAACCACTTGGCCTTTCATGATGATTCAGCAAGACTTATTATTTTCTCTGATTCATATACCTTATGTTATGGTTTTTTTTGTTTGTTAATATTTATAATTGTAATTAGTTACAGTTTCTTTGATTTTTTTTTGTTGCTTAATATTACATAAACATTTTAGCTTTATTTTTTTTAAGTGTGGAGAAAAAAAAGTCTATTTAACATTATTTATAAGTCTTTTATAGTCTATTTATAAGTCTTTTTAACATTAATTTTCGAACCCAGTTAAAACCACATTAATACCCTGTGAACTTGGAAGGGACAGTGAGTTGTATCCACTTTTATAATGGGTAAATAAGCTCACTGAGTGCCTTTCTAACTAATATCATCATCACATCTATTGACTGCTAAAACGTTCATAGATTTTGTGTGATGCTGTTTTAATTACAGTTGTGTATATTTGAACAGTACATTTAAAAGTCACTATTCATTTGTCTTGGTGATTAAGTAACAGAAGTGTTAGAAAGACATGTGAGATTCTCTGCATATATTGTTTCTTTGCAGAATCTATGTGCTGTAAATCACATGCTCTGAGAGAATTTACTCCTTTTACATACTGATATGAGTGTGTAAGTTTATTTTATTGAAGAAACAGTCTATTGCTCACACTGTAAATCACCCCCATGTTTTAAACCATCACATAAATAAGTAGCCCAACGTGTGTGCGTGTGCGCGTGTGTGTCAGCAAGCCAGAGAGAAAGCGGTTTTGAATTCAGGTCTTCAAAATGAAACACACCGTTATTTACATACAAAATAATGTACATAGTAAGTTCATATATGTAGCTTGTGCATAGTGAATATTATGAATGAGTGAGTACATATGTGTGTGTGCAGTGTGCCTGTGTGGTAACCCCGCATTGCTGGCAAGCTCATTTCTCTCAGAAATCAAAGTTAAATGGGTCATCTATCATGAGAATATGTGACTGGGACTCTTGTCTCCACCATGCTCCGTGTGTTTGCGTGTGTGTGTCAGGCACACATGCAAGGTGTGTGGCGGAACACCAGTGTGAGCCTTTGCCTTTGCAGCTGTGAGTGTGCACATAGAGACCTGTCTGCGTGTGCGTCTGTGGTGGCCACTTGTCTTTGCCTACGCTATGATTAATGGTTTACATTGGGCTGTTCAGTCATGCATGTTTCTTGGTTTATCGTTTTATGCTGTCTCCAATTAAAGCTCCATAACTTGAGTGATGGCTTCACGCCAGTGTCCATCAATAGAGGCCATCAGCGGCCTCGTGCATTCAGGATATGGAAGTCACACACTAACTAATATCCTCTTGTGTCAGGGCTAGTGGGCAGTTTGGGTGTGAATATATAAACCTATAATGTTTGAGTGTATGTAAGAACATAATGAATACTGATTCCACCAAACCTATCTCTTTTTACAGACTGTTGCAATCTGAAGCAATTTAAAATACTTTATGATGTAAAATAACTCTTAATGTTTTGTTTGTTTGTTTAATTGTGTTTATTTTGTCTAAACCTAAATAACTAACAACATGAAAATTTGATGCCATGACTGTTGTGTTTAAGTTCATCAGTCATTGACATTATTGAGATATTATTAAAATAATGCTAAATACATGCCAAGGAAATTGTGGCATCATACGTTTTTTTATTTGAAGTTCAAAGCACACATTTGCTGTGAAGATGTTGATGCTTTTGAACAAAATGCTTGTCAGACTGTTTCATTCATTGGGTTTCTTATCAGTTAAGCTGGTCTGCTGTGAAAGAGTAGACTCTTGACTACAATGTCATTAATCCAAGAAATCTAACAAATTGGTAAAAACGGATAAGGAATCATCTGGTTAGCTCTCTGAGTGCTGACTGTTTAAGGTAGTCGATGTTTGCATGATGTTTCATCCTGCATGAAGTAGGGATAAGAATATATTTTAAAAAATACAGTTACATTTAAAATTTGGTAGTAAAACTCTTACTGTCACTGCCTTTTGCTTGCATCTGACACACTGCATTTTTTTAAGCAAGGTCACCAAATACATTAATATTTGATTATGCTAATCGTTAGAACCAGTGATTGCATCATGACTATCTACACTATTAAGAAAGCAAATGTATATTTATTATATATATATTATTACATGTGGTAATTTTTTTGCTCTCTGCATCAGTCTGACATTTTGCATCTCTTTGTCTCCCTGCTGAAGGGATTGGGCAGCTGATACATACATCTTGATGTGTGAGCTTGTTCATGTGTGTGCCACACAAGCACACAGATACACACTCCATGGAGTATTATTTCATGCAATATTATTTCTCATATAGCTGTAATGATATTAGGCCGATATGTTGATTATACTGTCGGAAAACAGCAGGCTGTTGATTGGGTTAGCATATTACCTTATATCACATCTCCCCATTCATCCCTGTGTTTTTTTTTTTTTTTTTTTTATTGCCCTCATTTTTCCAAATCACTTCTCACTTCCCCAGTTTCCAGGGCGAGGTTGCAGGCGATGCAAGCAAGGTGATGCGAAGTAATATGATGATTGGAAGGCACACAACAATGGAAGAGAGGAGAATACTAAAACCTGGGAGCAGCCAGTGTTGTAATATTATGGGAAAAGCCAAGTATAGGGGTGGCGAAGTGAATACATGTAATCAAGCTGACAGAAAGGTAAAAGAGAGCACAAATTAGACATGCAACGCTCTCTGCACACCATGTGCATTTCACAAATACATGAAATGTTTTTTTTGTTTGCTTGTTTTTTAGTGGACTGGTAAAGGAATCGTGAGGTCTGACTTAGTAAAAAAAAAATCAGAACATGAAGGAAAGGGCACTGATGCAAGAAGAGAACGAGATATTTTAGAGTCCTCTACTGAGATTGTTAGAGAGAATGAGATTTCATTTGCAGCTGGGACAGTGAGTGATGACCCCACAGAGAGTCAGTGTGCATGTTTGTGTTTAAAAATCTAGTTGAATGTGCATCTACACACTGAATTCATACACAGTAATATATGTGCTGTAGTCTATGTACTGTGTATATATTGTGCAAAATTGCAGGCTTTGCTGTTGCAGGTCTTTGAGCATTTTATTTTATTTCTGCTTCTCAGTGAAGCCCCTAGACAAAAAAAAAAAAAGAACAACAAAAAACAAATAAGAAATCATCTGTAAACGTACTATAGCTGTATAGATACACTTACGTTTCCCTCTTGCTTAGCTAGTATATACACACAGGCAAGAAAGACTACAGTATTTGCTAAGAGGAAACAGAGAGTGAAGACACCACTGGCAAAACTGATGCTATAGTTTAAACCAACCTTTTGTGCTGTTTGGTGCTCAAGCACAGAAACATGAACATGCCTAAAAAGACAATTTTAGGGCAAATCACTAACGGTCTTACTTGATACATGTGGCACATGCAAAGGAAATGATTTAGCCATGATTCACATTCAGTTGTACACGCAAGCAGGAAACAGAAAAGCAGAAACAATGACTCGCATCAGCCGTCGCTAATACAAAGGCTGCTACACCATGTCATGGCTGGATGACACAGGAAGAAAAATGAACAGTGGATATCATGAAATTAAAAAAGGGAGACGGATTTAATATTCTACATTGGCTGAAGGGGCTGGGGGAGGGTCGCAGAAAGCAGACCCTGCGATGGGGGGAGGTGTGGAGGTGATGAAGATGAGGGAAATTAATCAGTAGTATCATCTTCAAGGGAGTTCAGCCAACCACCCACCTCAACACTTTTGTCCGCCTGTGAGGGTGGAGCACATAAAGCATCTGGCAAACTGAAATAAAATGGCATAACACTATCAAAATAAGATCAATGTGAAGCAGATCATCATCGTAAGCATCTGGAAGAGTATCCATTTTTAAAGATGCATGGTGTTTGAAGAAGGTCAGACAAGTGCTCTGAGTTGACAGAAATGACTGAGGTCAATGTAGCAATCCAGGAGTTTAACTACAAAGTGGGATTTTCTGTAAAATATGTAAAAGTCAGTAAACACGACTCATCTGCTTCCTAATGTATCCCACTAGCAGGTGAACCAATGAAGAGATAATCATTGGAACCAACTTCAACTGTCAGTGTTTACAATGTCGTTCTTGTTTGAAATGCAATGACTTAAGAAACCTGTAGAACTAAGATAGGGTAGCATTTTCAACACAATGCCTCAAAACAGCATTTGTAAATAAAACTGCTGATTAAACATTTTTGCAAACAGTTAGAATGTGAACATAATGTGCTTGTTACTCTCTGTACGTGTGCACCAGTGGGGCTAGAAGTAATCAAGAATAATCCAACTACATACATATATTGAGCTTGTTCTGTTATGTGACAAGTAAAAATTTAAAACAAATCTACTTTGTGCTGACTTTACACCTGTTTATCACATAAACTATCACTTCCAAATGATTAGAAGCCAGAAAACAAAATTAAAAGTGAACTGATAGTGCTGCAACTCTGACAGCAGTTTATTATGACATATGAATATGAACCTGTCTCTCTTTTTTTTTTTTTTCAGAATGAGGTGAGGGCGTGTTTGAAGGACGAGCTCTGAAGCTATGAGAGAAGGATGGAGAAAGAAGAGGGAGAAGATTAATCAGCTATATGAGGAAGTTAATGGAGTGAAACATAAGGTAAGATGTCTGCAATCATGCTTTTTCTCAGTTTGCAATGCTTGTATAAAACTGAAACATATTTTCCAAAATGTCATAGATACACCTTTTGAAGAATTAATGCTGTACTGATCTTGGCCATGTATGTTGTTTGTAAATGCAGTATGCTTTAGGACATGACAATGCTGCAAAAAAACACACAAAAAAACAAAAAAAGTTAAAAAATTCCCCTTCAGATCTGAAATTGTTCAATGAGGTGAACATTATCGCACTGCACAACCTTGGCTAACATTAATGGTTTACCCCCTCAGATTCTGTTTGCTAATTTAACTGTGCTATCTCAGTGCCTCAATCAGTTTTCCCACCCACTTATATTATACCTTTTTCAATTATACAGATTACCACCGCTGGTACAGCTTATTGAGCCGTACTTTTGATTCAGTGGCACACGGCCCATTGAGGCATAAGCACTGGCAGATATGCACACACAAATGCACCAGTACACACCACTTGATCTGCATATCATTACGCTTTTGATCGAAGGCCAAGGTTTCGGTGAGAAAGACATCAGTGTCAAATGGAGCGAATGTGCACACTAACACCTGTAGGATTTGCGTGGCCTTGTGTGTCTGCGTGTGCGCGCGCGGGCACGTGTGTGTGCCCATGAGAGAGGCAGCTGTGAAAGCTGCACCTGTTTAATTGAATTAGCCTTGTTAATGTATTCACACAGGCTGCCAAAAAAGCATGGCATCAACAAGCTCATTAGAGCAATTAGTTAATTAATTGTCTGTATGGCAGAGGCTTCCCAGAGAGCTGTGTCTTCATTATCTGATGAATACCGCCTGTTGGAAGTTTGAATGAGAGCTGGTAATACGATCTGCGTGCCAATATATCTCCACAGATGTCATAGATTTTTTTCTTTTTTTTTTATGTTTACTGCAGATGGAATAAATTTGGATGCTAACACATAAAAACACAGCCCACTGCAAGCATGCTTGTGTGTTTGTCTGTGTGCGATATGATTTGAGCACGGTGGCCAATATCAGTGTGCATATTGCATTGAAAGGTTATGTGGGGGGCGTCACTCCCACAGGTAAAGACAGAGCAGTCCTCCTACCCACTTTCTAATCTCTCTTTTATTAGAAGTTAATATCTCGCCTGCTCTTTCTCACTCCACACTCCCACCTGCTTAGAAACGGCCCCGCTCCATCTTTTTAATTTAATTATATTAGCCATCCTCTTCCTTTCTCTCCCCTTTCCTCTGTGTGGTACTAACTCTAAAATTCACATCTCTCTTTAATACACTGTCTGTCCTTTTCTCTCTGTCGCTTTCCATCTCATTCCTTCTTTCTTTGTCCTTAAATTTTTCATTTCTTTTCCTAATCCTTGAAGGAGGGTAGACTTTGGCCAATCAAGGATTTGCACATCAGCCTTTTTTCCTCTCCAGTAGCTTGGTAGCAAAAAAAACAAAAAAAAAAAAACAGATGACAGCGAGGAGAGAAAAAGCAGTTGCAATTGAAGGAGGTGGGAAGCAGCAGTTGAAGGGAGAACCCCAGGGGTGAAACTTTGATTGCTAAAGTAATGAGACTTGATCAGATTGGGGTTTCTATCTCAAAAGGAGCTCTGCTAATATGAAAGACCAAGACTTAAGCACTCATTTGAAATAAAATCACAAATCTGATACTCTTTCTTCCGGACTCCAGCCAAGGTCTTATAATCCCCCACTGCAGAATTACGACTTCAAACAGACCACATGGGAACTTTTAATCATCTCTGATGGGGGCACATTTGGAGATGAGAAAAATCACAGTGATGTATTAATTATGTAACAATATTATAGAGCTGACTAAGTCAGTGCTTTAAAGACCTTGAGCTATCCAAGAACTTTTATGGACAATGTGATCTTTAAACACAGCAGATATATTGATTAGACAGACATTTGTAGACCCTGCTTGTTGAGCAATCCCTAAAGCAAGCTGTTTTCTGTTCCCTAAAAAAAAACATCTGATTTTTTTTCTTTTACTGCTTGATCTACAGTGACCTTTTAAAGGTTTCTACCTGTTATCATTCTACATCCAAACATTTTACTGAATTTTACTTTGATTTGGTATGAATGACCAATACAAAGGGGTGCATAATTATGAACTGGGAGATAAATGAATATGAAAAATGAATATTTGGGTCTGAAAGCAATTCAGTGAAGAGAAATAATCATTCAGCCTTCTTTCTGATACTTATAACTAAAAATCCAGGACAAGCAATGGCCTTTCGATAGTCATCAAATCAGGTGTGTAATTTAAGCTTTACAGAAAAAGAGCTTTTTCTGTAAAGACCTTGGTGAACATTCAGTATTACAAAGATCAATGAAGGGATGACGTTCTGGAGAAGACTAAATGAGGTTTAGGTTGTTTAGGTATCAAAACCCTAGAAATTCTCATAGAGCTCTGTTTAAACCTAAATCCAAAAATGGAAATCTGACAGAAGAAAACCATGGTAGAAAGAAAACCACATGATGTCCAATTTCCAGTTTGGCACAAGACATACGTAGGGGACCAAGCAAATATGTGGAATACCATGCTCTGGCAAAATGATGCCAAAATTGAACTTTTAGGCCCAGGTGTAATATGTCACGTGAAACTTATATTGCATGTTACCTTGAACACACTATCCCTACTGGTTTAAGGGGAGTAAGCAACAGCATGGTGTAGGGTTAAGCAAAAACAAAGTAGGAATCTGTGGCTAGAGTTAAAAGTTTGTATTTACATATGTCCCTTGTTCATTCTGTCTAAACTAAGTCCCTGGGATTTTTTAGCTGTAAATGCAGCATAAAGTTGCTCTACAAATTGCTTATTAGGGTAGATGTCTACTGCCTTATTCATTAAAAAACAAACATAAAAAACCCTGCAAAACACTGTATCCGTTTACGTCTTCTTCTCAGTTTCTGAGTGAATGCTTTTACTAAATATTTTTGATGTGCACAAGATAAGAGAGATTAATGTTTCAATTGTTATCTGTTTGTTCTATATGATTTTTCTGTTTTTATGAATTAAAGCAATTTGAACTGCCCTGTTGCTGAATTGTGCTATACAAATAAACCTGACTGATACATTAATAATACATTAAAAAATATTTTAAGAATCATATTTAGCCTTCAAAACCAAATAAACTCTTTTTAGGACATGTGATGTGTGACATTTACAGCTTCATCATCCAGATTTAGGTCATTTGAACATCTTCCCTCAAGCCTGTGTTCACATATACTATAACCATTCCCATGAGACTCAGTGCAAGTCTTTAAACTACATCTCTTGTTGCTACGACAATTTGTTTCAAGTTGACAAGTGCACTATGACTGGAGAAAACATAATGATGATGGATGGGAGTGGTTGAAAATAATGCTTTACGACATGTTTAAGCCTGCATGTGTGTCGGACATGGAGAAGAGGCTAAAACTCTACTACAAAGGAGGCCAAAGGTAGCACAGAAATAAAGAAATAATAGTGAATATATTCAGTGATTCATATAAGGTTAGCATGAATTACTTAGAGGGATTGTAGCTCTAATCACAATAAAACAGCTACAGTTCTTAAAGTGTAAGAGCTGTCAATGCCTTAATTTTGTTTTACGTTAATGGTGATAATATCTAAAATCTGCTAAAAAAAAATATGAGCTCACCTGCATCCGCTTATCATGTGAAATCCCTCTTGCACTGTAGACGCATTTACATAAAAAAAGATGAACTTTTGAATACTTGTTTGATATGCTGATCCTTAGCGATCCTGAGGCACTGAAATTAATTCATTATCTTCTTAGTTTTCTGAAAACTTTCTTTATTTCCCAATAGTCACACTAAAATGTGAGATGTATCTAGATAAAATAATAATTTTAATACAACGTGGTGAAGCTAAGAGGGCTATTGCTGGAAATTTTTAATATTCATTAGCAATGTTCTGCATTAAGCTACATTAAACATGGCTTTGACTTAAATTATGTTGGATGTGACCCTTTATATTATATGAGGTATAGTCTGAATGAGGCAGGAGTGAGAGGAGTTAGTCTAGAGAAGAAAAGATGGTCCTGAAATGAGCTCTGCTTTTAGATAACACAAGTTTGTTGGAAAAATCAGAAGGTAAAAGATGCAGTTTTTATTTCCTTTTGTATTTGTGCTTCCTATAACTTAGTTATTTCACTTAGTTAGAAAAAAAATTAAAAGGTTGCTGCTTTTGCATTGAAATGTGAATGTCTGTGTATGATATAATGTGTTTGTGAAATTTTATTTGCATGTCTGGTGATTATCAGTGGAGCTTCCTTGCTAATCTAACACATGGCTCATTTAACACTGCGCTAATGAAAAGCGTCTTTGATTTGGTTGGGGGCTCTGATTCACAGGCAGGCCTACTCAAACTCACATTCATCGGCAGGGTGAGGAGTTCAGCCACTGTCTGTTTCCTTTGAAATTACCATTATTTTTCCCTCACTAAGTGCTTAACTACTGATTCAGAGTTTGCTGCTATTCATACTTGGTGAGGTACATTTCATTTTTTACATTATTACAACGCACAATTTTTACATACACACTGGAGACATTACGCAAAGAAAAACGCATATTATTATGGACAAATAAGCCAAATAATAGCCGGGCATACATTGTAAAATCCTGCAAGGTTCTCTTCTGCAGTTATCCTTTTAACATCTGCCAGCACTGTGTGGTTCACCAACATTTTTGGTAGTTGACACAATTCAACAATTTCTGGGTTCTTTACCAAACAAAAGTGAGCTCATGAGGCTCTATGTAGGAGACCACCCCAATGAATATCAAAGTATAAAAAAAGAAATCATTGAAATGTCTTGGGCGAAAGCCTGGGTCATGGCAGCAAATAAGAAATGAAAGCCCACAAAAAGCAAACAACAAGAAAACAGTCATTATTTAATAATTCTGGTTTATTACTAAGGTATTCCTACCTCTTGAACTATTTTTTTTATTTCACTGGATTGGATACACAAACTTCAACACATTTTGTGGGATTTTATTTGACAGGCTAACACAAATAAGTGAGTTACTGTGAAGTGACGAACAATTGCTTGTTTTTCCAAAAATTTTCCTTATTAAAATCTGGAGTGTGGATTGCATCTGCATCTGGCCTTTAATCTGATGCCACTAAATGAATTGCTGTATAACCAATTATCTGGATAAATCAAACCTAATCTAGATATAAGTCCAGTTATTCTTGCAGATTTGTTAGAATACATTAGTGAACAAACAACATAATAAAGACCAAGAACACAATAGATAGGCCAGAGACCTTCCAGAGGTGTGAAGACTTTTGGAAGGTTTCACAGAAAATAATATGTTTCATTTCACAAAATGAAAAGGCTGAGTAAAATACACCTCATTGTTTTTAAGCAAGTACATTGGTGCATTATTTCATTGTATTTAACTATACATTAGGTATAAACAACAGAGGACCATGTGTGGCACCTGAATCAGCATGTAAATTGTTTGAGTGCCACACAAGACTCAGTTAACATGAAGGAGAAGCAGTCTAAAGAGTGAAACACGAAACTCAAAAAATGCCTGACCACACTGCAGAGCAAAGGAGGTGGCAAACACACCGCCTGTCTCACACACTCACATGAAGGGAGTCCTTAAATAAGGAACAGAATTGGCCTGCGTTCTCTAAATCAAATCCAGTGTAGTACATCAGGGAATTCTCCTCATTTTTTACTTCCTTCACAGTTAATCATCTGTCCGGTTTCCCCTCCTCCTCCTTCCCCCTCCCACTCTTGCCCTCTCTCCATATTTAATAACTCATCACCACCATCTTGGCTCCACTGAGGGTATGTTAGTCTTACAATAAGGCACCATGTTTGCTTGAATATTATTTAGCAATAGAACAGTACAAGGCCTGCGGAGGGTTTAAATATTGCTTCTATGCTTTGTTGTTATTTTTTCTTTCCCTTTTTTATAATCGTTTTTACATTTCACTTTTTTTTTTCTATCTCATCTCTCCTGTCCAGTCTCACCCTCTGCTCAATGAGAACCAGTGGTAATGAATGTGAACATTAAAGAGTCATATGCAAGATGAATGGAATGGCCTTTAGCTTTCTCTCGTCGTCCTCTCTCTACTTTGCTCCGTCTCTCTCCCACTGCTTTTCTTTCTCTCTCCCTCCCCTTGTCTTTTTACCCCTCAAGGTATTTCAGAATGGTGTGTGGCAGTGATGTGTTTTAGGCTTAAATTAACCCATTTACTGTGTCCTTGACCAAACTAAGTCATTTGTCTGCTGCTAGTGGTATAGCAATGTGGCTGCCTGTCAGCCAACTAAATTGAATATATTCAACTTTACATAAAGGCAGTTCTCTATCTCACAACACAAACCTTATCTCACTGTTACCGTTCACAAATCACAGTTCTGTCACACTGGGCAGTAGTAGTTACTTGTGATCAATTTAATCCTTCATGTACATTTGTCTTATTTATGTTGTGATGCAAAAGTGCTGCAGTGTCACAGCTTTTTAAACAATAAGAAAACAAGAACCTCACTTTAAGCATTACAAATGGCCCTGCCCATAATTATGCTTTAAAAAATCCCCTTAAAGCCATTTACAATACCTTTCATATAAATCAATACAATCTGTGATACTTGGCAGTTGTAAAATATTTTTCGAGACCACTGACCTCCCCTGACATAGCAACAGACCACCCCTTTTGCCTCAAACACACAAAGACACAAACACACATACAGAGAAATAAAGAGTTTCCCATAAATTTTAGATCCTGGAAAAATAGCCAAAACTGACTCAAAGGAATTTCTTTTTTTTTTCTCAGCTCATCTGATAAGTCCCCTGGTACCAGTGGTGCTGGTCTTATTGCATCCTTCCAGAGACTTCATCTAAAAGGGCCCAGACATGCTCTTACAAATAAGTACAAAATGCCACAATGATTCTCCATAATTTCTGTCCATGTTATTTGTTGAATTGTTCCAAGATTGGTTTAACAAATATTGTTTAGCTGGTCCTAATGTTTAATGGCTGATTAGTGTATAAGACAAATTAGATATATGCTTAGCAGAGTTCTTACATTTATTAGTTTTTTCGGGTTTTTTTATCAGAATCTTCACTTTGCCGTCTGCAATGTTATATGGCTTTGGCAATATAATCCTTTGAAATGCATGTGTTACGTTAAGATAATAAAGCTAAATGTATTAAGTGTTAAAGATGCACCAAAATATCAGCTAGTGACTAGAGTTGGTCTATTTTCAGCCTTGCAAGTGACGACCAGGGATACATGAACCCAACATACGTAGGACTTTTACTTTGGTGTAAAAGGTATTACTTTGGGAAGACGACTCTCGATAAGCTATTTTCAGTATTATGAGGTGAAATCAGAAGCCTTGTATGCATGAGAAGTTATCTAAAAAGAAACTGGTTTCTACAGAGGCAAGTCCACAGAAGCATCCAGGCCACCACAACATAGAGTACTAGTTTGCAGTGAGTGCTAAAGATTTAGCCTCTTAGCCAGTCTAAACTTGTGCAGTTTGTGTTTTCAGGTACCAGTCTGTAACCAGGCACTAGTTAAGAACTATGGATGTTTTGTTAAATTCCCAGAGGTCGAAATGAATGCTAAAAAAGAATATCACTTTACTTTGTTTTGTCTTTTTGAGCATCCATTGTCTGTCTGTCATGAAACATGTATGAATTGGAAATTCTGTTAAAGATTTACACTCTTTAAAGAAAACACACAGAGACTGCTGTTTACAGTAATTCATCCAGACCACACAAATCGACTCCTCTTGGACACACGGTGTGACATTGCTTCTACTACTGCTATAAATAATAATGACTTCTCAACAAGGTTGAATGGAATGTACTGGAGGGTACTGTCAAAATGTGGAGTACATTGCTTTTTATTTTTCTCTACTCTAGGCTAGTCTGTGTCAAAGAGGTGCTGGAATGGTGACTATTTGAGCAAGCATGGCTAACAAAGAACTGACAGCTTAAATATGGGTATATCACACAGTCATCACACTTGTGCAGAAGTTTGTTTTTTTGAGCTTTAGAAACTTTCCTTGTTCTCACCTTTTATTCAAAGTGCTGCTTCTCTGTGTGTTATGTGTTGACCCAGGGAGAGGTCAAGTTAACCTGTTGAGTTTGCATACAGAGAGCAGCAATTATCAAAATGGTAATGGTGAACAAATGGAATAGGAGTTGCAGCACTTACAGCTCTTCAACCATTTTCATGACAGGCTTCTTTAAACATGGGCCCTACAAGTTTAAGCTGATAGAGCAGCTTTATATGTTCAGAGTTAAAGCAGTAACAGCAGGGTTCCTGTCCTTTACATAAAGCTTTTATGATGTTCCTATTTACCATTGTAGAGACGAACCAGAACCCAAACCTCTCTGAATCTTACAACCGCACATCCCCTCGCCATGTGTGCCGGCTCGTCCCTTTCCTTCCTAAAAACTCGGCTTTGCTTCAACTTCCCGCCTTTCTTTCTGTCTCTTTACACCGTTGCAAACAATGGAGTGTGTGCTGAGCAACAGCAGTAAGACCCTACAGTATATCTGACCAGAATGAGTTTAAACAGAGTTCTGCAACAGAAAGAGAAAAATCCAGAATGAACTGCATCAAGTCAGCAAAGAAATTGGACATCGACAGCAGAAGCTAACGATTGCAAACTTCAACAACAAACTGAGCTGCTTGTTTTCTTCATTTCTTAAATGTTGAGGATATAGAAGGATAATTACCAACATGGGTTTTGAAAATTCAAGTGAGTTGACTCTGATACCACTAAGGTTAAGTTGCTTGCTCAGTAGGTCAAGAAACGTTTTCCAGACAAATAGGGCTAACAAGGGAGAGAAAATTGTTATACTAAATTTACAGGGTTGAGATAAAATATTATATTCACTTTATTTGTACTACGTTGTCTTTTCCTGCAACAGAATTGATAAAGGGGGTTGCACAGGTGAAAAATTCATTTAAACATGAAATTTGCAACTGTAGTACTCATTGTGATAGGCTTTTGTCTGTTTATACAATGGTGTTCATAATAAGACTTTAGATAACATATAATAGGATTTTCTTATATTCTAAGCCTTAATAAAAATGCTCACTGATGATAAAGAAAGGCTTCACAGAAAATGATGTAATTTTTATTTTTAGTTCATTTGGATGTTACCAGAGTTTCCTCTTTTAGTATTTCAATGCTCCAACAGTTATTTAAAAAGGTCACATGCTAGTTCTGAGAGTTTGTGTTTAACCATAAATTAACAAGGTTAAAAAAATAATTCCTCAGAAGCTGATTGTGATCTCAGGTGATGGGTTACTTGTAACCCTCCCTGCCAAAAGGAAGTAGAACATAAGGATGTTTTGTTTTTTTTCCACTGGCAAAATACCTTTTTACTATTTGTTGTGACTGGGAAGGTCAAGATCACGTTTTGCTTCCAAGTATTATTGACAGAGATTCAATGATTCCGTACTCTATAGGGTTCACATTAAAAAGGCTTGATTTCTCATGCTATTGTTTAGCCATTAGAGAAAAGGTGAAAGCAACTATCAAAATACTTTAATAAATCAGCCTGGAGGAGTAGATATAATTAATTTAAGGATACTCAGAATGAAAGGAGTCACAGTTGCGCTCTAAATCCTTGACACAATTTCTAATCTTGGACAAAAAAAACAAACAAAAAAAACACGTCTGCAATTGTCTTTCACAGTTTAACAGTTTTCAGGTGTCTGTGCTTGTACATCCATGAATGCGTGGCCATGTGAATGTGGGTGTGTGCAACGGTCTGCATTTCATGTTGTGCTTTAAGTCGCTGGATGGATCATTACATTCTGTCCAGGGATCTCATTTCGGCTTCACATCTGGCCTTACTTTGCGCAGGAAAACTGTTTTTCTCTGATCCCTTAAAAGGCCTGTCTTACACACCCACACATGCACCCCCACGTGCATCCTCCTCACACATTCACAGCTTTACATGTACACTCCACTCCATCATTAAATGGACTCCGCTGGTCGTATGTGTTACTAGAAGAAAGTAAGCATTCCTGCAGCTTCTCGTCTGTGAGCGAAGCTGAGAACTTAGTAATAAGTATTTTCTGCTGCAACTTGAGACATCTTAACATTAGCACAGCTGAACAAATACTTGTCAACACACTCTCATCTTAAAGGTACTCTGCTTATTTTCTCTTCATTGTACTCTTGCTCCATCTCCCTTAGACTTTTTTTTTGCTCTGAAGAACAGCAATGCAGTGTTACTTTTCTGTGAATGCTCCTCACCAAAGGAAAACATGTTTTAAATTTGCTTTCATAAGTTGTCTTTCTTCATGTAAAAGCTGAAATAATGATTGTGAAATCCAGTAATGGAATAGGTTCAAGATAATTATTCAATAAACATGGATTTTTGTTTTATATACAGTGTTTCAAATTTTCCATTTTTGCTCCTTTGTTTTGTAGCTCTCCTGCCCTTTAATGTCTACACTCATATGTACTTCTCTCTGCCCATCTATTAATGGTTCACCCAATCTTAACTGAAACGCATTATCTGATTAATCGTGTTGCTTGAAATCAAACATATGGTGATGTTGTTGTGTCCTAAACTGACCCAAACTTATTAAAACCATTAACATCACATGGTGGTTTATTCCAGACGAGAGGAATTTTATCTTACCACACACACTTTTAATAGAGGCTGTAATTTGAAAGATCAGGTCACTGATGAGACAGGAGAAAGGGTAAGGAAGTTAACAAGGGAGAGCTGAGTTTGCTGTAGTAAAAGCCGCTAAATGTAGCCACAGGAGTTTTCACTTCTTCAGTGGCTCCCATTAGCCTTATCCCACTAATTTCATACAATTGTAATATTTCTTTAACAATCACCTACTTTTTCTGCCATTTAGCAAAAATCAATCTTTGAAAAACGGAGATAATTATTTATTTTAAGTGAATATGTGGAACACGATGAACTCTTGACCTTTTAATGAAGAGATCTCTGTCACACTTAAAAGAAGAAAGTTAAAGATTTATTAAAGAATCAACACTAAAATGTATGTTTTACATAAGAGTGTAAGGTCAGCCAACTGCTTGTGATCTATTAAAGCAAGATTTAAACAGGTTTTTATTCATAGTCATATCTGCACTAATTATCGAAGTAAAAGAAACAGAAACAAAAACATGTTTTAGTCGACTGCTTTTGATTTAAGGAAGGTATTTCTTGAAGGAGGGAGGTAATGTCCACACACCTTGTTGAAATAATTTATAACAATTGTTAAACATGTAATTGTTTATGTAATGAACAATTACATGTAAATGAATGTTCAGGGTTTGACATCATCAGTAATCCATATTTAAAGATCCAACCACTCAGATCATTTTAAAGATCTGATGTATAGGTTAAACAAAAGATTGAAAGATAAAAACTTGACAGGTATTGACAGGCATTTGCATTATGAGCGTAACTATTAACAAGGTTGTGTGTTTTTTCATAATTTTAGGGCCTTGACACACCAGCTGCATGTGTGCGACGTTATTTTAACTAGGAGATTCGGAGAAATGGAGATAAAGAAAAGGCTGGAATTAAAGCTGTTTTTTGCATTTCAGATTTTTATGTGCACCACTTGACATATAAGGGCCTTTTACAATTAATAAATTACAGTGACAACTATTTTTGTTTGAAAACAAACAAACGATTTTCTGTTTTTCTAAGGAAAAAATGGTTTTTTGTTGTTGTTTTTTGGGGGCGGCCTGCGGTGGGACTGCTGAAAAATAAGCAAAATGAAGACGGGCATAGACGTGGACAGACATTGGTTTTGAAGAGAATGCTCAAGAACTATCAGAGTATCTGACTGATTTTTCTTTCTGCTTACTTTTCTCTTGATCTCACTCATTTCTCTTCTTGCCATTCTGCGTCTTCTTTTCATCCCCCCACCCCTCTTCCTTCAGTGAACCCCACCCCCAACTGTTGAAATATTATTTTCCCCCTCCTGTCGTCCTGCCCTCCTCCACCAGCCCCCCACCTCTCTTTATCTTGTCATTGCCTGTCAGTAGGGATTCTGTCTACACTGAGTGTTGTGTGCGTGCCTTATGTGTGAACACATTGAGACTGAGATACACTTAAGAGCTCATTGATTTAAAAATACCTTCGATATTGGAGATCCCCTCCTGCAGATTCGTTGAGGAGCTTATCACACACACACACATAGACGCACGTGTGTGGAGATACGCAGAAACCAAAGCTCCACTCCAAAGTTTCTCCTTAAACTTTGTGATTGACCTAGTTAGCGTGTCGTTTGACAAGTTGTCTGTTTTGACACGATATCCTCTGGTGTTTATCAACATCCATTCTGCCTATCACACGCTCACATTGGGAATTCACATATACACACGCACACACCCTCAAAGATAAATCAAGCTAAGATTTCAAAATTGGTTGGAAGTTACTGCTGTATTTGCTCTGGGTTAAGTTGAATGAAATGCAATTTCAACATGAAGGAAAGCTTTGGTCAGTTTTTTTTTTTTTTTTTTCTCCACTATGTGTCTGTGTGAGGGATAAATGAAGAGAGAGAGCGCATGTTTGTATCTGATGTCTATGGAATTCAAAACACAACCCATATCACATCTGTCCACAACATTACCTATTTGTATGGGCCTGAATGTTTACACGAATCCTTGTGCGCGATTTGCTATGTGCATCATACACGCGCTGCGTGTGCAACTTTGTTTTTTGCCCTCCTTGCAGAAGCTCAGGTTGATTACGTTAAGCAAGCCTGGTCACTGACAACCATAGTTGAGAGGTCAAACAGCCAAGTTAACTCCATCAATCCCCTTGGACAGTTACAAACGAGCCCCCAACTCTGGTCAAAACAATCCCTGGATCATGGGGGGCACAGGCAGGGAGGTGGAAAAAGAGAGAGGGAGCAGTTGACTCAATTTGGCATTAAGTAGTGATGCAAATTAAAAGTGGAAATTACTTTCCATCAAGTATGTTCAAGTGTTGCAATTTTAGATTTCTTCTTTTAATGTCATGGAGTGAGTTATCCTCTTTTTTTTTTTTAACTAGCTCCTATTTTCAGTTGACAGAATACACAGTGCCCTTGAAAACTATTCATACCCTTTGAGTTTCTCCTTTCTTTTCTTTATTTGGTTTATTTTTATTTATTTTTCAAATTACAATCACAAACTTCAAGGTATGTTAATAGGATTTTATAAATCATCTCACAGAACACCATGCAGTTAATCAAAAATAGAAAATCATATGGAACAGTAGAAAACCTACCAATATATGTCCACTAAACTAACTATCAAAGAATCTGTTTAAAGGACAACTATTACTGCTTCAGTCCACAAACAAGGCTTTTATGGAAGAGTGACAAGAAAAAATCCACTGTTCAAAAGCTTTGCCACAATACATGGTGGTGACGTCAAATGAAACCAAAAGATTACATTTGGTCCTTTACCCATTTGTGATGGAAAACTGACCAACACTGAACTCCCCATCCCCATGGTGAAACATGTTGGTGGCAGTATCATGATGTGGGGATTCTTTTCCTTAAGCATGAGTAGGAAGACTGGTCATAATTGATGGGACGATGGACTGAAGTAAATACAGGGCAATCATATAGACTGCAAACAATTGAAGACCAGAGCAGTGGTCCCCCTTTAAAGAACCCATACCATACATCCAAAATAAAAAAAATAGTTTCAGATCAAAGCATGTGGGCGTTTTGGCCAATCAAAGACCAGAGTAGTCAGAATGAAAACCCATGGCAACAACTTTTGTTCAGATGTTTTTTAATCCAATCTGAGCTTGAGAAATTCAGCAAATATGTTGACTATGTTTACCTGTTTGAAAGAGGTCCGGTAGATATTTGCACTACTAAAACGTTGACAAGTCTGGAAGCCTTTGAAGTACTATAGAAAGATAATACCAGATTAAATATTCCAAAATACATTAGAAACTAAATTATCAGTGGCCTTCAACAGAAACTCCTTGATAAGATAAAAACAAAGAGAACACAAACAGGAGACAAAAAGAAAAAGTCTGAATCACTTCCCCTTGCAAAGTTGTGAGGAATCACACCCACATGAAAGCATGCACAGACATGCACATATAAACACACACTCTCATTTGGCATACAGCTGAAGTGGGTAATTAAGGAAGGTCACCAAGGAAACAAGCAAACACAACTGGTTGCGAGATATACTGTATACTCAAGAGTGGAGAAACCATCTGTTTCTCTGTACAGTCATCCACCCACCACCACCATTATCTTGAACACAAATATGAAAACAAAACTGGGAAATTTCAGCTGAAGTTCGGTAAACAGTCAGTGGAGTTCCCCTGTTTACTGATACAAAGCGATTGTTGCCAATGTATCAAAAAGATGTCAACTTACACAATATTTTCTGTGTCAAAATAGTGCTATGAAAAAAGCTATTCATTTGTTGTTGTTTTTCCCCATTTTTCAATGGATTTCAAGCAGAAAAATATTTTAATCGTACAGATAAAGGTAAAGATGTAGACTTTTAATCTGAGTAGCTCACAATAGTAGGAATCACTAAATCTGATTGCTTTATGACTTCCTACAGTGTTTATCTTTTAATGCATATAAGAAGTGAAATGTTTATTGAACATTTAATTTAATGAAGATAATCTGTTCATCCAAGTATATGTTTGAGACTGGAATTAATTTCACCTTAAGTATTGCTAAAAATATAAGCTATAATGTTAAGTCGTTTTTCTGTCTAGCTATCTTTTGTGAAGGTACTTAACTACTCCATTATGTGCTGCTCCTAGTTTGCAGCACATAATGAGATATCATGAACATCAACTTTTATATGAAAAAAATCCAGGGAAAGTGTATGAAAAGAGGGAGAAGCTCAGAGCCAAAATCTCAACCGGTTCAGTGAGAGACTGGATCCGAGCCATAAGAAAGTGTCCCTCCTCCTCCTCAGACATAAATCATTCTGAGTTTCTCCGTGCAAGGGCTTGTGAATATAATACACTGCGTGGTCCATGATATTAGAAAAACATTTGATTGCAAAATTAGTTTCTTTCTAATGCAGAATAAAACTGAAATATCAGGAATACAGTCAAAATGTTGAGAACGGTCAAAATGTTTCAGTATTAGTCGAAACATTGAGAATGAAATAATGTGTTCTTATTTAGCAAGTTGGATATATGTTTCATATCAAATGTGCATCTACAGGATGTTCATATAGTGATATGGTGTTTTTTTCTAATGTCAGTATAATGTTGCAAGCTTATTTTACATGAGACATGGCTGTCAGGTTTTCTTGTGTTATTTAGATTTTTCTGTAGATATTGTTTTTCTGCATTTTTCTAACTATGTAACCTTTTTTCTGTCATTCTCTATTTAATCCTAAGGCATTTAAAAAAACAAACCCTACCGCCCAATTCCCACCCACAAACCTCTCCCATATGACTTGAATGCAGTGTTTTATATCTATTTTAATACAGAATCAATTGTCACTAATGATATACTGTAGTTTAAACATTTTTATTGCTTTTTTTCTGCAAAAAATAGAAAATTGTATTTCTGATTCTCTGGCCATTTTCAAATTTGTCTTGGAGCTGAGAGTCATTTCTACCATGGCTCAAAACCGCTTGATTCTATTTTTATTTTTCCTTTTACATGCTGAGGCTAGATTTTGCTGTGCATGTTGAGGTGTTTGCAATCATGTGGATGTGAAGCAAGGCATCAATGGGAGCAAACATCCACAAAAGGGAAGGGTCCAAATCTGCTACAGACTGTCACTGTTCTCTCTTATACTGGTTCAGCAGAGCAGAGGGAGACACAGCACCTTGCTAAAAGGCTCCTCAGAAGTTTTACCCAAAGAAGGCCAAATTGTTACGTATTAATGTTTGCTCTGCCCAGATTTTCCTCTGCCAGCCCCGAGGCTAAACTAGGAAACTATTTGAGTCAAGCCTGATTAAGTCATTTTGGGTTGCTGCCACGCCTTTACTTGTCCTTTGTTTGTAGGTGCGCAATATATGATAGTGAAGTATTGTCATGCTTGATGGCAGAGGAAGAGGTCAGACACTTAAACTACGTGTTCAGAAAAAAATATGAAGAGCTACATTCTCAGCTCCCCTCTAGTCAGCAACAGGTAGGGAATAACTCCAGTTACTAAATGAGCTTCACTATTTTATTTTGGTCAAAAGAGCAGTCAAATATCTCACTTGAGTTTGTTGTATTCAAATCCAGGCGTCCTGCCACTTTTAGACATGTCCCTGGTCCAACACACATGAATCAAATGGTTGCATTACCTTGTCAATGCTGTCAAGTTCTCCAGAGTCCTGCTCATGACCTGCATATTTGACTCAAGTGTGTTGAAGCAGAAACACATTGAAAAGTTCTAGGACAATCCCAAAGAGGAGGAGAGTTTTCATTTTTATTGAATGCCTAGTCATATGAGTCCTGGTCCTTCAACAAAACCAGCTACTGATCACATTTAAAGAAGAAAAATGACATGCTTTCATGTAACTGGGCTCTAAGTCACCAGTTTTGTTTTGTCAGCTTAGATAAGCCTCTATTTACGTCATCTGAATTACCAAACAAGATAAGATGACCCTCTGTTTATCAAACTTTCACATTTAATTGGATTCAAACATAAATACAGAACATTAAAAAAAAAAAGACCAAGCGATTCAAATAAGATGATTTAGATAAAAATAAAGTTATCAGCTAAGGGTCATCCCGGGTAGTCATGTGACACCCATGATTACTTAAATAATAAGACAAATGAGGTTTGTCAAGTCATAAGAGTAAAATGTGTTTTCCATCATGTTTTGAAAGCTATTTGTTTCTCTAAAGCACAAGCTTCTAATTATGGTCACAAGAAAGCGATAGTATCTATATTAGCTTCTGTTATGTGGTCTTTCATGCGGTGGATAGTTGGAAATCTTTCGTTGCTAGTTGAACTTCAAGGCATTGGATTCATCCCAAGGCAGGAGATTCTGTCATATAGAGAGTTCAAATAATATGCATGAGGCCACAGAGCAATCTGTGGCACTTCAAGTTTTGTGTCTGTATGCTAGAGTCACTTTAGAATGGCCACCCACATTCAATATTTATGACCATCACTGATCCAGTAAAAGTGTACATGGGCTAAATCAATGGCTTTTTGAACAGTCCTCACACATATTGCCCCTCAGCTGTAGAGGTGCTTCAGTTATTGACTCAAAGTAACGAGTCACATGTGATGACTTCCGTTGCCTTCTCTGATTTGTGTCTTTTTTTCAATGCATGAGCAAGTTCCCCACTCACTGTTACCCAGCGTTAGTGCTAGATGGGCCCCATTAATCCCTGGTTAAACCAGGCTGCGGCGCACTGCTGAAATCTAACTAGTTGGCTGTCATTAGCTGTAAACCCACATGTTCTGATCCAGATTACAACAGGATTAACGTGGATGAACTCAAGCTGAGTGTTAGAGCGGGTTTAACTTTCTCAACCTCTACCCTTGAGAGGTGAGCTATGGTAGGATTCCAAGTGTAACGCCAGGATTAAGACTGGTTTCACTTCCTTGGTTCCCCTGTCATTACAACAAAGGTAGCTGTAGAGCAGCTCAGTATGAATGTCTGTTACTGCATTTTGTCCAGGTATATTTTTGTTTTGTAATGTGCAGTGCTTTATGTTTGAGTTCACTGAACAGGATAGTGAGAATGGTTGTTTCTACATTTGTTCAGCATTTACTTTTGGTTTCTAAAACTCTCCCCTTAAACTCTTTTTCACATTTTGTGAAAATTCATAAAGTTGAGAATGTTTCAGTAGGTGCTCATGTGGTAGAATAATACTAAATAGTGGACAAATGTAAAGTGAAAGTTTGTTTCATTAACATTTTTTACAATTAAAATATAAAAATTCAGCATACTTATGTTACTTGCTCTGCTATACTTAAATAGAATCCAGTGCAGCCAATTCTCTTCAGAAATGATTTTATTGCTAAATTATATCTCTGTGTGAATTTTAGTATGCACCACAAACTGCTTGCCCGAAACACATTAGCGTAGTTAAAAACCAGCCCTTCGTTCTACGCTTTACTTCGTACACATGACCTGGACTGTTGGCTATTGTGAAACAATTGCTCGCTGGAGGTGTGGACGCTGTTGAAGTTTGAAACAACTGGATCTGGTTTTACTCAATTGGCCGTGACATATGCAATACACCAGTTCAATAACCCGAAATTGCGTGTGCTGTAAACAGCTATGTGGGGAATAGAACCACCGCAGCGTCTTAACCAAAAATGACTCATTTGCTTCAAAGGCAAGGATGGTGTGATAGAAAAGTAGTGAAATTGTAACGCGATGTAAAAACACGCGATGCTAATAAGCACAGTTGATGTGTGAAGCTTTAACATTCCTTCAACATAACCACCCGTTTAGAGGATCTACAAAAAGGTAGCTGACTTGGAAGCTTGAATAAGAGCAGAAAGTGTCGCTCGCCCAATGATTGTAGACGAACCTGACAGCATAGAGCTAATTCACTGTTTATGTCCGCTTCGTCGACAGGAAGTGGCAAGTAAGTCTGCAGTCCTCCTCACAGACAGTGTATGAATCTATCTCTGTTCATGGGAGATTAAGGATTTAACGTATTTTGTTCTTTTCATCTTTTACTTCCCTATACAGCAACCTATTAGGTTCCTGATTTGGTATATTTTATGAATATGTCTAAGTTTAATAATGTGAGAATCCATATTCTCATGTCAGCATTCAACACAACTGACACTTTTTTGTAATATAATCATCAATATTTACTAATGTATTTTTTATTTTTTAATATATATTGATGTATAAAACACATGCTCATTGGCATTACTCAGTCTATGAAGCAAAATTGTTAAATATGATGAATTACTGTGTAGGATGCTTCAAGTTCAGACTACTTTCAGAAACAAAATAACTCTTGAAATGTACAGTATATGCTTAGCACTCTTGAACCCCTCCTTCCCCCCAAAAATAAACAAAAAAAACGAGATCTTAAGAAAAATATTACTGTATAAAACGTATGCTTTCAGAAACTAAAAAAATAAATCAAGATTCAGGAAGTTCTTTGTCAGTGCTTGAATGAAGCCAAAGATTAGCTTAAAGTGGTGTGTTTGAAAAATCAAGCGTAGGAAAAGAAAGATAACTTTTTTCTTTCTTTTTACAAAAGTACACAATAGCAATAAAAACTGCATAAGCTTCAAGGCAATGTGAAACTTCTGCAAAAGGAGATTCAGCATTCACAACAAAAGGTGTTTGATTGTTGATTAGAGTGTCTTATCTTCTTTAGTTTTCAAAAGCTTCCATTATTGTCTACTTAGCGCCTGCCTGTAGATTCAGTGCTATTAGACTTACAGTCATGGGGAAAACCTAAGTGCACTCTTGATGCTTCCGTAAGGTTTAAGGATGAAAAAATAATCGAAGCACTTGATTAAATGATAATCAGCAAGTTTGACACAATAGAACAAGTAAGAGCGGTAGCTTGTTTTGTATGGAACATGCTCATTTGTGTTAGCACAATGGCTGAGTGCTAGGATATTATCAGTGACTTTACAGTGGTAATTTTGCAACCTATTAATTTTGGAAATGTTAAAGGTACATTTTTTAGAGAGTATCACTGACCCCTTTCTATGAGGAGGATCAATAGCTATAGTTACATGCCACTGCTATTTCTTAGGCTGGATAAAAAAAATAGGCAAACCTCTTCCAGAATGGAAAGACTGTGGTGCCCTCTTTGAGCCAGACCGAGAGGGCTAGCTAGCACATGCATGGTGGTCCAGCCTTGACTGCTGGAGCTAAGCTAGGCATAACTTGAAAAAATAAAGAATGGCCAACTTTATGTAAGCCCATCATCTGGGAAACCAAAGTTAAGGTTGGAAGGAGTGTGAGCTGAGTGACTCAATCTAATGAAAATCCACTTGTGGGACCTTGAGAAAAGAGTGGTAAACTAATTACCATAAACCTTTATAAATCATTTAAAGAAGAGTGTTAAAATCATTGGAAAAATTAATATGAAAGAGGCTTATAAAATCGTAAGAAAGGGGCTTTAAATTACCTACACTATTGCAACTTTTTTTTTTTCCATGACATGTATTGATAATAATACAAGTTAACCATTTTTCAAAGACTATAGACTTCACCATCAAATTATTTTTTTCCTTTCGGTTCTGAGCTTACCATTTAAAGTTGTGCTTATTCATATTTAATTGGTAGCGCAGAGACTCGCATTTAGCAGCTCATTCAGTAAAGGAAGAGCTTTCTGAACTGCTGTGGTGTTATGAAGAAAAGGTTAGCCAGTGGAGAGCTTGCAGGAAGCTTTTGACAAGTTAAAAAACAGACCTCCTGACCTATCAGACTTTTCTGAGTGAAAGTCGGTGAAAAGTGGACCACTTCAAGAGCCTCTTGTGATACAAGAAGGAACACGTGGAATCCGTAAAACAGGTAAGAGGAAAATGTGTTCTTGGTTTTAAACCATGTAGACAAAAGTTTGACTCAAGACCGAAGTCCCTGAAATGTTTTCTTTTTATTTGTTTTAAACAAAAATAGGTGTAATGTGCTTTACAGTTGTAGACAAACAAAACATGTTCCTCTTTTCTTGGTTGCGTAAGCATGTGCTTGCCAACTCCAATAGCGCAATGTGGACGCATGCGTGTGCAAGTGTGCATGCGGGCACTGGGGTGTGTCACTTAATATTTTCTCCTCTTTCTTTCTGTTTTATATTTACTACGTCAGGCAACAAATGAATCATCTTTATTACGGAGAAATTTAATTTGGATGAACTTAACTGCTGCCGCCAAGGTCAGACGGGCAGAATGTCATTTTAATCCAATCAACTTTAATCTGTTGGTTATAAAAGAGTTAGGCTGTTGAAGAATGGCTGTATCTCAGGCCCTTTATTACACTGGCTAATGACTTTGATTGTGAGGCGCCTATCAAGAGGTTAGAAGTTCTTATGGAGCTTCACGTCCTGCTAATTCGCTACCTCATGTCGCTTTTGGGCTCATCTAACCCAAAAACCACATGTGCCTTTTTTCAGTCTGTAAAAAAACCCCATCTATATTTAAAAACATTATTTTAACGCTGTGTGGTACTCAAAGAAAATATTTAATGTTTACATTAAAAAAATCAAAAATGCACACAGTGAAAGTATGATATCTTGATTCTGTTTTTGTTCTGGTCAATTGGTATTCCAGCATGAGAACAGTTCAATCTAGCTGAAGATCTAAAGATTAAAGCCAGAGGACACATGCTGTAAAAATGTCTTTCTCGTGATGATGTCTTCTTTTGAATCAGTGACACAATTTGCCTGTAAAAAGTAGCAGTTAATAAACTGAGATTGTGAACAGCGATATGGTATGCAATTTAGTTGAAATAATATAGAAAATGTAAAAGATAGAAAAAGACTGTCAGTGGTAAAAACAACTAAATTCTTTCCCCCAGAGATTCACTCTCTGCAATTATGTCGTTCCTAAATTTATTGGTCATACTTGTTGAGCTAGATTTTCTAGCTGTTTATATCATTTAGTTTATGTGTTTGGTGTTTGTTTGCTATGTCTGTCACACTGTGGCCATGTGTCTTTGTTGAGAAAAATAAATAACTGGGCAACTATAGTATTTCCTTATTTCTAGAATTGGGTCATTACCATATTTTATTTGATTAAAATGCCTATTGTCAGTGTAAATCCAGTTTGTTATTAGAAATTTATATTAAGCCTTTCTGAATGGGTTCTATTTTTGATCATTTGAGGTATCATATTTTTCTTCTTTGATATACATTAGTTATTTTGTACATTTACCCTCAGAAATGTTGTCTCTATCAGCAGGGCCATTCTCGGTTTGATGAGGAGTGTGTCGGCGTGTCGAAACTAAGAGAAGCGCTACAGGTAATCTGCTGTAATTGCAGGACTTTTCATTCACAGTGCTGTAAAACATTAAGATATTACCTGTTACAGTTCCTTTAATGAGTTTTATCATAATTTCACCTGGCTGATATGACTTGATTACTTTCTAAAAACTCCTTCACATTTAGTATAGCCAGAAAATGAAACAAAGTTTCATTTAAAGTTATATTATGTTCTTAGGTGTATTTATGTGTGTTTCAGTGCTGCACCGAGAAAACTGAATGCCTCACAGACTGTCAAACGGCTGCTCTTGAGATTAAGTCAGAGCTGGCACGGCAGTAATAACAGAGTCTATAAAACTGTCCTCTCCTGGGCTGATCCCAGAGTCTGTCCTTGTCTCTTTTCTCATGCCCTTTCCATTTGCCTCTCTCTCATTCTCCTAATAGTCTACATGTCTAATGCTAAACAGCACTGGGACTGTAACGTAGTGTGTATGAATATTTTGTTTCAAAGTTTTTGGGTCAGCTATCTACCTTTTATCCATGTGCAGAGTTGATTCATTCTTCATTTTGTCATGATCAGAAAAACATTCAAGCACGGTTCTGCTATGTCTCATGAGTCTGTCATCAGCTGAAACAGGAAGTCTGCAGGAAATAAAACAGGAACTAACATGCTCAAAGCAAGAGCTTCTCAACATCCAAAAAGTATTAAATAAAAGTGAAGCTGATGTGAATTATTTTAGAGGGAATAATCTCAAATTTAAGCACCTCCTTCAATTTTTACTTCAGAAGCCTCATTCTTAGTACTGAGCTCTTACAGAGGGGTATGTATGAAGTATGTCTTTCGCTGTAAATATGTACTTGGCAACACTTGAGGAAGGCTGCATGCACTGTTCTTGAGATAGGGCTATAAGTAAGTCAAAATTTATTTAGAACTTGTATTATTAGTAGCTAAAAGAGCTGGTCTTCTTGGAAATAAAAGCTGTGTATGTTGGAAAACAGAAACACTGAAACAAGAAAATATTAATATTTAAGGGTGTGTTGACGTGTGTTTTTAATAGAACAATTGTGTCTGATTGAATGCAGGTCTGGCTCAAATCTATTTAAGTTGATTTTTTTGGTTATTTTCAGTGTTATTAAAACATGGCTTTTTTACATTGAACAGGCATGTTTAATGCTTTTTTTTATATTTTGCTTATGTTAAAACCACACACTTCAGCATATTTTATTGGGCTGTCATGTGATAGAACAAAACACAGTAGAGCAGAAAAAGGACAAATGCATTTCAAAATTATTTTCAATGTGTGATATAAACATTTCAATTCCTTGAAGTCATTCTCAGGTAGATATTGAGCTGCTTCAGCAGAGTTTTTGCTGCTTACAACATCCTCTGATCAATAGCCTGTGAATGTTTTATTAAATTGAATATAATAAAGGGCGCACCGATTTCAGTTTTTAGCGATTACCAATTACTGATGTTTAAATAGCCTGATGTGCCAATTCAGATTTTGGCCGATTATTTTCGTCTGAAATGTTGCTACATATAGCAAGAAAGTTGCTGAGTTGGCAGCAGTGGTTCGACTATAGTTAACTGCAAATGTGCAGGCATGACCTGGTGGGCCAGTCTGTCAGTCAAACCTCTCTCACATCAGAGCAGAGGACAATGGTTAATTTTTAGATCAATTAGATTTATCAACCGATCACTGATCTCTTAACATTAAGGAAATCTGTGCAATAACTGCTGCTTCTTTTAGTACTGGATTCTAAATGCAAGCAAAGCTCTGATTTATGTTGGTGTTGAAGCTACTGAAGATCAACATTTGCAATTCTTGGTGTTTCACTAGTATATGGTGAAGTTAATTAGCCGTCAAGTTATAATATGTGTTGCAACTATAAGGGGGTTTGACCAGGTTATAGGAGGAACCTGAAGTGGATGTAATGTTGGATATGTTGCAGGTTGCAAATGGATGTTGTTATGCAAGTTGTCTGTGCATGCCGAGAAAATGATTTAGAGATCTGGTTCAAGTTTTTATAATGAACTACTTTAACCACTACCACAGGCACCACAAACCACCCACTCATATGATTGTCCTGTGATCGCCTGGCAGAAACAAATTACCTTGTCATTAATTAAAGCACCAAACAGTGCCAAGGCTATTGAAATTGACTCCAATTAAGAGCTCAATGGGACACTAAATATTCAAATTACTCAAAGTGGTGACTGTGGCCTGGCAGCTTGCCAATATGCGGGCAGTGTTGGACATGTTATGTCTGTGTGTGTGCATAAATGAGCGGATATGGTAACAGTCATAGGAACATAAATTTTGCATTTCTTAATGTGTGTTGTACAGTGATCTCAATAAGATGAGTTGTTTGTGCAATTACAGTTTTTGAAATATGAATAAAGATAAATGTTATAAACAGTAATATATTTTATCTGCTTATCATCTTTATGGTGGAAGCAAAGCTACTTTGTCACCTGTAAAAACATATATATTGGAAGTTCACATCCATAGCATGCATAATGCATGTGTGCACATTATTAATCATTACCATTATGCAAACACACATAATTTACAAGAGTTTATTATTTCCCTGAATAGGTAGACATGAATATTAATTAAATGGCAACTGACAGTGAATTTTAAAAAAATAGAAATAACATAAAAATATATCACCATAGTAACAATCTATTTACAAACATGGCTCTATTGTTAAAATTATTGTGCAAATAATGCTCTGTTTAAAAATAATTTGGAATAAATTCTAATCAAAATAGAGTAACTGATGTTTTATTCATGTTTAAAGTTTTCACCATCACATCTATGAAGAATTTTGAAAAATTCACTTGAGCACACTGTACTTTCTGACCAATTTAGTACATCCATAATATTCCATTTACAGGGAGAACTCAGACAACACTTTTTATTTGCTTCTGAACTAATATAGAAAAAGTGCCCCTTCATATATTCTGTGTTTTTATTTGCAGCTGTAAGTACACGGCAAATATATTTCACCTTGGTGAAAGCAGATGCAAACACCACATAAAGTGATATACTAAGAAGCTGGACATATTTTAAAATTGCTTCATGGCCAAATGTGGTGTGCATTCCTGACCTGAGGGTAGGGAAAGTCCCCCTTGTGCACTGCCTTGGAAAAAGAGAAATACACTTGAACACTTTATGTCACTTTACAAACACAAAGGCTATGTATTTTGGGGCAATTTTATGACATAGATTAACACAAAGTAGTAGACGAGAACTAAATGTACTTTGATATTGTAAAACTTGCAGAAATAAATGAAACTGTTTGACAAGCATGGACATCTCAGTTTCGGAGGGGTATACAAGCATGTCAATATGAAGCTTTTTTCTCACTCAGCTCTTTGATCCACTCATCACAGTTATTGTTCTTTGTGAACATTTTCCTGCTGCCTAATAGGCAACACTGAGCTGCAAAAAGGGGGTGTGCCCTGCCTTTAAGGGATGATTCAACCAGAGTGCTGTTAGCTTTATCAGCTAGCTCAAATTAGCAGTTTGGTGATTCAGTTGCTCATTCAGAAATACACACAAACACACACACACACTGAGGATAAAGGTTTTTATTTAACGGCACACTGCTTTAGCTGTATGGTAATGATCTGGTTTACGAGGGTGTGTGTGTGCGCGCGCTCACATGTGTGTAAGACTGTGTCCTTTGTAGTGGTGTGTCAGTGCAGGAATGGTGATGTTTGGGTCTCTCTGGGCACAGAAATGTCTCATTAAGAATTAACGTACATATCTACGGTCACGGCAGGCAAACACCTCATATACGCACACTCACAGTCATTTCTTCCAACTCCCACAGCTTTAATTAGCACACACATGGATCCTCAAAGGTACCAACACACACACACACACACGCATGCAGACACAATCACCTATTGTCCGCAGAGAGATGAATCTGAGGTCTCTCTCTCTGTGGCAGACAGTGGCTGGCTTGCTCAGTGAACAGTCCTCATTAACAAGATAGAGACAGAAGGACAACGCTGTGTAGCTTGGCCTTTGTCTGTGATCAAAACGCATTCTCTCAACTCTACTCTCCACACAAAACCACATATTATTCAGCTTTTACCTTCAGCAGATACAGTGCACCAATGAAGAGCCTATTGTAATGACTTAAGATGAATAAAGATGCATTATTATTAGAACAGTGGGGGTATTGTTTACCTGAATATTGCAGTGGTCTGAATGAACTGGAGTTAGCTTGAGAAATTACTGTCAAGAACAAAGGCCCTCTTTAATAACATCAACCTTGTTGTGGTTCTTTTTATATCATGAAAGCATTGTAACAAAACATTGAATGATAATAGATGTAATAGTACAGGTTGGCATGGACTGTGAAAAACTAAAGATCACAAAACAGATTTTCTTAAAACATAAGCGTTGAGAAAGAAGTATTGAATATTGAGGAGAAAATATTACTTCATCACAGCGTTATTATCATGAGTGCTATTAACTTGTTAAATTTTTATATGTTGTAATTAGGCATTAGGATTACATTACATTATGATAACCTATGCTGAAAATTATCAAAAAACTAGATCCAAAAGGTTTAAATACTTTATTTAAACAACCTCCCTCCCCCCCAAAAAAACAATAATTTGTCAGATTTCTGTCAAAATAATGTAACATATTGATTGTTATAGCAATGCTAAACATTTAAATATTTGTAATTTTAGATTTTAATGTGTAGACAAAAGCAAAAAGACAGATGAAGCACCAGCTAAATCTACCATTTGCTTTTTGACACAAATTTACTCTGGCATATGGGTGTGATGATTATATTTAAAAAAATATTTATGTGACCTGATAAAAGGAGCAAAGGAAAGTGGGGAAGTGTCGCAATGATGAGGCTAAAATCTGCTACGGCAGCTGGACTGTGTTGGTTTGGACTAGACTGGAGATAATGATGGGAGTGATTAAAAATATATATTTTTTAAGTTCTTGAATTTGGGGCCTGGTTCTGTGGGTCCAATTAGTTGTCCGTCACATATCTCTTATCTTAAGATTTGTGAGTGTGTTTTAAAAGGGGAAACGGTTTTGTGCCATGTGCAACAAAAAACGAAGGTATCAACATATAATTGTGTCAAAAGATGAAGAGTAGTTTTTTTTTATAGTTATTGCTTTAAGAAAAAAGAAACAATTTTACAGTGTAATTCAAGCATTTCCACCAGTCCTCTTTTATTGAACTCTAGATTGTCCAGTTCTTTTTTTTTTTTTTTTTGAAGATTGGCAATAGATGTCTGATGCGAACCAAAAAAGCAAAGTCAGATCCACCTAGAAACCTGGGACTCTGTTCGGTTGAAGTGAACTATGGCCCCACTTGAATGCATATATGATGTAAGCGGACCAGAGCTCCAGTCTGGACTACAGTGCAGGTCATTCTGATACAACCCAACAAATGCTGGTTCTTTCAGGAGAGGTGGCTTGTTGTCTTATGCCAAAGAATAAAGAGAAATCCTACAGCCACTAAAATGAGTCCAGCTACTCCCTATTTGTTTACATTTTGCAAAGAAGGAAGTTGTGCTCATCTCATCTTCAGAGATTTTTGTGAACAGGTTTTCCAAAGGATTGGGATCGTTTGACAGTGTGGTATGAAGGCGAACCTCACCAGCTAAAAATGTAACAAATGTTGCAATTTTGGTCCCCAATTGAACCAAGTCTGGACAATCAGGTGTGAAAACACTCTAGAGACGCAAAAATGCAGATGCACCAATCAATCAGGCAGAGATCGGAATCGTCCACTTTTATTTTGACTGACTGCGATCGTTGACGAGCAGGTTGCATAGTGAAAATGTGAATTCTATGTCCTCATTAATAACTAAGAACGCCCACAGTGTTGGTCAATAGTATGTGTCTTGGTGCAATGTTTTAAAGTTAAATAAAATTCCATTCATCTGGTAAAATTATTATGTGAGCAGGTGTGTGTGGATGTGTGTGTGTGTGTGCTGATATCCAACCTGGATCCGTGGACACACACATGCACCGGCCTCTCTCCTCCAATTCACCTCTATTACTAGCTATAATCCCATTTCACACTCTATCGATCCCCAAAACTGTTGTTCACCGGAACCAAGAGCAAACACTGGCATTTCTCCCCATCATTTCACAACTATTGTTCTTTATTACACAAAGAAGCCCCCACCCCCCGCCCCAACCCACTCCTTGTCTTGGAGCTAACTCAGCCCTGCTGAAATATGAATTATAAATGTATGGCTAATAAAAGAAAAGGGGGGAAAGAGAGTGAAAAAGGGAGAGTTAGAGATAGAGAGAAGTGGTTGGTGGAAACATCAGAGAAAATGACTCCTTTACAAGAGTCTATTGATCAGTTTCTATCAAAGGAGGATGTCAGACATGAGATTACCTGGCAGTTTGAGCATTAGGTGCCGTGTGTTATAGCCCCAGGCCCTTGTACCGCTGCCAGAGGATTGTAAATAAAGCGAAGAGGAGAGAGCAAGAGGGGAGTGTGTTGGGGTGTAAGTGTGTGTGAGTTTAAGAGTCTCTGTGTGTGTTTGTGTTAGTCTTTGTGAGTCACTGTTGTGTGCATATTAGTGTTTTTTTTATTTTTTTATCTTGTGCTGTATTTGTGTGCATGACGGTGTGCGGCTGTGTACCTGCACCTTTTGGCTTATACCCAAAAGCAGTGTTGCAAGCCTATGAAACTTCAGAAAGAGAGAGTAAGAGTCATGGGAGGCTTTGGGACGTCTCTTGGGAGCACCTTAGCCAGCTACGAATCCCCCAACAAAGCCAAAGGAAGCTCCCATGAAGCCTTATGAAGCTTTTATGAGGGCCTGGCAGGGCCCAGCCCAGCCCCAACCACTGATTCAGGGTTAGCAAGGTTTTCATCCTTCTCATGTTAAAGGTTAGCTGTGAGAGCAGGGTAATCTGACCAGAGATCTGTGATTATAGCCTGATGCTGTATGATGGGCTTTGAAGTGCCTATGAAGGGACCGAGAGTGAGAAATCTAGAGAGTTAGATCACGGACTAATATCATGCCGTACGTTGTGAAGCCAGAATTAAAGGGTCAAAAAAGTGTTAGACTGGGAGACTGAAGATCTTAGATTGTGGACTACTGTCATAACTCATGAAGCCTGTTAAATAAAAAAAAAAAAAGCTGTAAAATAGATCAGATTGCCTGGACCGTTGCTCTTCTTAAGATGTTAAGAAGTGTCAAAACACACAATCCTCTGCACATCCAGGTGTTACGTGGAGAAATGTGTCAGTATTTGGTCATTTGTTTGGGCGAAATTAAGTGCATTTCTCATTTAGGCATAGTTCGGATATGGGACTGTCATCCTATTATAACCTCTAGTTAAAACTCTGCTGTTTTATTTCTCCCAATTACAGACTGACTTTTTTTTTTTTACATTAAAAGTCGTGTTTATATAAAACTAAATGATTACAAATATTCCCACAGCTCCTAATCAAATTATATCTGTAGGATTAAAATCTTATTAATGTTGCCTTCATAATTTATTATTATTTTTCTTTTGATACATACATTTAAGTCTGAGCCTGCTATATTTTGATGTGCTTATTGACCAAATAATTGTCCTTTTTTGGATTCTGCTGTACATAATGTATTGGTTACAGTATATCAGTTGGTCAGTCCGTCCTATCAGGTGTCCGGTCTCCAGTCATCTGTTTGACAAAGATGCCACTTGTAGCCTGACAACTGTACTTTTAAAATGATATCACCTTTATAAGTCTAATATGATAATTATTTATCACCATTTTTATTATGTCTTTCCTATTCTTAAATATTATTGTTTGTTGTAGTTTTTATTTCTATTTTAAAGATTGTTCATTATGTGTGAACAAACAGAATAGTATTTAGTAATAGTAGTAATACTATTACTACTAGCAGTAGTAGTAGCAGTAGTATAGTAAAAGAGTGTAGCACTCTTTTACCTTCCCGACAATCGTTGGCGTTTTTATTGAGTGGAAATATTTCCGAACAGAAAAGTTTATTTATATATCGTTTTTTATTAGGACAAAGTGTCAAAATATATATTTTTTTCAATTAGCTGACTGACAGTGTAAAGCAATTACTCCATACACCTAAGAGAACTCAAATCACCCCAGGGGTTTAGCATGTTTTATAAAAAAGATTGAAGCATAGCATGGTAAAACATTTTTGAAGTTTTAAACTTTTGGTGCAATATACCTCATAACCACAGTCCAAAAACATGACTGTCAGGTTAATTGGTCTCTCTCTCTAAATTCTCCCTAGGTGTGAGTGTGTGTGTGCATGGTTGTTTGTCCTGTATGTCTATGTGTTGCCCTGTGACAAACTGGCGACCTGTCCTGGGTGTACCCCGCCTCTCGTCCGGAACGTAGCTGGAGAAAGAAACCATCGCCCCTCCCGACCCCATTAGGGACAAAGGGTGAACAGAAAATCGATGGATGGAACTATAGTTTAAGTAGTGTTACCTTATTAGGAAGGAAGGATGGTGTTACATGACTCATTTCCAAGCAGCCAAATTTGTATTTCTAACAGAGAGGAAAAACTATGGGCGCTTTCTTTTAGTCAGATGTCCTGCAAACATGAGGGAGAGTCAACAATGTGTTACTCTCTGCGCCGTACACCTGAATAAAACTTTAGTACCTTGAGCACATTCTCAGCACCTCATTAATAGGGATTCAAATTGTGTGGCAGAATTGTTTGCTATTTTGAAACTCTCCTCTTTTTCTTTCTTAAAAAGTTTAAGAGGAAAAGTTCTATCTACTAATCTTTTCCTGTGTTGGCATTTTTTTTTTTTTTCAAATTCTTGTTTGTTTGCAAATGTTTGAGTTTGGGTAAACGATTATTGTGAGCAGCTAATTGCTCTCTCTGTGGCTTCCCCTTTTGGGAGGTGTCACCGAGGTCACCTCAAGACTAATGCCTTGAATATGAATTTGATCCCCATCTCAAGTTTTCACATCTTCGCTTTATTGATTATTGAGATTCGCTGCAAACTTTCACCTTGAGGTTCAATAAAATAGCCAAGGTAGGGCACATACACACACATAGACACAGAAGTAAAACTGTTTGTGCATCATAAAATATTTAGCAGTTCCAGCTGCAGCTTCAATTTTCCTAGGGCTTTAGTTTAAACTGTTTGGATGCTACCAAACCATAAATTATTGTTACTTCTATTAAATGTAGATTTCTTTTCCTATATTGTGTTGTTTATTTTATTGTTTTACTCTCCTCTGGTTCAGGGTGTCTCGCCTCTATTATCACATCAGGGTGTGCAGCCCTAAAAGCATTACAAAAATTCACTTTGCATTTTCTCTGTTTCTGTCTTGCCCAGTCAGACACTCATGCACACACACACACACACACACACACCCCACACACACCACACACACACACCCCCACACACACAAAAAGTCAAGGTCTGTCCAGTAAATATTCAATGCACACATACACACCCCACAACCCACCTCTTCATATTCAGTGAACACACCCTCTCAATATCCACCAGCTTTTGCCACCGATGGCTGACAGTTTATGTTATATTCAATGAATACTGAATTTAGAGAAAAGACTTAAGGAACTGTGAAGAAACACTGACTCACAAAACACCACATAGAACAAAAAGGAAAAAAAAATAAATAAATAAAGGAACGTAGCCTAGGCAAAATTTGAAATTCAAACTGAAAAAGGCCTGCAAAGCAAATCTAACTAACAAACCTGACGAGTGGTTTATTATGTACCCACTCGATGTGCTAAACTCCAGAGTGTAGAACAATAGGGTTTTATTGCATGTAGATGCAGGACACGGTGAAAAAGGCAGCGTGAAGGGCTGTAGTGTAGAGAGTCAGCACAAGTGGCCTGCTCAAGGTAAAGACTGCCATCTATTGACCAACTCCGGGAGCACTTCTTTTGTCTCAACAAAAGGGCAGCCAGCACATTCAAGTTTAAGCGGTGGAAGGCTTTTATTCCATCTTTCCTTCTCCACTACTGAATCACATTCAGCACTTCTCTGGATGAGATCTTCAGCTGTTTGAAACCTGACTCACATTTCATGTATTCCCACAAAAAACAATCATCGGCTTTACAAATTCTGTAAAATCATTATTTCTTGAACTGCTCTGAAATGTGACGTACTTTGTGTGTCACTGCAATGTCAGATATGTATAAATTAAAAGATGATATAAAAGTTATATCATAATGTAAGCAATGCTATCCAATTTATTAATGAGTTGTAACAAACAATGTCTGTGAACTCTTACACTTTTCCTCCTCTGTCTGTCATCTTGCTCTGTCTCCTGTTCAGTGGAGGAGTTGGCAGCACGTGCAGAGGAGGCGAGGCGGATGGGGGGATACCTGGGAGAAGAAAAGCTGGCAGAGGAGAAAATAAGGTAAGAAGAAAGAGAAGAAAAGGGGAAAAAAACCTGTATCCTCTCCCGTTCCTGTTTCCCATGCTCCCCTGTGTATGCGGGGTAATCAAAAACATTTAGATGTTTTACGTGCGGTGTACAGTAGGCTCTCTAACTGAACATGTGTTTAACAGAACAGCCCTAAGCTCTCGGTGCACGCACGTTGTTTCTGAAACTCTACAAAGAAAAGGACTCTCCCTTTTTTTTTTTTTTTGGTCAAACGTGATACCATTCTGCGCAAGTCAGCGTAAATCTGTTTTTATTTGTATTGTTTCATGACTAATGTAGCGGCAGCATTAAACTGCAGTGAGAAAACAGATGTGAGGACACAAGAGTTCAGAGTTCAGAGGCAAGTCCCCTGGTTGACCCCTTGTGTTACCAGAGCTGCGGTGATGACATCAGCAGGCATGTATCACCCCGTATAGAGTGTGTGTGTGTGTGTGTGTGTGTGTGTGTGTGCGTGTGTGTGTGTGTGTGTGTGTGTTTGTGCACACATAGCTGTGGTTGTGGCTTTGGCTTCAACACGACCTCAGTGCAACCGTCTCCGTCTTAGGGAGTTTCTTGGTTAAGTCCGGCCAAGCATGGAACATTTTCATCGTCAACCGACAATTTAAAACTCAGTATGGAGACTTTTTGGAGGCTTCATTCTGAATTCTTACACTTTATTAGATTTAAAACAATATTAGGTAGTGGATGGTAAAACAATCGCCATGTCTGGATATTAGATCCATTTGCAGAATCATGCTGTTTACTATTAACCCGGTATTATCTAATAACTGCAAAGACATGAAAGGTTTTTAAGCAACAACACCAAGTTAATGGCTTCCATCTGTGCTGTGGGAAATCCCCTTCGTTCTCCACAGGATGCCTCCTCTCTTTTTATCCTTTCTTTCAACCACTCTGTTCGTGCTCTGATTTTTTTCTGTAGACCAATCTTTTATGATAATTTTGTTTATTTGTTTTTGATTTGGTGGTTGTTAGAAACTGCTTCATGTAATCAGTTTCAATGTTACTGCTAAAACACTTCACTTGTTAGTTTAGTATACGGTCTCATTTGCTGTTTGGGAAAATACTTACATATATTATTATTTTTTTATGTTTATTATTATTTCATTTATTATTCTGATGCAGGAACATTTAATGTTTTTATACATATCTTAAAATTCTTTTATGTAGCAGATGTTACAACTAATTAATTAAAAAACCTCCTACTTACTTTTCTATACTTCACTTTTCTGTACTTTTATGAAGAGTACATATTTCATTATTGTTTTTTGAATTTGGAAATAGTAGAAGTCAGATCTGTTGCTTACCATTCAATGCATTAATACATTCATAACATCTGACAACAGGTGGGTAAAAAATTGTTGCAACAGAGATTTTTAAACTAAAACATATATTAAAAAGTAGTAGCAACTGTGGAGAACCAATACAATCTAATTAAAGCAATGTTTTATTAGATATTTATTTTATGTTTACCGGACAGAAATGTTTACAGTGTATTTTTTTTTTTTTTTTACAATTTTACTTCTTTAGATAACTTAAAATGTAAACACTGTTTACATTTTTTGGTATCTAATTTTTGTTTTTGTAATTATCTAATGTTATGGTATATTACTGATAATTTTTGTATTTTTTTCATGTAACTGTTAAATACATTTCAACGCCTAGTCATGTGCATAAACCTTTTCCTGTAAAAGGCCCAAATATTTTTATTGCCCATAAGGTTGTGATTCCACAGTTTTATGTTGGTTTTTGAGGTACAGTGTAGGTCAAAGGTGTGGGTGGCTTGTTTGGGTTCTGTGTGAGTCTGCGCACGTGTGTGTGTACATGAGCGGGCGGAGGTCTGGTAGGGTGTGTGAAGGCTCAAGAGTGGCCAAAGCCAGGCTGTGCAGGGAGGTTTGTGGAAATGGTAATCATTTGTTGTATCGATTCCTCTGTAGCCAGGGCAGCCGGCACACGCAAACTCACCCCCACACACGTGTGCGCTTGTTCATAGACACTAACTGACTCGCACGCACGCAGACGCACAGCTCCGTGGTAGAAATAGACCCCTCCATATTGATCCCCTTCACATTCCCTTAGCTGTCCTGCCACACATGCGCACAATCGTACACAGATATACTAACACATTCATGAACCTGCTTGAACACTTAATAGTCATGTGACGACAACAAAAATAAAATGTGCCTTTTTGTGTGAAACATTTTTAGCATCATAAGTAGGTTAATGTTAGACTGTGGGATCATTTGAAAGATATAAATCTGAATATTTACGTTTCAACAGGTGAGCTTTGTTTCTGAGTAATAGTAACCTTGTCCTGCTGTTTGTTTATGTAGGTCAGTGCCTGTAAGGCTGCAGGAGGTGACAGAGCTCAGGGAGAGCCTTCTGTTGATCGGAGTATAAAGGCAGAGAGAGAAAAAACAAGATGCAGTGGAGCAGGTAAATAATTGTTTGGGGTTTGTTTAAAACAGCTTATGTTGTGAAATGTAAAATGCACCTTCATTAAGAAGCTTTATGAACACAGAAAGCTTTTACCGCTTACACCGCTTCATGTATTTAAATATGATTATCTAAACACTCTGTCAGCGAGAGTATTGATTTTGTTTTACTGTCGCTCCTGACACAAACCACTTGGGGTCAAAAATCTGAGCCCGGTTTACTGTACTAGAGCCTAAACAGGAATGCTAAAACGCATTCTGTCCTCTCCTTTCCTTTCCTCCAAGGTCTTCTTCACTTTTCCTTCCCTCCCCTCGCTTACCTTTCAGATGATTAGTGTCATATATCCAGCGCTAGAGCCTGGATTATCTTGTCTGAGAGAAGGAGGGGTCTGTGCAGGACCTAAATCTATAGCAAGGTGATTTGGAGCGTTAATTCTTGGGTGTAATATTCCCTGATACTCACTAATGTTCCGGCTGGTAGCTGAGGGAATCTCAGGGGAGACCAGTTGTCAAAGCTCAGCCACAGCTGTACAAGGGCAAAATGGATAATTAAAAGGAAAGGCAGGACAAGGAAATGGTGTCCAAAAAATGTTAAATTCTCCTAAGCTTCATCAGTCTGTGTTATTCTATTGACTTTGAATTTTAATTTGTTTATTTTCATAATCAGGAAATATTCTTTTGCTTCCGATTCTTATTTGTTGTTTTCCCCACTCTTCTTTCCATCAATCTCTTTTGCTTACAAGTTATTTCTAGTTTCTTCTTTACTTTTTCTTTCACTTTTCTTTCACCTTCCATCAGCTTACTGCTTTTTAATCCTCGCGAATAATGTAACGCAGATGGCATGGTTTCTCTTTTTTTTGTTTATTGCACCAGGGTGATTGCCTGGGGCCAGTAAAACACCAACTAAGGCCAGTTGATTGGTTCGTCGGTAGTCAGACGAATACTCTCAAAGAGTTCTTCAACTATTTCACGACTGTTAAAAATTCTTTCATCTCTGCATTTGTAGTGTGACAGGCCCTCTTTTCTCTGTTGGCTGTGATCAAAAATGTTGCATGACATGTCAGAGTTTGCCAGGAGTCTCTCATGCCACACGACTGCATAAAGCAGATATGGCAAAGGCTAGTAGCGTTTGAATTATCATGAATAAAGTGAAGGTAGGTTTCTTTAATATTCAAAGCTGCAGTGTGTGGAGTCTGTGGTTTTGAATTGTTGATATGGTTGGAAATCAGTGCTATATTTTTAATGAGCATGTTTTTTTTTTCAAAACTCAAAACAGGTGAGATGGTGCTGCACTGGTCACATAAAAGATCTTGGGTTTGAACATGCTTGTCAACTGGTATGGACTCCCTTTGCTTTGTGGCCTTCCTTTATTGCTTCTGTAGTAGACTTGTGGGTGCAAATACACCAACAACCAAACATTCTGTCTTTGAACTTGAGCTTTTCTCTTTCATCTCATATCAGTATAAAGACAGATAGAACGGGCTCCTGCTAGCAGCTCAGAAGTTTACTAATTACAATAAAGCGGTCCAGATTTGCTTCATTTATCTTGCCAAAATGTACTTTGGGTGCAGAGTGTTAGGTTACAGTATAAAAGGCATAGTCAGCTTTGTCAGCAACAAAGCAGGCCAGTATGTATTCATGGAATGTTTTGTTTTCAGAATCCAGAATGTGGCAAAGGGACTATCCAAATGAGGCACTTTGTGGTACACTCAGGCTTGTGCAGGTCTATTGTTTATCTTTACAAAAATCCCCCCACCCTAAAAAAGTTACTCTGTGAAAAAGGAAGAAATTTGTACAATATATAAGAAAACAGGAATATTTGTGATACATGAAATTCTGTAAATTAATTTTTATTTGAAATAAGAAAAGGATACTTGCTCTTGACTGTCAGCCCACAACATTTAATATGTACTGAATAGATTTTTTATACAACATAGAATCATTTAATAAACTGAGAAAATATGTTTTGCATCTTGGTTAGCATAATCAGTCTTATTACATCTGTGTAGACTAGTGTTCTTCTGTTTTTACTATTATCATAAGCTGCTTTTTCAATATGGCAAAATTTTCAATAAATATCCAATAACTTACATCTATTCCTGCTTTAGATGACATAAAGTAAGTACATCTGAAAGTTTTTTTGAAATGTGGGACATTGTTGTGTCAATTGTGGCCACTTTCAATACACTTACAGAGGTCCCCAAATGGCAGATTATGTTCTAAATCCAAATGTAAAAGAGGTCAAATCTGGATCCAGACCAATTGTGAGTACATGTGTTTTCTTACATGCTTCTTTTTTACATCTTTACCATGCTTACTGCAGTAAATTTTAATGTGTACAGCTTTTCTAGACATTACGGTCCTTGTAGTTTCACTGCAAGAGGCAGGAGCTGCCAGTCGTTCTGCAGAGAGAAGCCAGTTAGAGAGGTTAACACATCAAAATACTGAATGTTTAACATAGAAACTCAGCATGAGTGTCTCAGAGAACCGACAAAGAAAACAAATAAATGTTGTCAGTTTCACTTAATTTTGTGGGTTATGCCATCAGCAGACAAAGTGAAGGACATAATATTTAAGGAAACAAATCAACATCTAAAATTAGAGCAGAAACATTTTAATGTCAAAGAACCAATTTTGACAGATCCTTTGGTCATTTGAGGCAGGCCAATTTTATTTTGAGTCAATATGAAAATTAATCCGCTCAGCAGGTCTTACAGAGTTCATGACTGCAATCCCTTGTAGTAGTTGGTGGGTTTTTACATGCAAGAAAAACAGAAGGAATTAACATTCTATATTCAGATGCATATTTTACTTTCAGTGCTAATTTTCTTTAATCCTGCATGATTAACTACTCGATCAGTTAGGATTGCCTTTTAAATTGTATGACTTCTGCTCAACATTTTTAGGCAAGTATATATTGTATTCTGCAAGCCTCTCACAGTGATTTACTAGAATCACACACATTTTCATTTCTGGCCAGGGTCTTCTATGGGACTGAGATCAGAGTTTTGACAATCATTTCAAAATATTCATTTGTTGTTATCAAGCAGGTTTGTAACAGATTTAGTGGTATACTTTTGTCCATTTAATTTATTGTGTGGTACCTTGTGATATTGCTTTGTTATTGCAACATAATGTTTGCAACAGTTCCTCCTGCAGCAAAGGACACAACGGAATGTGGACAAATCTTTTTAAGATTAAAAAAATCTAAGTCTGTGTTCTTTCATTTATTGCAAACTTAACTTATGTGAAAGGTCACTAAGCAAATAAGAAGCCATTACTTCAAATGCAATATATAGAACCTCAGAGGTAGAGGGCTTGTTTTATTGTAGATAATGGTACACAACACACTGTGCCTCATTAACATTCTTTAATATAAAAATGTGCCATGCATTTTGCCACAAACAGTGCTTTTCATACAAAATAGATGCCCTTATGTTGTTTATACATATTCACTAGCTGGAATCCTTTAGTTTTGCATTTTTTGATGCACCAAAGCTATCCTCAATCACATCAACAGCAGAGGAGGTTTTCAATGAATTTGTCTCCAAACAGTGTTTAAACATCACAGTTATGGCTGTTGTGACTATAACTCCTTCATTAGGTCCCAATCTCTGTTATTGACCTACAGAAGATGAATTATCCACTGGTGAAAAAAATCAAAGGGTTTGAAATGGTAAATGGTACACTACAGTGGCCTATAGAGGAAATCTATATTACAAATTGCCTCAGTGCACAGAAGCTGAACCTCAGATCGCTTTGGCTCTACTGAGGCTGTGTCTCTGTAAGCAATATGTTTGTGTCTTGTGCTTTTCGGGATTTTTATCCAATTTCTTAAACGAAAAAAAAAAAAGTTGTATGATATTTTTCAGCTTTGCGTGCCACTAATCACATGCAGACACAGATAAACATGCATGCTTCTGCATCTTCTGTCAATCCTGTCCCTCGGCATGAGTCCAGTTCAAATACAAGATAAACATGAGACATGTTTTCTCTGACTGATCATATCACGCCCCTCTCCTACTGTCTGAATTTCACTGTGCCACACACACTCATACAATCATAGTCATTAGTGTGTTTATTTTGATTGGGTAAAAGGCTTTAATGAGAAGTTTTCAAATAGCAAAAGTTTATGAGCATCTGATTTGAACTTTTCTGAGCTGTCCAAGCATACAGCTACACATGTGATCTCCTAGAACTACAATGATGGGTTCTAATCACTCTCGAGTCAGTAGGGTGCCTGATAAGATATTAGAAAGATCCTTAGAGGGGGGGAAACGGGATAATAAAATGACTCAGTAAACACTTTATTTTTCCTGGTGGCTGGAAAATGGGACTTGAAAGTCAAATGTTTACATCTGTGCTTTTTTAAATGTTCCTTAAAACTATTGCACGTAGCCTTGATGTGCCAAAAAAATTGCTAGCTAGAAAAATTGCGATGTTCAATCAATTGTACTTTCATTGAACATAATTAGTTACAGAAGAACCTGTACACTGCGCAACAAGAGTTTTTTAGCATTTCGATTTTCCATCTGCTTGGAGGGTTGTTGCTTTGCAGCAAGAAAGTCCTTGGTTTGATTCCCTGCCTCAGGTCTTCTTTCTGCATGTAGTTTGCGTAATCTCTTCATGCACTTGAGGGTTCGTTCAGGGTACTGCAGCCTCCTCCCACAGTCCAATACCATGACTGTTAGGTTAATTAATCTTGAACTTATTCTTAGATATGAGTGTGTGCGTACAAGACTAAGGAGATGTAGACAATAGACGGTGTATTAGCATCAGTTGTAGTTGTAGAAATTATATTATGATTAGAACAAGAAATATCAGGCATACATAAACACAATAAAGGCATATAAAAGAAAAATATAAGAAGACGTAATATAAGACATGAAAGCAAATAATCGTATACTATTAAGAATTACATTAAAAAAATGCAAAAGAACAAAGCAAATATGAATACATTTAAAAACTCAAACAGATGAAATAAATAATAATCAAGGAATATGTTATTATAACAGCTGTATATGATACTGATTGCCAGTATCATCAGTATTGAGATATTTTGCAAGTCAAAGTCAAACACTTATATTAAACTCTACCTGCTCTCAGGCTCATCTAATTAGCCTAAATAGATTATAAAAAAAATCTGAAATTTTTAATGATGCTGAAGGGAAGGCAGACCAATAAAGTTCACGACTGTTCTGTTGATGAAACAGTATAGCTGCTACAATTGACTATTTAACCACTTTGTGCCTTTTTAGCACGTGCATAAGCCATCTCACACAGTTCATTAAGCTGCAGTTGAGTAATTTATTTTAAAGCTGAGAAAGAAATTCTCTTAGACAAACACATAATGTTTTCAGTTGGTGTTTTTTTGTTTTGTTTTGTTTTGTCTGCACCTTTTAAACGACAATGTCTCAAAAGGAAACTACGTATTTCTTTGCTCTGAATCAGGTAAAGGAAATTTAGAGATTCAAGGCAGCAGTCTATTACAATGCAAATGCAATTTTAGTCAGAAAGGATACCATGAAAGAGTTGTCTTGAAAGAAAACTTTTCAGTCTTTTCTGCTACTTTTAAAGGTAGAACGGTTTCAAATGTTGACCTATGTTGAATCTGTCTTTAAAGACTTATTTATAAAAGTGAGTGGAAAAGTGATTACACCTATTCAGTCTGATTATCCCACATTAATGATGATTTATCCTCCAATAATTTTCTCCACAAAACAGAGTCTAATTTCTGCTTAATACCTACCTCATATGAAAAAATTAACTGCCAATTTGCCTCTGTTTCTGAAGTAAAAGTCACCCAGTGTACCAAACACAGACTGCCAATAAATGAAAGACGTAGCCTCTGGGCCTAAAACTAGAAGTTGCGTATTGGCATACTTCTTTTTTACTGTGCAGCACAGATAGAGGAAACTAAAAATGAGAAAATAATTATAAAATATCATGGCTGAAAGGGATTCAATTTGTTATAACATTTTTACAGATGGAAGATGTAAAAAATAGTTTAATCGATATAAAGAAAACTGGTTCAGCAACCCTGACAATTATTTTCATAGCTGTTCAACATGGTTAAAAAAAAACCACATATATATATATATATATATATATATATATATATATATATATATATATAATATCTTGTGTTGAAGTGCTATATTCTCACTATGAAGGTTAGTTGCAGTAATAAAGGTGTACTTTGGATATCCATTTTTATTCCGTTTGCTTTAATAATGGAAATATTGTCTCAATTCTTGCTTTTGAACTTAAATTTACTTCAAATGTAGCTATTGATTTGGCTGTAGATACTGACAACTTTAGCCATGTATTTATTTTTCTTTCTGAAAAGTCAATAATCTTTCTGATTTTTGACTTTTGATGATCAAACCAGCTCTGTCTCATTTGCGTTCTCCTGTCTGTCTGATTTTGAAGAGCTACTGAGGAGGAAATAGTCTTATGTTTCACTCCGTTTTTATCCCGGCGCAGACATTGTGATTCGAGTCAAACTTGCAAAAACTATCTCAAAAGCACTCCTCAAAGTTTTATGTCTTCTGCCTTTATCTTTTACATCATTTACAGTTTTCAGCACCAAAATGAATGACAATTAGTCAAAAAGGCATCGTATTTGCCATACTTGAATGCATTTTTTTTTCTATTCGTTACAACTTGTAGCATATTTTGTTTGAGACACCTGTATGCATTAAAATGATCCATCTTACTGTAGATGAGGAGTTTCATCTTAGTGAGAAGTGAAATGAAGGCTGATAACACCACCTCGTTGATGCACACTAGATGCAAGATAGGATATTTCCGAAATGGCAGCTTCTGATAAACAACCCAGCAGCATGCGTAGGAGAGAGTCTGATGAAAGGACTCAGGCAAAGGAGTTAGGCCATGCCGCAGCAGATGAAGGTAATTAAAGAAGCCATCATCAGCATCATTAATATGCTAGATCTGCTGTGGCCCACTGACTAGTCTAATGGAGAACATGTCATCATCGTCACCATTAGGGAGAGCAGGACACACACAAACACAAGCACACACTATCTTAATGTTGGGTCACGCCATGATTACCACCATTAAACCCAGAGTGAGAAGGCCTGCTTAGGAAGCTGGATTCTCTCTTGCAACCATACACACATTCTCTCTCTCACACACACACGCATGCATGCTTAAAGATCTTTAATTCAGACCATGTGAGTGATAAGCATGCATATTTAAGTGATGTCAGGCCTGTTGGGTCTTTTAATTAGACAGAATGAATGAATGTTTTATAAAAACGTGTTTAACAATAAATGTGTTCATTAATTTGATGAGAGGATGTGGCTCTGATGAGCTGAGTGCAACAGAGTAATGGCCTCGTATTCGACTCTGGTGGTTTGATGGTGGGAGACGCAACAACTGAGCTGTGTGCTTCTGATTTCATCCTCATTTTCCATGTCCTTCGCTTTATGCAGAGGAGTCAGCCCTGAATGACGATTCACCCGTGACCAGGTCAGTTTGTACTGCGGTTTTAGTGAAAAGTGCTTTTGTCCCGAGTAAATGCGATGCGAAACCCACCTGCACTTCACAGAAAGTATAAAAAAATTGAAAATCCATTAACCACAAAGGTCCACACAATCAGTTTCTTTTACTATCTGCAGGTATATACAAGGTTTTCTTATTCACGTGTATTCGTTTTAACTGTTGGCACTGAGCGTTTAAAGTTGTTGGCTAGACATATCAAGTTTATTGTGATTTTTTTTTAAGACAGATAAATTCTGCTCCATCAGCTATAAAAATTTAAACCCCTCCCCAGCATCCCCGTGCTCAATCCACATTCAGCAGCATAAAGCGAAAAGGACAAGAGGTATCGCCAAACTTTCTTATGAATGCATTTTGATGCTCCTTTTAGCCCCTCATCATCTACTAAAATATTTGTGCAACAAAACCAATCTAAATGTTAAGCAGGTATGCTACCTCAGTCCACCCCCATTTCAGTCCAGCCTCTCGCTTTTTCTTCTTTTTTTTTTTTACAAATGTCCCTTTTTCCTCCCTCTAACACCCCTCTTTCTCTCACCCCCTTTTCACTGCCTCCCCTGACACTGGTGGAAACAGAGTGATGATGTGTAATTTAGTCCTAATCACAACATCAGACTTGTGCCGCGATTTACATCCCTGCACCAGCCGAGCCAGTCACAGAGTCAGGAGGGAGATGTTAATGTGAGACCGCAGGTAATTACTGTCATTACAGCTTGCTGTCAGTCTGGCTGGTGTGTGTGTATGTGTGATGATGTGTGTAAATGTCTTATAAGTGTGGATGCCATTTTTTCTTTTAGCTCCTTAACTGATTTGACGTGATATATTTTTACATGTTTGTGTGTCCGGATGAATTGGATCCTCAACTTAACTCTCGAAATGAAGATACATCAATTTAGACAAAAACAGAGACAAATCATATGCAGCTGAGGGCTGGTGGTATTTATTCTGTTGCCGATAAATGCAGTTACAATTGATACCCTGACTCGGTTCATCCCTGCAGACTAAATGATTTTCTAGATGTAATTTCATTGTTTTCACAGAATTTTGTCACTACATATTTGCTGAGCTGCAACCCTTCCATAACCGAAATGTAATTTAAAATGTTTTTTTTTCTTTTTTTTCTCCACTGTTTTATGCAGTTTGAATTATTAAATGTCAACGTTATTTTAACAACTTCTTCTCACATCTAGTGACGACTGTCTTCTTGAATAGCAAGTACATTTAACCTGATATCATTGGGCTTCTGGTCATTGATGTGCATCTCATGTGATTGCATATATTTCATTTGTTTGAATGATGCTTGGAGAATTATTGAAATTACACACTCTGACATTACCTTATTATCCAGTTTACTACCTAAACACCTTCAATATGCAGAAACTGCTTGCTCATTTAAATCAGGACTGAAAAGATAATTGTTTACAACAACTTTTGATGAAAGAGTCTCCCTAATGAAAAGTTTGCATGCTTGAAAGTGTAAATAACTAGTCTAAATATTTACAATCGACAATTTTTAGACCGTTTTTCATTTAACATTTAGATGTCCAGGGTAGATTCTAATATATGTGTTTCATCCCTATCTTTGATAGATTTAGGTAATTTTATGATTTAAAAAATGCACAAGCTGATGTGCATGCACATTGACATTCATCTGACGACAGCAGTTGGTATTTTGACATCTGCAGGTATTCATTTGACATTTTTATATGCTTAAATTATGTCCCACATGTTGGAAAGTTTTTTCCATGTTTGTCCAAATCTTAGTGGGAAGGTGGGATGCTATATCAAGGTGTTCCTATGGCGATAAGGGTAATATGTCAGGGTCCCTAGAGTTTAGGCCTGGAAAGGTCCTGACTGATAAGCAGAATGAAAAAGTCAGCAGTTTGGTCAGTGCCATCCAGTTGCTGTTTTTACCCCCACCCATCTTTTTCATTTCTCCAATCTCATCTTCTGCTCTTTCCCATCCTCAATCTCCCCCCCTGCTGAATACCTCACCTTGCTATTTATACCTGTGTCTGCAAATGCCATCTCTTTCATCCTCCATTATTCTCCATTTATCCAATTTCTCCTAATGTTTCTATTATGCCTTGTTTTTGACATTTATGTCCACATTTTCTTCACCTTCCCATTATTAGAACCTCACTTACTCCCCCTTTTGCCTTCCTTTAATTACACTTTTGGCCCTTTCAACTCACATTTAATGGTGGATATGATTTGTATACATGCATAGTGAGAAAGAGGGGATTTTTACATTGCATAAGAAATTTAATTTATGCAATCATTGATAATATTGTTTCTTTTACATGAAACTATTTTAAAACTAAAAAGCTCTGCTCAAATTAAAGTACTTAAAGTACTACAGGCCAATTTGCCTCTATGCTAATTTGTAGTTCTCTTTCTGACCTATGTGTTGCTGTTATATACCTGTAAACAAATTGATGTGAAACCATGCACTGAACCAATTCTACGGTATAGTACTTTTATTTTATTTTCTTCCAAACATTTTAACAAGTTATAAAAATGTGAATATTGCATCTATTTGAACTTTATGTTGTTTTTGGAAAACTTCATAATGCACCCTCATGTTATATGCCCTAGTAGATATCTTAGCAATGTGTCCAATTCTACTTTTGAGAGAAAAAACGTGTTTATAGTGGAGAATGAGTGGAAGTGGTCAAAAGCACTCTTCCCTACTGGAAGTTTGAGTTTTACTAATTTTCTTTTCTTTTTTTTTTTTATGCCCTAGTAGATATCTTAGCAATGTGTCCAATTCTACTTTTGAGAGAAAAAACGTGTTTATAGTGGAGAATGAGTGGAAGTGGTCAAAAGCACTCTTCCCTACTGGAAGTTTGAGTTTTACTAATTTTCTTTTCTTTTTTTTTTTTTGTTTTTGCAAAAGACACATGCTGTTCTACATTTCTTCACATTGTGTAGAATTAGATTAACCTCTTAACTGTTATGAGAACACTGGTGTCCCTCACCGAAGCATTGTCTGACATGTAAGTCTTTGTGGGTGACTGAGAGAGGCGTATTGACCATCAGGAAGTTTCCAAATGCCTGTTTCAGGGCGAACCAACCTGTGGTCGGATCGTTTTACCCCATAAAACACACTATGCAGCCGCCCTCTGATTTTCAACTCCAGCCCACCCCTGGCGACAGTTAAGGGCTTAAGGAATTCTTCCAGTATGTTTTCCAGATCTTTTTGAGGGCCTGATAGCCCAGATCAAAGCTGAAAACAAGGTGCTGCTTACTATTACTGAAGAAAAGAAGCAAGGATTTATTATCTGAAACATATGCAGATCTTCTGAGTATAGGTCGTGCATAGTTAGAAAAATGTGCTCATCTAAGGCCTATTTCAAGAATTATGAAAGTGTGACCATGTGAATCATGTGTGTGTTCTTATAGTTCAGCATATTTGCACCTGGCAGTCAGAATCCTTCACATGGAAAGATACAAATACAGAGACAAAGGCCTGACATGTTTCTCTTCTTTGGGATCACCGCAGTTGAAAGATCTTTTTTGTCCCCTTTACACTGTCAAAGTATGAAATGGTGCTGATATAGCAGACTTCACATGAAATGTACAGACTGGATATTTCCATTACATCCAGTTAAGCAGGTAGCTCTTAATTTTGCTAGAATTTATGCATTGTGTAAAAGTTTTCTCTCTCTCTCTCTCTCTATATATATATATATATATATATATGCACAGAATAAATTCCCTTCTCACCCACCGCGGGTGGTTCTTATCCTCTGAGCTCGGGTCCTCTACCAGAGGCCTGGGAGCTTGAGGGTTCTGCACAGTATCTTGGCTGTGCCAAGGACTGCACATTTCTGGACTGAGATGTCTGATGTTGTTCCTGGGATCTGTTGTAGCCATTGGTCCAGTTTGGGGGTGACTGCCCCGAGGGCCCCGATGACCACAGGCACCACTGTGGTCTTCACCTTCCAGGCCCTCTCCAGTTCCTCCCTGAGGCCCTGGTATTTCTCTAGTTTCTCGTGCTCCTATTTCCTGATGTTGCAGTCGCTTGGCATTGCTACATCTACCACAACGGCTTTCCTCTGTTGTTTATCCACTACGACAATGTCTGGTTGGTTCGCCATTACCATTTTGTCTGTCTGGATCTGGAAGTCCCACAGGATCTTGGCTCTGGCGTTCTCCGCCACCTTTGGGGGTGTTTCCCACTTTGATCTCGGGGTTTCCAGTCCATATTCTGCACAGATGTTTCTGTACACTATGCCTGCAACTTGGTTATGTCGTTCCATGTACGCTTTCCCTGCCAGTATCTTGCACCCTGCTGTTATGTGCTGGACTGTCTCATGGGCCTCCTTGCACAATCTACACCTTGGGTCTTGTCTGGTGTGGTAGATCTGGGCCTCTATTGCTCTGGTGTTTAGGCCTGTTCCTGGGCGGCCAGGATGAGGGCCTCTGTGCTGTCCTTGAGTCCAGCTTTTTCCAGCCATTGGTAGGATTTACTGATATCAGCCACTTGGGTTATTTGCTGGTGGTACATCCCATGTAGGGGCTTGTCCTCCCATGATGGTATCTCTGGCACCTCAACCTCCGTTCCCTGTTGTCTGAGACATTCACTGAGCACATTGTCTGTTGAGGCTTTGTCCCTGATGTATTTATGGATCTTAGTTGTTTCGTCCTATATATATATATATATATATATATATATATATATATATATATATATATATCTATATATATATATATATATATATATATATATAAGCTGGTATAACAGAATGCAGGAGTAAATACACACAGGGGTAAATGTTTAATGGGTGTGGAATTTCATTTTATGGAGGCTTTGAGAGTGTTTGTGTGTCAGATGTGTTTGAACATCCAGTTAAAGTCTTCTTTGGAAAGACAGAGTTACAGACACCATGGCCTTTGTGTGGTATATTTTATTACGTTTTTGCCTGAAAAGTTTGCAAAAGGCTCTTGATGATAATAGGTGTCTGTAGTACAATGCTGCTCTTTGCATATTGACTATTAAACTGTCATTGTGTTTTCTTCCTTTTGGTGGACACCTTCAAGGGGCTAATGACTTGCTAAAGGTAAAGGTAAAGAGAATAAAAGAAGGGGTAGAAAGGAAGGAAAAGGAGAGATGGAATGCTTAGAGGTGAACAAGTGCAGGGTCAAAGTGCCATAAACTACAAATTAGAAGAGACAAAAAAGGAGAGTTGATCACAAACAGGATTGTTTTTCAAGCTGTAATTGTTTGCAGGCCCAGAAACAAGACTGGGGCATCCAGAAAATGTGAGTCATCTGTATGCGTGTTGTTTGGATGTGTTGTACGTATTAGGAGAGAGCATAGATGAAAGTCGGTGTGTGTGTGTGTGTGTATTAAGCACCTGATCAAATTTAAGCATTCACATCCAACAAAACCATTGCCCACCATGTGTCGCTCTTTTATACATGATGTGGCCTGAACTGGCGATGGAAGTTCGTCTCTTTACAGAGAGCTGACTGTTTTGGTATGACTCCCAAATGGCTCTTAATTTATTACTATCTGTTGCCTCATATTTTTGCCTAATGTGGAAAACACTAATGCCTTGGATGTCAATGAAACGTTTTGCATTCAGTGCTTTTATGAGAAGACTTATATTTGCCAAATTTTATATATTTGTTTTGATAAGAAAGCAGGCATTTGAACAGAATCAAACTCAGTTACCAGATTATGTCCTCTGCTTTGCTAGTACCAAAAAATATTATTTACAGGTGTCAGCTATATTTATAAGTCTTTGCATCCTTACCGCTGTCTACTGTCTGAGGGAACAAACATTTTCTCCACATGTCTGTCCCCTTCTCTATTTTCACACAACAGTATATCCTTACATGTGATTGGCCACAAGGTTGCCATGCTGCCAATCAAAACAAAGCTCTGCTGTGAGCAGGGTGGAATCACTGAGAGTGAGAGTTGGGCAATGAAAGGAAAAAAAAGAAGCGGGAAGTCAGCTCTTTTGATTCACTACAAATCAGAACCTATTGCTTTTGAACATGACCCAGCAACAAAGCTGATGACGAATGACAACGGCAGGATTGTGAATGAAACAAAACATAGGCCTTGGCCACCTGTGTGCACCTAGTTTAATTATATGTGGCGGTGTGTGTGTTTGCATTATGTGTCTTCTTCAATCTGAATGTGTTATTCATGCTGGGCCTTTAACAACGATTACACTCCAATCAAGTGCCTATCCTGTCCTGCTTGCCACCCAATGGCTGTCAAATGGCATTCATCAATAGAGAGGAGATATATTTATTAGGTTCATTAAGGCAATGAAAATGAATGTTGCACAGATGGGATTGGGTGTAGGATGGAACTGAGAAAAAAGAGCATGCATGTCGGGGGACAGGTGTTTGTGTGGGCATCTGCCTGAAGCAGTATTCCCCCCCTGTGCCGCCAGTGTCCCCCCCCCCCCCCCCCCCCCCAAGGTATTCCTCATTAACAGTCCTCCCGAAAACCTCTCCCATTTTGCACACGTGCACCCTCCCTCTCATGTTGCGCCCCCCCACCCATCCAACCCCCTTCCCCTCCCCCCCTTAGCCCTCCCCTAACAAACCACCAGGCTCTGTTTCCAAAACGGATCAGATTTGTTTTGACTGGGGTAGGTTCCCAGTGCTATTCAAAGCTGTCAGTCATTTTAATGATATCATTAAGGGGCTGCGACAGAAAGATGAATCGCTTTTCTTTGTCTTTCCCTCATAATTGCGAATGAGCGAGAGAGTGGGACAGAGAGTGAGGCAGTTCATATAGATGTATGCATAAGAGAGGGTTTGATTGAGCAAATATAATAACATGGAACAAGATATATAAAAACTGTGAATGAGAGCATCTTCCACAGAGCCTCCCATTGTGTTCCAGGCTTTTTCTTATCTTCTTTTTTGTTTATTATGAGTATTCCTAATTTATTTCATTTATTTTTATTATTATGACCACACAGACACACTTACCCTAAATGCCATATATATGATAATCTCAAATTGGTAAGAAAACGAATATGTCATGATATTTGCATGACAGGCCTATACATTCTGTACCTAAATCTCATTACTCGTGGCAAAGGATTTAACTTCAACAGTGTCTCCAGTGCCCCTATCACTGACGGCAATCAGCACAATGTTGAGATTTCTTTACTGGATAGGGGTTTATTAAAAAGATTTGCAACGATAACTTTGTCTTCTTTTCCAAAGAAAAATAATTTAGCAGTGCACATGGTATTTTTTTAAACAATAAAAAGAAAGAAAATAGAAACCCATAGAAAGTCTGAAAAAACACAAAACAAAAAGAGATATAACTCTACACTGGGTAAAATACTAAAGTTTGTAAGGATGTGCCTTATTTTTTAAATTTCCTTAACGTGGAATATATAAATATATTTTGCATTCATGTAAAATTTTTGCATGAATGCAAAAATGTACACAACTGCTGTTGTGTACATTGTTCACAACAGCAGTTGTTTTTCTCTTTCTTTTTAAAATGTCTGATTTGCTTTGTTGACAAGGTCACCTTTTCTCCAGTTGTCATATAATCAGTGGTGTAATGATACATTCATCTCATGGGACAAGAACAATATCTGATCTAAATTGTTTTGAGAAGTCTGTTGGAGCAGGGATGTATTTAAGATTTGCAGGAAGTTGGCTCTTTACCACTGAAGTTGTAGATCTAGGCTATAGAATATTTCCGTCTGGGTTTCTCTTGTCCATATATTGCAGTTTTTGTTCTTGTCTTAAGGTTGTTCATCTTCCCAGAAATAGGATGTTTTTGTGTTCTTACAAGTTTTACACAAAAAATAAATGTTGGATGAATTAAAAATTGTGTTTTTAAAGAATCTCTGCTAAAAGTAAGTCTTCCCACTTTAGGTTTTAGCAATTTAAGCATATCTGTAACCATCTAAGTGATGCAACAACTTTTGGAAAAATATCTGCCCCTCTGCCTTCAGTTCTCCTTTCTACCAAATACCTGAATTGCTTCTACATAACTGCTTTCTTTCAAACTTCAAAATAAGAGTTACAAATAGGAAATAGAGTTCAAGCATAAATATCTAGAGCTCATAATGTCCTCAGATGAAGTTGACAGCAAAAGGATAGTGCATCACATGGCAAACTTTACTTGGACATGAGATCTCATTAAACCCCTATGAATGACATAACTAAAAAAACATATGTCTGCAGTACGTGCATTGTGACTACTTTACAGAGACGTCAACCAGAGGCTGTGCAAATGAAGCAGAGAAAATGCAGAGCAGAGATAATTGTCTGGTGGGATTAAAGTTCTAGATTTCACCCCATGAGTAAACAAGATTATTTTACCCAAAAGCCCTTTGTCTTACTCAAAGACAAAAAGGGTTGAATTCAAAGCGTTTCATCCAAGATCGAAATCTTTGTGAGTTGAGGAAAAAAGTTTAATTTATGTACAGCAACATATGACAGAGAAGCTCCGCATGGGAGTCCAGTTCACGAGGCAGAGCTGACCGTCCATTATTGTGAGTGTTAACGTTTGATCCCTTTCACAGTCATATATCAAAGTATCCTTAATGCCTTTCACAAGATCTCCACTACAACGTCCATTATGGAAACATATTGCATTGCAAAAGTAGTGAAATATAAGCCCTTCCTGCATATTTAGGTCATTGTCATGTTTAGAATACTGCAGGATATACGTTGCCCTTTTTTTCCACCAGTAGTTTGATTAGGGTAAAACAAATTTATTGAACAATGCAACAACAGCTTTACTCTACAACCAAAGTATTAGCAGTGAAAGTGTATGGAGGGAAAGGATGTAGCTGCTGAAAAGGGCTAAGTGATGGAAACAGATACTGACGCTGCTTGCTGCTGGCAACACTGACTCAGTTGCTGTCTGACACGAAGCGTGTGAGGGAAGCGCTCATAAAGCATCAGGCTTCATCAGTCCCACGGCTAATGATGTGCCTCCAATTAAGAGCAGCCAGTGATCACAGCAGAGGATTTGTACAAACACAGAGAGCAGAAGTGACAGAGAAACAGAGACAGGCGATAAGAGTGTGGCTGCGCATGCAGGGAGTCAAGTCTTGCATAAAATTTACAGCCAAATAAGAGCAGTAAATAAGAAAGATGAGTGAGACTGGAGCAAGAGCGGGAGCGTGTATTTTATTGGCTGGTTTAGAGAGCGCAGTCGTTTGGCTTTGACGGTAATGACTGTAATTATACGCACATTGATTGGGTTAGGCCGCTAATTACACTCGTCCATGTTTGCGTGTAAACAGAAGAACATATGTTTACACAGGCGTCATGCCAGGAGCTCCGCACATCGCTGTGCTCTCTCGCATGGAGTGCATAAATCTCACACAGTTGTCTCAGCAGCAGCAATGATTCATGATCTGCTGAAGACCACATTACCATCGAGAAAAGAGTTTAAATCATTTGAAGAATCTGCGGCGATGTGGCGCTTTGGATTTCATAGAGCTGGTTTGTACGCAAAAGTTCATTCTGCTTGTTTTTTTTCCCCTGGGTGGTTGATTGGAAACTCATGGAACTCAATTCTATATCGCAATGTAAGCGATCAAAGGGAAATTTCAGCATTTCTCTTATTAACATTCAGTATCATCTTTATGGTGTGAAATTAAAAGATCTGTATGGGTCAGTTGCAATTATCCTCAGTTGGTAAATGTCATTTTTGGGAAATGAGTTTTTCTTTAAAAAAAAAAAAAAAAAAAAGGCTTTTTATTGGCCAAGCTAAATTAGTTTGCTTATAAGCAGAGATTCAGATTACAACTATTTGCTCGTCTGTCTTCTGGATTTTTATTTATTCAGCATTTTCTCATTTTTAATGTTTTACTTACTGACATAAACTAATAAAAGTATGCACAACTCCAATGATATAAACAAATGCAAAGCGAGGCTCTTTTTTTGTGCCTGTTTTACACAACGTTGCACAGTGATTCTAATGTATATAACATGTATCTAAAAATATAAATATTCCTCTGCAATTTTAAAATTCAAAAGCTTAATCTGTGAAAGAAATCAAAACAAATACTATTTTATGACAGTTTTTTTTTACATTCATTTTATTGTTATAGTTGAAGTTTACAATAGACTAAAACACAAGAACTTACAAATCGTACAAACTTTTCATGCAAATATGTCAGTTCACATAGAGTCTCTCAACTTTCTTTTTAATTTAAATGTTTTAACTTGTGGCTATTAAGAGCAAACAATTCAGACTCTGTGTCTGTGTCTGAGCCCCCCAACCCCCACCCTAAAACCCCGACGCCACCATCACATCTACAAGAACAATAATGCCATTTATCAGCGTTTCGAGGAGTGCATGCATCTTCTCAACTGAAGCAAAACGGGACTGTCTTCCCCATCCGCTGCTCTGATAGAAAATCCCAGCTTGCTCTTTTACAAGAAAATTAACATAAAGGAGGTACAGTGGTACTTTAATGGGCTAAGAAGTCTTCACTAAAGTATTTAGAAGGGTTTGTTTCCCCCCCCCCGAATGCTAACTGGACAGGTTCATTGGAGCATGAAAGAAAAAGCGTAAAGCGGGGGCAGCAAGCTTTTCAGCTCGCACAGAGCACCATTATCCACCGTCGTTAATTTAATAGTCATTCCTTAGTCAGCCCTGGGTCTGAAGATACGAGACCCTAACATTTGTTTGTCATTTCCCAAAACAGATTTAATAAACAGTTAAAATCTTAAATGGCTTCTTGTACTCTTAATGTGCCCTGTCTGCATTTTCCTTTTTTTCAGATTTATATGCATTATAATTTAATGATTTCAGGAACCTATTTGCCAACCCATCTTTGAGTTTAGTAATAAGTTTTAATGAAGGTAGACATAACAAAGATGGTGCATCTTAACCTCTTATGCTCCAAACTTTCATCAGCATTTGGCTGCAGTTGTATGAAAATATGTTTTTCTGTATGGGTAGAAGCAAATGTAAAGTATTTTTATGTCTTTCAGAATTTTACATTTTACTTTTTTTTGTCTCCACTTAAACTATCTAATCAAATTTCATTGAAAACTCATGCAGAGACAGGAAATTGCAGAAAAAAATAAAATCTCTCTTCTTTCATTTCAGACATTACTCTAAATATTGGAAGTAAGTTTCATTTGTCAAAAAAAAAAAAAAAAAAAAAACTATATATATATATATATATATATATTGTGGGTAGCATCCATGTTTTAAAACAAAAGTTTCAAGATGTTACAATTTTACAGTGGATCCCTCTATTTGCTTTTTGTGCATTACCACAATGTGGCAAACATGTAAAAAAAAAAAAAAATGCTTTTTGCCTTTGAAAACGTCTTTGTGATTGTTTGGAGCTGCCCTGTCAATTGACAGCAGAAATAAATATTTCATTCACCTTCTTAGCTGAAGTTTAAAGTGACTTTGTCTAAAATTGCTTCCATACGTTTGTTGGTATGGATGCTTTCACTTGTCTTACAGCACTGAAAAGAAACACTGTTGCTCGAAACCTCAGCAGAATCGAGGACATGCTTTTGAGACTGCAAAGCAACCTGGAGGCCATTGGCGTATTAAATCAACAAGTAAGATTGTTATACATGCACACACGCGCGCATGCACACACACACAGACACGCTACGTCCTGACGGTCCTTTTACCCGACAGACACAAACACAAACCCACACACCAGCCCACCTGCTGTTGAGCTCACACAGAAGAGGAAGCTTTCAAGCGTCCAACTTCAAACACGCAAGCGCACTTACACAGAGGCACACACAGACATCCATTTCCTCTTCCTACGATAAAAGTGAAAAGTCTGTAGCAGGGTAGGGATGGAGGGCTGGGGGGAAAGGGGTGTTGGTTTGGTGTGGGGAGGAGAGGAGAGGCGTGGGGGGGGGACAAATCGTATCGGGAAAAAGCAGTGACGTTTCTTTTCTCTGGTAAATGATTTCCCTTTCATGAAACTCAGAGAAAGATGTATATCAATACAGCCGCGCTGATCTCTCCATGACAGCGCAGGGAAATGGCCCGCTGTGATAAAACAATGTGGGGGAAAAAAACACAGAGGAATATTCTTGGGAATTGCTGACATTTTTTACTGTGTTGAACTTCACAAGAGTCAACAAATCACCAAAGGAGAGACAAATCAAAAGCACTCCTCAGCCCCCTCAGTTCTCCAAAACTCCTGGGCCGGGGGAATGGCTCACCCGACTTTTGTTAGTTTGCGGAGCGGCCCGCTGATTGACGGGCTGCGAGGAAAGCTGGTACTTGTTGAAGTTTTAATGCTGACATTAGTTGCAGGTTTCAGACAGAGGAGTATGGAGCACACAGGAAGCAACAGACGGAGGGAAAGAGAAGGGTGCTGTTTAACAGGTCAGGTGTGTAATAGCACCTCTTAATCTCCAGTGTGAATCATTACACACATCGATCCAACACGGACAATCTACTTGCACACACACAAGCTGCAGGAAAAGGCAAGGATAGAAACATTTCACTGTCTGCTGGACACTCACACCTGCACACCCCCACACACAAATATTCAGATATCACTGAAGAAGTTGGATGATTTTGCTCAGTTTATTCATGTACAAGGTGTCAGGTTATAAATCAGGTCTGTCTCATTGCATCAGCCTTATTTACTCATCAAACAGAGGCTTTGCTCTCCCACTCACCCAGAGGCTCTCCACAGAACACATTCACCTGATTTCCATTCCACTGTCAAGCTAATTTCATGCAAACTTTTCAAATGTCACACCAAATTAACAGAGATCATGATTATCATTAAACCTTAGTTTTTTTTTTTTGTTTGTTTTTTTTTTGTTTGTTGTTGAAGGACGTCATGTTATTTCAGGCAAAGATAAGAGAAAATGCATTAGATTGGTTCACTTTCAGGTTAGAGCAACTCAACGAGTCCGATGCAAAGCAAATTTTAGTGGTTTTAGGAAGTGTGTAAACATAAAAGTATAAATGATCATGCACAGTCTTTTTAAATATTATTGAAGCCATAAAATTCTCCACACATAAGCCTAATTTTCTATTCCACTTTAAGCTACCCAGCAGTGCACATATTGCATTGCTGTGCACTAAGCATGAGACTCTTGCAAATAGCAATATTTCAAAATATGATGAAACAAAATAACATTTTTGCTGTTTTTGCAAATAGCAGATGCCTGCACTCACCTTTACACACCACAACAAATTTGCAATTCTTTTTTGGACTGGAAAGGTATTATCTTATATGGCTTACAACAGTGTGCAGGACCGGCTAGTGGGGGAACTATGTTTTAAAACATTCGGAAAGAGCTCAAGCCAGTCCAACACTTTTTTTTTTTTTTCTATTTCATTATTGCTAAAATTACACAAGAACACTATCTGGTATCTTTGTATTTTTGGATGGTGTTAGGGAAAAGGTTCCACGTTTAGATGGCACCGCAATGACCTTGAACCTGTTGTAGTTGTCATGCCAGGCCACTATATGGCGCTGTGATTTTAGCATATTTACGAAGCGTGCATGTGCTTTTGACCCCTATGTTTCCACTTGATTTAGAGTATATCAACCTGTCTCTTATGAACAGTTTAATTCAAGTAAACACCTGCCACTTTGGAACAATTGTACGTACCTATAGTCTGAAGAATTAATACGTTTTCCACATGCTCAGAACATATATTTTTCCAATATTTAAAATTTTAAGTATTTTTTTGTTGTTGTTTTAGGGTTTTAAAATGTTTTTCTTTTAGTTTCAGTGAAGCATTTCCAAAACTTTGTGAATTTAATGACTGTTTTTGTATAAAATAATCTTTACCTGTAATTGCAGCAGTATCTACATCCTAAGTAACATAATTTAAATTAACCACTGCTTTCTTCATTAAGCTGTTTTGAGCTTTTTGCAATTTCCAAAAAAGCTATTGAAATGTGTTAAATTTCATAATCCCCACTTACTGTATCCTTCTGTTATTCTCGCTACCCCACTTATAGATATGCTCGTGTCCTTTTTATCAAACTGATGCACGCCAGTTTACTCGTAGTATGTGACGAGTGAGCTGAATAGCTTTGATTTTTAATTTTACCCCCCTCCCATGCAATTAGAAAAAGGTACCCCGAGCCACCAAAGATGAACAAAATTAATCAGGTCTTTCTGAATATGCAGTTAATTATAAATGTCAGCCTCAGTGTTTTTCATTTATAGGCTCCATTACTTTTGGCGTAGCATAAAATTAACAGACTGAAGGATGCTTTCTAGTTGAATACAGTGTATGCTCTTTAAGCAACTTACAATGGTTTTGACACATAATGTTTTTTTGGCTTGGCAGAAATGAAGCTTAAGACTATTTCTGGTCATCAGATGTAATACATTTTCTCAGATCCATTATGCATCTTCGCCTTTGTCTATGTGTGTGTGTGCATGCATGTGGAACCTTGTATTTGCTTCATTGAGAGGACCGTTTTTCTAACGCATAAGGAATGACTGCTGCTTATGGGGCCAAAAGTCCCGGCCCTATATGAAGAACTGCTGTTTTTGAGTTAGGGCTAGGCATATACTGGCAATACGGTAGTTAGGTTTAAGGTAAAGGGTCAAGGGTAAGGTTCTAGCCATGAATGAAAAATGAATGGAAGTCAATGGAAAGTCTTTGTGAAAATAGAAAGACATGCTAAGTGTGTGTGTGTGTAGAGGGCGGGGAAAGTGTCTGGATGGGAAATATCCGGAAATGTGTCTGTCTCATCTCCATTTGTGTTTCACTCTCTTACTCATATACACACACGCACACACACCCAGAAATGCACAGTTATAAGAGCACACATGGCCAGACATGTTAATGCGACATCATTCTTTAAGCACAGCTTGCACACACAGTAAACAGACGTGGATGTGTGCAACTGTCAATATCTGACATTTCTTTTTTTATTTCTGTGCCTGTTTACCTTTTTCATTCTACTCCTCCTTAGAGCTAAAATGAGTAATTTTAAATCTTTCGTTCTTTTAAGCTCCTATCTGCTTCATTATCATTCTCTTTCAACCGGCAAAGTGCCGTATTTTACAGCAGATGCAAAATGCTGTAATATCTAGGCCTTGAAACGACTTCTTAGCTTAAATTTCTCCCTGCTTTCACCTAAATGTTTTTGTCAAAAAAGAAGAACAAAATAAAACACAATTTCACTTGTCTGTAATTGCGTTTCATTGAGCCCAATCATGTTTTGACAATGTGCAATTTGTTTTGTGTCACGGGTGATTTTCCGTCAAATAGACCTCTAATGATCACTTAAATTGGTTGTGTTTTATGTTGAAATTTCTCCTGTCGCATGATTCCTATTTGCAACCGCTGCAACCGTGAGCACAATGCACTCCTCAAGCCCCCTTTTCAACTCCCATTTGCATTTCCCCTTCAGCGTGAGAAAGGGACTGCAAAAGCTGAATGAGAGTCATATTGACATGTCAGCTACTTGGTAAACCTGATACCTGTTCACTTCTGAAGGTTCATCTAATTTTTGCGACTGAATGAAGGTAGGGTTAGGGCATTTGATTCTCTGAACTCAATGTTTGAGATTCCTCAAAGTTTTCTCAAAGTGTCTCTGCTCACATTGTTGTCATTTGTTTTAAAAAAAAAAGAATCATTTTTCTCCCTGCATGTCTTCCTCTGAAATGTTTTCTTTCTCTCTCTCCAGTTAAATGTCCTCTGCAGAGGAATAAACGGTTGCGTAGGCTGTATGAGAAGACGACGTCCATGCGCAGAAGACTAGAGCGACTACTTTCATCCACCTCTCAGCATTACTCCTCCATCCACCTCTCTCTCTCTGCCTCCATTCCTCAGCTTGTCTCTTCCTCTGAGAATCAACTCAGTGGCAGGGGACACTGATAGGGTTTAAACCCAATATAAGGTGAAAGGAGATAGTAGCGACAGACCAGGTGAGTCCCAGGCTAGGTAAAGCATTTGGGGATAGGCCAGCTGTGGAGTATGCTGTCTGGAGGGTGGCTGTCATGGAGAATGAGTGAACATCTGGCAAGTAGAACCCTCTGATGATTTCAGCCTGTGATTACTTTTGAACTTTAAGTTTCTCGTTATTTATTTGGTATGAGGATTATGTCCTGCAGATTAAAGTTAAGTCCCAAGGTTCTAGTTTTGCCTTGTTTGGCAGAACCAGAAGGCTTTTGGATGAAAAACAACCGATACTGTATCTGCAAGTTTAGTATTTTATAGCCACTCGTACTACCAGAAAAAAAAAAAAAAAAAACATCATAAAAGTTGCACAACTGTTATCAGTTATTGAGACCATTTAGTCTCATTAAATCAGTGCCAGTCATAGTACTGTACAGGATTTACATTTGTGAAAATGTTTTCTAAGATTTTGAACACAAAAAAGAGAAAAAAATACACTAGTAGTTTGTATTGCTTCTGATTGTTGGTGTTACAACAGTCAGCAAATCCCACCACAATAAAATAACAATATCAATAACAAAAAAAAACTAATTGATCTCTGATGAGACACCATAACAGATTCGAAATTCCAAAGTTTGAGACAAATGGGAATCTAGAGTATTGAGGCAAAAATAAAATAAAATAAAATGTTGACACTTATTTGTAAAATTCCAAAGGTTAAGAAAGAGAATACTTTCTGCTCAGCTTAGAATCTAAATTACTTGCATATGATATGCAACTCAGTGCCACATCTTTAAGGAGTAAATCCATCCTACTCATGATGTTAGCCTCACAATGGACGAATGAGTGTCATCACATCATCATCGCCATCCACAGACATGGGGCAGATGTTGGCATAAATGGTTCTAACACGTTCTCTTATTACACTGCAGCTGTGCACCATGTGTCCCACTTCTACTCTCGTAAACACAACCACGTGCCTTTATGTGTTGGCATGTTTCTCCGCAAGTCTGTGGAGAAGATTATTAGTGCCAAGTCATTACATTGTGACTTAAAAGTACCTAAAACTTATTTGGCTATTTTTTTTATTTCATGTAACAGAATTTAATTATAGATAATGAAGAACAGACATACTGGTATTTGCATATTCCTGCACCTACTGTCTTCATATTTCAATGTGCCTATATTAACATTTCACATGTATCTAACGTTTCTCACATAGATACATGTGAGTATAGTTACTATATTGTTGAATGGTTGACTACCATGTCAGATGTAAATCTAAATACATTGCCAGGTATAAAAAATTACAGTAAATGAACTTAAATAAGACTTTGCTGCCGTGATACAGCACATTTATGCCTTATAATCCATTGTATGTCTACAGTTGACGCATCATTTTTGTAGTTTGAAGAATTTTTAAAAAAGGCTGGTGCTTATTCACATGAGAAAAGGGTTAAGAGAAAAAGTATGCAAATATTTAACCAGAAAGCGCGCTATTATACTGTGATGTTGAGAATTTGGGGAAAACGGGTCTCAGGCCTCTGACGGCCTCTTCATCTTGCAGTTCTTTGTCTCCATCGCCCCCGTCTGTCTTTCAAACCCCTTTTCATCCCTCATTGCTTGTGTATATACATAACTTTTGTATGTCGGACATTTTAATGATTTCGTGCAGCGCTCTATGTCCTTGTTAGCTTCGCTCCCCTCATTTGCCATGTCACAGACGAAACTACCCCCTTTTTAAATGCAAACACACACATGCATGCACGCCCTCACACCTACACACACCTATGTTCTTTCACAAACACACGTGCACAGTCACACAAATGGCACAGTCATTAAAAATGAAACCACAGGCTTTTTTTGAAAACTCCAAGGACTCAGGGAAAAGTCAGAGACGCAGCGGTGAAAAGATTCCCCCTGGAAACAATGAGGAGAATGATCATTTGTTGTTCTTGAAAACCCGGTGAGGTTTCACAGAGGTTAAGCTTCCCTTTGATGTGTTTTTAACTCGTTTCAGCTCTGTGGAGGGATTAGTGAACCACTCACACACACATGCACACACACCTCAACACACACAAACACACGCCGGCTCCTAATTTCCACACCATGAGCTGCTCTCTCACAAAGACGGAAAGAGCAGAACAGACTCCTTCCTAACCTAATTTTATCAAATGAGCATGTGAGGTACTTCACTCCTGTATGTGTGGTCCCTTGGAAGTCTGTGGTAAACCAGGAAAATATTGCAAGTCAGTATTTTCTTTTTATCCCAAATTAGCGCTTGGCTGTTTGTGAGCGATGTGGGCTCTGAAACACAAGAGAAATGGAGCGATGGAGACTGAAGTTGTTGATCATCACAGCCCTCATTACTGTGTTTACGAGGCTTTATCCTTATTCTGGGTACAAATGATTGGGGTGTCTGTACCCATGTGTGTTACCAGCTCCAGTTTGGGCCATGTTGTGAGTCTGTCTCCTGTAGTCATCTCTAACAATCATAAAATCTGTGGTAGAATGCTATCCACCAGATGACAGCTAATTGCATCTGCTGACAGTTTTAGTTATTTTTTTACCGTCTTGTAATGGGTGAAGGTACACAGAGCAAGTTGAATAAACTTTCTGATAATGTTAACAAAAACAATCACATGTGTATTCAGTCACCATAAATCATACCATACACATCGTTTTGCTAATTCTGCAAATTGATCAAAGAGCTAAATCTGGCATAGATAAATGTCATCATCGGTGAAGCCTGGAACACATTCACTACTAAATAATCTATTGCAATACTGGGATCCAAGGGAAAACTTTAATGTAAATTAATGCAGAATCAGCCAATACATATGAACTGGCATGTGTCATATTAGTCATGTGACACATTCTCTGTTTATTTACCTTCTGCTTACACATTGCCTATTCCAGGCCTGGATAAATGCAATAAAGAAAACACGGTTAACAAGATTATAATAATAATTATTATTATTATTTTTATATCCATTCAGTTATCCTAACAGCAGTGCTTAAATGTTGATTTTTTTTTTTTTGTCCATCCATCCATCCATCCATCTTTACATGTAGGCTGCAAAGACAGGCCAAAAAGGACTAAGAACTTTGAATTCTGAAAAGTAGGAAATTGGACCAGAAAAATGTATCAAAACCTTGCAGTTGCTTTAGCTGTTGACTGCAGAGCTTTGTTGTCATTCTGTAATAACTCTTATTTGCAGAAGTGTTTTTGATGAGGATGGAGGAGAAAAACAGGCTGAGAACTACATAAAACTCACATAAGGAGCTGGAACATGTCTCACCTGAAAATAAAGTAAATGAATAAAAAGAGACAGTGATGCGCTTTTGTGGCTACTTTTTCTAAACTATGCTGCAAAATGCTGACAATCTGCTGTTGTAGTCAAATTTAAGCAGTAGGCAGAGGTTTATTTTCACTGTGACAAAATGTTCCGGCAGAAGCTCACTGATTATATACAGAGGAGCTTTATTAATCTTGTCACACATTAAACAGCGAATCAGCACTAGTTTTTCATCTGCAAACATTCATAAGACCTCAGCAGCGGTGTACAATGGATAGCATTACTCTTGAATTCAGACTTTTCTAAATGATTGGCCCTCTCCAATGAAAGAAGAGAGAAATAAGTTTGCCTCGTATTTTGTGGACTTCCAGCAATTTGCCTTTCAGATATTAAGCTGATTGTGCTTTGCAGACAAAGTTTATGTAATTTGCTTTGTTTTATTGTATGTATTTATCTGAGTAAAAAATGTATTAGATAGGTTTATCATATTTGTAACATTGTTCAAATATGTATTTAAGTTCATCATTGTTTAACTAATTAAAAACTAAGTCTCTACACTGCACCTGAAAAAAAGTTCAATAACAAGTTGCTCAAGAAAACTAAAAGCAGCCAAATGCAAAAATAGTCCTCAAGCCTATTCCTGGCAAAGCAAGAGTGTCTTACAGACAGATGGCTTTAAATCAGTTTCTAAATATTGCCACTAAAAATAAACAGCAGATGATAACAGCGATCATTTTGGCTGCAAAATTAAAGCAAAATGCTTATTGTTTATGGCTGGCATGGTATACAAAAAAAGGACTGACCAGCCTGTTTTTCAATTTAATTGTTTATACACTCCACCCCCCACCCTCCTATTGACTCTGACACAACCTGACTACAGGCCTTTCTTCTAAGAAGCTTATTATTAGATTTGATTTTAACTGCATTGTTATATCCTCGTTTTTAAGTCTGAGGATAAAAGCATCTGCCAAATGCATGTGTTTGAGGCACCGGATTTAAAAAGATTGTGTGGCTCTGTTCATTAACCTATCCAAGGCAATTGGCACTGTGGATCACGGTAGCTTGCTAGAAATTTTTTTCAAGAATGGCATCTCTAAACAAGCTGCCTCTTGGTTTGCCGATTACCTGGCACGTAGGGATGCAGTGTGTTCAAATGGATGGAATTAGTTCCACCTTTCTTGAGGTCAGAAAAGGTGTACCTCAAAGCGCAGTCTTAGGACCCATCTTCTTCACGATATGCATTATTGACTGCATAACATGTCAAATGGTATGCTTCCTACCATTTTGTTGCCAATGTTGTCATTTATTGCAGTTAATCTGGAGCATTCCAATTCAGATATTCTTTTTAGATTTTTTTTTTTTTACATACATTCTGTCAATATCAGGAATGATTGCTTTTAAACTGTATGACTTTTGACATTTTTAATAACATCTTGGATTGCCTAAGAGTGTAGACATGGGATTGCCACTTGTTACGGAATCTCATCTTTATATCTTACTTGATTGAAATCTCCTTGAATAATGACAGTCATTAAAAACAGTGGGGTTTTTTTAACGTGCATGGCCCACACCACACCATCGCATCTACCTCACCAATCCTGGCATGGGAAAGATTAGTCAACCTTTTTATGAGTCCAACTCAACATACTTAATTCTACTGCTCAACCCAAAAAAGCATTTTGCTGAAATGGAATTAAAAAGCTATTTCTAATGGTAAAAGATTTCAAGGTGTTATCAACACAATTTACCAAAGACATACTCTCTTAATGTTTGTGTTGTTATTAGCAACAGAGGCTGCAGAAGACTTGAGACTGGAGTGGCGGTTCTTCTTCTGCTGGAGAACACTGAGCATGAACCTAGAGCAGTGTTTCTCAAGATTGAGACCTAAATCTAATAGATAGTCTATGACAAGATCAGAGAATCATTTCAGACTGTTCATTTTTTTTCTTCCTTTTTCTTTCTGAAATTTACACCATTAACTTTTTTGTGGTAACTATAATAATTCATGCTGAGGATAAATGCCTCGTCGTTTATTTTAGAGCTTATAGCTCTCAGAGTTACAGATTGCGCGGATTTGCAACTTTTAATAGGTTACACGAGCATGTGGCTCCTTTCACCCGAAAAGGTTTATACTGAGATTAGGACAAGGAGAAACAGGTGGAAATAGTACAGTTTAGAACAGTAGGGGGCCTAGTGGGAGTGGAAGATTATTAGGCAATTTAAAACAGAAGAACAGCATAGGACTACGGGGAATGAGGAAAACAGGTAGAAGAGACTGAAAAAAAATCCACAATTTGGGAAATAAGTTTTGAAGTCAGAAGGAAAGGAAAGTATCAGACAGATGCAGTTTAAGACTGGCAAAAGCTGGAAAAGATGTAGATGTGGTGTGTGGTTTAGGGGATAAAGAGGTTAGTATTGAGAGAAACAGGTCTAAGAGGAGAAAATGACGAAGGAAAAAAGAGGAGGAAGAGGAGGAGTAATGGGATATTTGGGAAATGATGTTGAGATGGAAAGGAAAGTTAAGGGTGAGAGAAGTCTGCAACAAAAAGAATGACAGAAAAGGGAATGAGGAGATCCAGGACAGGGAGGGATGGGAATAGAGTGGAAAAGGTAGAGAAATAAGAATAAGAGAGTAGCTTGAGATTTAGGGTGTATATGGAGGAGAGAGCAGCAAAGAGGAGCATATTGTCCTTATCGGGGCGCTCCAGAAAGCCTGCTCCCTAATGGGGCTGGTGTGAAGGGGAAATGAGGACTAGGCCTGATGCTACCTGATTAGCCATGGACTCAAACACACATCAAAGATGAAGAAGAGAGAGAGGAGTGTCTAGGAGTGTCGGCGTGCGCATGTGTGTGTGAGGTTGGGGGCCGAAAGGTGAGTCACCGTCACCTCCTTCAGCAGGGCCACGAATGAGAATCACTCTCACTTTTTTTGTACACACTCAGATGCAGACGCATAACTATTTTCCCTCAGCCTTGAAAGGGCCGGCTGCTTTGAATAAAGGAGATCCTCTGAATCGGGAATGGAGGAGGAATGGTGGTGGTGGGGGGAGAGGAGAAGAAGGAGGGGTAAATAGACAAAAAAAGCAGCAGGAGGTGTAGATGTGGAGAAAAAGAGAGGAAACAGGAAGGAAGAGAGAAAAGGAGAGCAAGACATCAAAAGGAGTCATCATGCTCCACAATTAGAGGGATAATGAAATTAGCCTTTTAGCTAACGACATCTCCTGACGGCTCTGTTTTCACATAAATTACAGCAGGCCAGACTGTGGCTGCCTCAGCACAAAACACAAATACATTCAAAACGATCAGTGCGTTGACCAGTCAGTGTCTCTATTTGAAATTCAACCCTCAGAGAGGGTTGTCCCTTTTCTAACCCTCACCCTAAATTCATTACTGTCACACACTCACACAGCTCTAATCATATTCATCATCCTCACCATAGCCACTCCTACAACTCCCCTTAAAATTTCTATCAATGGGAACCCCACTATGGCTGCTGATGACCTTCATTAGCCTCCATTTTCTTTCTTTCCCACATTCTATATTTGTTTTTCATCTCCTCCACACAGTGTGCGTTCACAGCTGTGCCCTCTCTTTGGATTTTCTCCTTTCTCCCTCATTACTGTTGCACACATTTGAAGCTTTTAGTTCATTTTATGTCTCACACCTATTTCTTCGTACTGTACACCGTTTTCTGTGCCTTTACTGTCATCCCTCCCTCTTTGTATGTGTCACTTTTTTTCTCATTACTCCTGCTCTGTGTTTCATTAGCATACAGAGTAAGAAGATGGCGCTCCTAGTAATCTGCGTGATTTGCCGGTGACAAAATGGAGGGCGTCATCAGAGGTCGCAGCGCCGGCATCAGCCGCCAAAACCGCTGTCGGTGGCTGCCTGTCTCACGCTCACGCGTGCATCGTACATATTTGAAGCGCGTGGGAGCAAAGAGAAAGAAACATAGATCTGTAATCACGTGTGACACATCCAAGTGTAAACGCCACAGTCGTACCTGACAGCCACATACACACCAGCGGTGTTTGCGCTGTGGGCCGCCAGGATGCAAACAGACATTGACAGGTATCTGAATATACACTGAGATGCACATAAGAGCCGCTTTAATGAATACAGCCACCTTATTTTGTTTCCTTTGCGTTGCAGAAGTCAGGTTTAAAAAAAAAAAAAAAATAGAGGGAGATGCGCATGTCGACAGTGAAATGTCAAAATGATGACTTTTTTCGTCCGCCCATTCCCACAGATCATCACCTCAGCACACAGACAGCCACAAACATCAATGGAGTGACCGATGTTTGGGAAAAAAGTATAATTTGTTGTATTATGTTTACTACCATAAAGAGAGTTTCTACCCCGAATTATAAACCCCATAAGGGCCATCCCATTTACAAGTGAAAGGTAGAGGAAGCATTGCAAAAATTGCTGTAACTAGGGGTTTAACAATAGAGCCATGTTGAGACAAAAGGCAGTATTGGTTTCATGAGAATTAGAGATTTAAGCTCCTTTTTAGGGGGGAAAGTAATCATTCATTTTCTGTTGTTTTCAGTGCGTAAATGTTTGGCAAATTACAAACAGTGATTTAAAGAATCTGTAATAAGTGTAAGGGATGAGGGATTTTATGCTTGGCTAATTCTAAGTGGCCCTAATGATGAGAAGAGCATTGAATGTACTTTGCTTTATTTTGGTTTTGAAAAAAAAAATACTGTGTTTGAAGAGCATAAAGCATTTTTAGTTTCAAATGAATCCACTTTTGTAATCCATGGTAAGTTTTTCAACTGTAAGTGTTGTATGTTGTATATGTTTTTTTCCTGAAAAAATTAAAACAAGACATCTTTATTACTCAACAAGGCTATTACTGAGAACTTAACATTTACAGTGATTGAAGATTATTAAACCACCAAAGTGAGGAAAAGAGTTAAAAATCCTGACCTTTGCAGACCCAGTGAATTGCATTTATGAAACTGTCATGTTTTTAATTATTCTTTTTGAGTATTACTTTTTCATCAAGGAAACTGCAATGTACCATGACAAGGCAGCATAACTAAATCCACAGGGTGTGTTGATCAGCTGATGACTTCCGCCCCCCCTAATTTTGACTAGAAATAATATTTTTTTTATATTTTCTCATGCTTGACAAGCAAACACTATCATACTGGACTCAAAAAATGACAAATGGGGAGGAAGAAGCAACTGCTTAAACAAAAATTATTACAAAGCATGGTAGCCAAGAAGAGAAAGAGAAATAAAGAGAAAATGCAACAACAGAGTGAAGGATAAATTCTCAGGAGGCTCTGTTAAGTTGTATTACAGCATAAGCTTGTCACTAATGGTGTCCCTGCCATGGTTATGAGTGCTGGAAATGCTTTGGTGCTAATAGACAGATTATGGAAAGAAACGAAGCATGTCCTGAAATCCTCTTAGCAAGGCTTCACCTTTTTATGTATTTATTTCCCGCCATATTCTTTTCTGTCATTCCCCCCCCCTTTTTCTCCCTACCTTGGTGGCCTTGGCATTGTCTCGTTGAAAGTGTTTAATGTTTGATTGGTTCATGGTGGGGAACGTTGTCTCTTGCTTCCCTCGCTCTGTATCTTTTTCCGTCTCACACATTTTTCAAAAGGCACTTTATTTATTGTCCCTGGGGAGCGCTACATTATGCATTAACCTGTTCAATTATGCATTCATTTATGCAGCCGTTGCCTTATGTAAATGCACTTTATGATTAAACAAATTGTTTCACTGTTTGGCTGTGTGATTTCCTGCACTGAGTGTTTGCCAGTGACATCATAAAGCAATAGCAACAGACTGAGTGTCTGAGGCATCCGAGTTCTGCTTGTGCCCTGTTGAACTGGTGAAGGACCAAGGAGATTGCAAAAACCCACAATAGGATTTTGAAGCTTACATTAAGTCAGCTAACAGATGTAGGCTTTCCTCTCTTCAGTGACTTGTTGCTTACTATTCATTGATTTTGATTTTGCATTGAATGTAGAAACAAAGCCACAACTGTGTACCTTTCAAAACTTTAAAATAATAATAATAATAAAAAAAGGCAATGACTGTTTTTGTTTGTGCTTCAAGAATTGTTGCATACATGCAACCAGACTTGCAGCCGCCTCTTTTACTCCAGAAAAAGTCCAATTTTGGCTTCGTGCAATTTTCTGGAAGGCTGCTTTGGCTTTTGATGGAAATGAGGATAGCCTTTCACTGATGTATGGAGGATGCTCGTGCTTTGTCTGTTGTGAAGGCTAAGGGCCTTGCTGAAGATGGCAGTAGAACAATTAGCTTAGTAAGGTTTAGAGCTAACGTGCAGGAAATAAATAAACAACATTTTTCTTTACTTATGTTGGTTTCTGTGATAAAATGGTAGGTTATTTGCAAGAATGCAAAGTCTTTGTGTGCTTTTGTCAGAGAACGCCACATCACCGGCTGTGATTTTGTTTTTGACAATCCACACTTGCTAATCTGCTCTTAGCAATCAGAGCATAGTTGTAAATAATACATTGTGAGAATGATGCCCATGCTTTGTCTCAGAGTGTGTAAGACTTGGCAACAGGAAAACATCTTTGAGACGGATGGAAACAAGGGATGGTTGCAAACAGAGTGCTTTGTGCAGTTTCATATTTTTCTTAAACTTGGTGTTTGTGAAGAAGATGGTCAAAGCTTAATCTTTTTGAACCACAGAGATGGAATGAGTTAATCCAGGAAAATGCATACAAAAAGACAAATATTGCCACAAATCTTTGAGGAATATTTAAAACGTGTACAACAATATTAAGCTCATTGTCATACCGGCACTTTAATATTTTGCAATTAGTGTAAATAGGTATTCTAAATAATCAATGTTTACCCAATATATTTTAGATTTGTGTGCAAAGTTACATGCACACATAAGCTCTCTTGTTATTTGCAGCTTGAGCACCAGAAGGTTGACTTTTCTCTGCAACATTTTGGTTGGAGAGAGCACCCAGCGGAATCACAGAGCACGAGAAGCTCAGACTGCGCAGTGCCAGTAAATTATAAGATTAACTGGATGGATCTGTGCCACATAATTAAAGCGGATGTCACAGCAATGCCAGCGTGTCAAAAACTTACAACCCTAAAGCGGGAGTTAATTTTAAAGCAAATATGATTAATAGGCAACAAAGGCCTTTAAAGCCTCCTGTTGACTGAGGAAAGTTGCTCTGTACATCTTAATCACAGCTATATATAGGCTTTCTCCTATCTGACAAGAGAAATGAGCAGCCATTTAAGACAGATGAACTGTGTCTGGATGGCTGGTAGACTTATCTCAACCACAGCCACACCTTTGATCTACTTCAGAATCTCCCACTGCTTTCCATCTGATACAGGCTATCTGATTTACTCACGCCACTGAGGGATGAGAAATCCTAGAAGAAAAGAGATGAATGGAATATGCATTAAGACACCCTGGCTATACAGAGTCTATTTTTCCACCTTACATTCTGTCTTTTTTTTTCATACACAACCATTTCTCAATCATGTGGTCATAATGCTGGGACTGTAACCCCCCTCTCCCTACCCCAAGCATTGCCTCCATTCCTCTTTCTCCCTCTTTACCGCCATCGCTCTCATTTGCCCTGCCTTCCTACTCGGCACACCTCCACTTCTCCCCCCCGTCTCTGCCAGGGTGTGAGTGAGTGATGGAGTTTTAGTGGACCCCGTGAGTGGTCCTGTGGTTTTTCAGTGCCACACATCAGAAGCAGAGCATTAGCCTTCTGCATGCTTCAGGAGTTTGGCTTGGCAGTGCACCAAGGCCCTAACTACCTCCTCTCTAACACTCACTGCTGCCAGCGCAGAGCTAGATAAACTACCTGAAGCCCATTCACAATATGCTGTATGAAATTATGCTGATGTCTCACTGTTTACATTTGTATTCATTAACTTTTATAAGAACATCTGTGCATTTTTACGACATCCATTTCGCAAATGCAGCCTGACAAACAGTGAGTGGAAGTGGCTCCCCATCTGCATGATACACAGTAAATCCTAATTATCCAAACTCCAGAATGTACTTATTGTGCAAAATTAAGGGAATATGGATGGTAATACAAAATTGCAGTCTATAAATTTTGTGAATTAATAATAAAGCTGCCAAAAGCAATGTTTATTTCCATAAAAAATGATCCTGTTGGTGATTTTGGACCAAAGATAGCACTAGATATGTTCAGTTTCTATATGTATATGCTAATATGCAGTATATTATGCGTATTAAAAAGGGGGAGAGCTTTTTAGATGGAAAAAAAATATGTCTGCAGCCACTTGCTCACATGTGCTGGCTGCAATCAAAAACAGATGAACATTGGTAATCTAAAGGGTCGTGCACGTTGTACAACATAAGCCTTGAACAGGATCAAACATAAACATTTATTGTTTTTTTACTATGTATGGGTGAGTGTGCTGCACATAGTTCTGACATTCTCTCATCTTGTAGATATTTCTACATTCCTAAAGCCACTTTTATTCTTATTTTTGCTTATTTATTAATGTTTTTTTTCTGTAACCTTCTTCGGATGTTAGGTGAAGAGGACATTATTCTCATCCTTGCACTCCGGGTCATTAAAACAAACTAGAGGTCCTTTCACTTGGGGACCTGCACAAATTTTTTTTTTTTTTTTTTTCGTCGCTGTACATGTCTTTAAAAAGCAGTCGTTCTATAACTGACGGTGTGATGCAGGCAGGAGGGCGTCAGGAGTCACGATGGCAGACAGATAGCCTCAGGCTGTGCCACACACCATGTCCACTGCTCCAATGCAAGTGTCGGCGTGTGTGACACTCGTGTGTGTGTGTGTGTGTGTCTGCACATGTACGTCATATACTGTCCATAAAAACTGCCCTTTCTAACTTGAATTATAATTATTCTGCTCTGTTAAATGACAACCATTGAAAAGCTGCAACTATATAATCTATCCCCTCTGAAGTGAAGGTAAGGGAACTGATGTGCTTCTGTTCATGAGGCTCCTGCTAACTCTCGGACGCACATTGGGGCGATATACATTTCAAACAACTCCCAGGTTCTTATCATTTATTAAAACATGTGCTCCATTTTCTGCTACACTTCATTTGGTTGTGACCAGCATTAACAGATTCAATATCTAGGCATATAACATGCATGGCATTATGCGAATGCTGAACACTTCCATTATTTTGTGTTTACATAGACATGTGTAATTTTATTACTTATGTCTGGTAAGTGCAGCAGCTCAAAGCATGTGCATCCTGTATATTCTACATCTTAAAATGATTCATTCAGATAAATAAGAAATCATTGGACTTTTAGATTGTGTTTTATATTATAATAAACTAAATGAAATCATATGTTTTCATGTTTACATTTATATGTATTTTTTTCTTAAGGAGTAAGTAGCAACCACGGTTTACTAATCAAATACTTAAGATCATCATCAGTCTGACCAACTCTCTTTCAAAAGCAGAATTTCTTTGGAGCTTTTTAAAAGAGAATCTCTTTTAATCTTGAAGTTAAAAGAGGCGCAAACGTTCACGAGAGTTCGTATGGAATATGAACATAGCAGAGTTCAAAAGTCAAACAATGTCATGCGAGGAGGCATCTGCAAATGTCAGTTAGGATGTTAAGAGTTTAAAACAAGACTTCAGAAAAATATCAACCATTCTGACATGTGTTGTAGGGCTGCGTGAGGAAATCAGGTACGTCTATTTTAAAAAGAACCTGCTACACAGTTTACCTTTACCACATTGCATCCTAACAAACCAAAGCCCGTTGATTGGCACAAATACGACCCAAATGGAAATGTCTAGCAAGAATGTATTGGGAAAACAAACAATAAAGTATGTCAGCCACTAATGCCACATACCAGCAGCTAAGCATAAGGGGAAGTGGTGCTTATTTCGGTTTGCTTTGCACCGCTGTACCTGGGCAAATTGCAGTCAATGTCCAATCATGAACTCATATATATGCCAAATAATTTCAGAGGGAAATGTAAAACTGTCTGTGCAAAAGCTGACACTTAGCTGAGTCTGGTTTTGTGTTACAGGACTATGATCTTGGGCACACAAATATACTGTGTCTAGTTCAGAAAAATAAAATAAAATACAAAATTCCAGGTATTGCTCTGACCCAGTTAAAGTTCAGACCTCATTCTGACAGAAAGACTATTGCAATAAGTGAAAAATGTTGCATCAGTTTTTGTTAGAAAAGTTTCAATAAGCTTTTGAATCGTGTATGTGTGCTTTTTTTTGACATTTTAATTCCCTTTTTTTTTTAAATAAATAATGGTACTGAGTAGTGTCATGTTTTTTGAAGTTGTGCATATTTATTATTAAGAGTTAGTAAGGATTATGCGTTACTATGTGAGACAGAAAACTTTAGTATTGTAACGGATCGTTCTCACTGTTTGCCATAAGCTTTAAGGCTCCACCACTTCCAGGAAGACTTTCAAACACTTCCATCAGTGTTTTTTAGAAAATGATTCAGATATGTTTTACAGGGAAAGAAATTACTTTTTGATAGTAAGACTATATGCCAAATGTAGCAGTTTATAGACATTAAGTCAAAAGCTATAGCTGCATGCTAATGATGCTTAACTGGATGTTTAGTAATGCATGCATGCTCACACCCATGCACTCATTTACGTATCCAAATGACAAAGACGAAGTTTGTGGGTGACACGTGAGCAGTCTCATGCCCATCCATATATCTATGATAATGGTCACCATGCTGATGATCAAGGCTATTTACTTTAAATGGGTCATTATGAGCGGAAGACTATACCTTGTGATGGTGATGAGGGGCTTTGAAAGATATATTGCCAAATGGGAATAGGTGGTGATGATGAGCCACAGAAGTGTACTGCTATTCTGCGCCTTAATTCTCTCCCTGTGTCTCTCCACTTCATTGTCGCTTCACCTCTTTGTCCTTTGGTTCAATTTTCGAATCACAAGTCAGGAGCAGTCAAGTGCTGCCATTCCGGCACACAACAACGTGTCTCGGAATCCTTAAGGAACACGTTGGAAATGTATTAGTAACACAAAGTCTGTTTTTATTGAATTATGAAGAATTTATGATAGCAATTTGATCCGGCATATCACTTTCAGCGAGGCTCTTGTTCTGCATGTTTTAAGATATAGAGCAGCTCTTCAGTATCTGTCTCTTTGGGGAGCTGGCAAGGAGCAGAGCGTGCTGTGTGACGCCTCACTCATCCCAATCACAGCTTTCAGGCTTCAAAGCAAATATGATGACTTAAATTTATATTTGACACGGTCATAATAAAACTACTTAAAACTATAAAGTCTCAGAATTCCCTCATTTTCACCAGCCCATGTTTATCTCCCCCATTTTAATTAGTGAGTACCATTAATTTTAATTTTTTTTTACTTTTTTTTTTTTTTTACTTTGCTTTTTATCAGCAATCATTTACAAGCACAAGAATGATCGTGGTAATATTGTCGAATTATGGAACACATTCCCTGGGTTAATTAGGTTGTTCTTTTTAATTAGAATGTAATTGTGTGAATTGGTGTCTTTTCAAGGGGAAAGGAGGCCTATCAGCAAGCCCAGGCAGCTCAGGCTGTGGGCAACAGTGCCCTCTGGATGGTAAAATTAGAACTACATCATTGTGGAGATGCTGGGTCTCCCTGATGATGCAAGGGGGGATTGTAAGTAATCAAACGTTCAAAAAATAACATAATTTTATGAAGAATTGTGATCTGAAATGTTTAAATTGTGAGTCATAAACTAAATGGGCATACTTGTTCTTATACAGCATTTTAAAATATGGAAAGGTTTTGAATAAAATTTTCCAGATTTGAGTTCTTATTTAAATATCTAAACATACAAGTACACACATACATTCCTAAAGTTCGTGTAGTTCAATGACCAAACAAAACATAGCATTTTTTAAAACTTTTTTTTCTGGAGATCACAAATCATGTTATTTCATCATTGATAGTTCAATGTACCTTTAACGAGTAAGCAAAACAGCCAATCATTGTTAGTCCTTATGCAAAAGAATAGCAAAATGCCCTTTTTTCTCACTGCAGAGCTCAAATCCAACTCCAGCACAGTGTTGTTTCATGGAAAATACATGTACACTTCACACAAATGTTCAGAATGAAATTTTATAACATGATCTAACTGCTTTTTGTTGTTTTATTTTAACTGTTTAAGTTTCCCAACTGTTTGAAAGCTGGGCAACCTTAATTACGGTGACAGGTGCTGCTTATTTCAGTTTTCATACCATGATCATCCATGTTTTGAGAAATAGCAAAGTTTCTTGTAAGCAGAGGGAGATGAATAGCATTCTTCAATCTGTTATCTAACCAAAAGCGGAAAAAAATTTAAAAAAGAAATAAACCGATGGGGGAGGTACAACTGTGATACTCTTATAATCTTTTGCCTGATATGAAGGATTTAAAAACCAAAACAGCCAACTCCAAACACATTTGTAATTTTGAAACCTCTGAAGACTTTGATACGAGTAACCGGACCCTTCCCAGTTATTTATTTATTTATTTTTTCTTCTCAACTTTTTTGTGCTTAATGCCTGCATGTGGTTGCACACATGTTGCACACCAATGTCGCCCAACTTAAACATTCGACTGCTTTCCCCGTCTCTCCATCACGCCCACAAACTGCAACCAAAGCAGAGCACAAGTAAACACCGCTATCTCTGGGCCAATCCTTCATATGGGGTAAGGCAATTACAAACCCTGCATGTCACCTCGCCATGCCACCTACACACGCATCTCCACACACACACCTGGAGACACACCCCTCGATTTCCAACCACCTTGCGCACACTCACTATTTCATCTTTCTCTCATTCGCTCTCCCTCCTTCTCTGCATGTCATTCTCTGTCACTCGCCTGGTGCAAAATTGCACTGAAGCGAGCTGCCACAGTATTGAAGAATAGTGTCATATACTGGCAATTTCCTCCCCGGGTGTCAGGCATACTTTACCTTAATATGTCTGCAGCGACTCTTAATAAAACAGTCTTGTCTATATACATATCTCTACCGCAGACCGGCCCGTGCCACACTGCACACGGCACTCAATAGCATGCTGTTAAATATTTACCTCCGCTGAATGTCAGCGGAGGAGGAGTAGGTGGAGAGGAGACGGAGGAGAAAAATGGAAAAATGTGTCCCTGGCTGCTGTTTTAACTGTCTGGATCTGTTGCATGGAGAAATTCCATATCAGCCAGAATGTTTTAGGATATTGTTACGCCGTATCAGTGTAGTCTGCTTGCTTGAGTGAGGAACAAAAAAAAAAAAAGAAAAGAAGGAAAAAAAGGAAGGCAAGACCTGGAAATTGAAAAATAGTTGGATATTTGTGCCTCAGACAGGGAAGCAGAGGAAAGAGGAAGTATTTGCATGCAGCGAATTTTACTTGCTACTGTCTGCCTTTTATTCATGATTTCCAAGCCACATGCGATGTGTCAGAACTCTATTTATTGGCAAGCATTTGACTCAGACAAACGACAGGCCTCCTGTGGTGAGCCGGGGCAGAACTTATTGACAGTAACCAAGAAAAACTTGTAGCTTGGGATCAAGATCTACATTTCGTTGTTTATATGCTTCTCATAGCAAGCTTCAATATTTATTTTTATATCTCAGTGATCCAGGGATGAAATGTGTTACAGTGTGTCAAACTCCGCTAGAAAGAAATGGAAAGGTTTACAACACTTGAGGGAATAAGAAACAAAACCAAACATTTTACACTTGACCTTAATTTTCAGGCTCATGCCATAGATGATCTTGTGCTTCTGACATCTGGTACATTTTAGCTTTAGTCTGGCTTTTTACTTCTACTTTTTCATCGCATGTTGACAAGTAAAAATAACACAATGTAGTGCGTTCGTTGTATTCTGTGAGATAACAAAGGAAGAAAAAAGAATAAGTCCGGGGCATATATATATTAGGAATTTTAATATTAAATAAACCAAAGAACCACAACTGACAGATCTAAGACAAAGTTGTAGAGAACTTTAGAAAAGTTGTGAAGAGCTGTTATTAAACAATACCCCAAGCTTTGACAAAATCTCAGAGCACTGTTAACCCCATCACCTTCAAATGGAAAGAGTATGGCACGAGACATGGGTGTCCACCTGTGCACATCACCCTGAACTTGTCATTCCCACAGCATGACACCATCGTCTTTCACTGTAAAGAGGCTCTTTTCAGCATGGGCAAGGAAGCTGGCCTCAATTGACTCAATCTTGTGAAGACAAACCATGGTGGCCAGAAAAGACTTCTGCTGGATGCAGACCATAAACACACAGCTAGAGCTACAGAAAAATGGTATAGATCAAAGCATATCCATGTGTCAGAATGGTCAAAAGTTCAAACCTAAATGTAACTGAAAATCAATTGTAAAACTTGAAAGGATGCTGTGCAAAAAAAAAATCTGAGCTTGAGCTGTTTCTCAATGCAAAAGTGGCAACAATTCCAGCCTCTAGATGTTCAGGGCTGGTAGAAACAGAGTCCAAAAGACTTAACAGCACAAACCGCAGCAGAAGGGACAATGAATGCACATGCATCCCAGACTTTTCAGTGTTGTATTTGCAAAAAATTGCATTTTTAATCTTCCTTTTGACTAAACAGTTAAATCCTATGCCGCATTTGTCTATGTCATATAAACCCAATAAACGCATCAATGTTTGTGTTTAACATAACCAAAATGTTAAAAGTGTTCAAAGAGAATGGTCATGCTTCTATGGTGCTCTATAACTCCACTCTTACTCCTCAATAGCAACAGACGAAGAAAAAAACAAAAATGGAAAGTTCAATGTCCAACCCAGCAAATTTTGTCACCCAGCAGTGGTTTTAATTTGACTGAAAGTTAGAAAAGTATCTCCTGGATGTTAACTATGTGGCAGGTGATCCTGATAATAATCACCAGCTTCAAGGGAGGAAAGCTAACATCTCCTTCAAGTGCAGATTTTCCAGCTCTGACTTAAAGTCAGAAATATTCTCTGCAAGGGGAAACAGAAAAAAGGAGGAAAAACGGCAGTTGGGTTTTTAATGACTTTCTGCACATTAGAATAATCTGTCATTTCAATTAGTGGGATTGTCATCTGTGAGACGTCTCCCGGTGCACTTATACATAGACACACCCTGAGCGTGCACACGTCTGCACACACATACCTATACCTTGAGGTTGTCATCTGTACCTCTCATGGGAGACAAGCAGGGGTGTCAAAGCAACTCCCCTCCTCCCCAGTACCACCATCACCACACATGCAGACGTACCACCAACACCATCACCGCAACTACACACGCCATCCTTAAAAAACAAAGCAAGGTTTCAAGGGAAATTGCTTGACAGCAGCTTAAAAGCCAGTCAGGAATAACTTATCAGGCGAGGGCTGCCATCGTGCCTCACGGGGTCATTTCATTACGATTACCTTACCCTCCTTAACTCAAAGAGAGTGAAGAGAGAGAATGAGTAAGCGGGAGCAGTGGGGGGAGGGGGTGGGGGGAAAGGGGTGCTAGGGGAGCACAGGTGGTATGGTGGTGATGGCAGGGAGGGGGTAAACTCTTCAAGAAACAGAAAGGAAGGGAGAAATAAAGTTTCAGGAAGTGCTTAACTTTTACTTTTCTCCTTTCTCACTCTCTGGTTTTAAAACTTGTCTCAGTAATGAGCTTACATCTTTCTCTGCTCTCCTGTACGATCTCCTCTTTCCTGCAGGTAGGACATTTCAAGCTGAAGAAATGAATTTACTTGGTCCCGTATATATTTTAAGGTTAACTTAGCCATTGGGACATATTTGACCCCAGACCTCCTTGGCCTACAGGGCATTTGTTGGCTCCGGCGTGCAACACGGCTTTAAAGCAGAGAAAAACAACTTTCTCTCATGTCCAGAGCAGTTATTGTATTCAGTTTTTTATATTTTGTTTCTTTGTTGAGGAATAGTTGACCCACTTTTAAGTTGTTATTGGCTCTATCTATTTTCCAAGTCCAGGAAGCATATTTTTCGCTTCGTTTTTTTTAAATTTTTTATTCCTCCTCAAGGCAATTAAGAGGCCTCTAGAAAATAAGACTGTATGGCATGTAGGGATGATGTTATGATTGCTAATTATGCTCTGATGCGGCCCTGAGAAATGCTCTGCTCTCTGGCTTTTGTCTGGCCGACTTTGCCAGGCCCAGATAATATTTATGAAATGTAGACATTCTTGGGGCTAAGGCAGAGTCTTTATAATGGGAGACAGATGGGGTCTGCTTCGGATTAAGAACATCGACTCCGCTATCTGTGGGAACACCTCTCCTCCTCCGTCTGTGCGCGCGCTGAAATCCGTGCATGGATGCTTGCCCCGGTGCGTCTGCACGTATGCACACCTAGGTGCTCACTCATGTGTGAACGTGTGCGCGTTTGTAAACGCGATTGTCTTTGACAGCCGTGGCGTGGTTATTTTTTAATGCATTTCTGAGTTATGATAACAGTCTAGCAGTCTGTTCCTTCCAATGGCTTCTATGGCTGACAGTGGAAAACGGGATAATTCTACAAAAATGCTTCACAGTAATACCAACAACAAAAAAAGTCCCTCACAATTACATAGCTGGAGTTCATTTGGGCCAAAGTGTCGCTGTTGCCAACAACCGAATCCATGTTTCTGAGTTAATGCTTTTTCAGTCCTGGTTTATCAAAACCAATGAACCTCCAGAACCTCTATTAGATGAGGTGATATGCAATGTGGAGGCAAATTGGAGATAATATATTCTGGACCAATAACAATAGACACTGCAGTGTATGGTTTATATTGCCAACATTACAACAGAATGAGCTAACACACTAATGATGCCTTAATAAAAACAATAGCAAACATCTTTTGGACTGGTTCATTGCTCTGATTGCAATCTTTTGGAAGTTTCTAGAACTGGTCACAGCAAGTGAAGACAACCTGTTGTAATCTGTGCTGTCGTGTTCATCAGAGCAAATAAAGGCTGCAAAATCAACGTTTCGCGATTCAGTCAGATGACTGTTTTATATGACAGCAAATCATAAGGTCCAAGCCTTGCACCTTAATTTTAGGCTAAGCCAATGCTCAAACAACAGCTGTTTGCTAAGTTTTGATCTGTGTGTGGGGGAACTAATGATTTCCATGTATCCATTGTCAATAAACATAATGCTTGAAGGGTTTGGGGCTGGTGCCTAACATCAGGTGAATGGTGGGGTACACCCTGGACAGTTCCATTGCAGGGAAGTAACACTGGTCATTAAGAATTATGACATTAAAAGCACATCACTTGCTTTACAAATCAGGAGAGTTACTCATGCTGGAAGTGTTGTCCGTTCATGATTAGGTGGAACTACAGGGAAAACATGTTATAAGGCAAATAAGCAAGAAATATTACCACAACACAGAGAAGACTAGTTAAGGTTAGCCTGACACCTCAGAAAACATCTCCCTTTGCAATGATCTTTAAAAAAAGAGAGTTGTGTATTTATGAAAAACAAAACATTTTGCCGTATTTGCAGTCACTGTCCTTTAGAGAAAGAGAGAGAGACTTGGGAACCCCTGAGATATGACATCACATCAGAATATCATCTGTATTAAGTCTTTCTTCCACACATCTTTTCATTCTTCCCTCCTTTTTTTAAGTTTTCAACTCTATTATTTTTTTCTATCTTTGTTTGATTTCTTCCTCTTTCTTGTTTTCTTATTCTGACCATCTATGTTTTTGTGTATTGTTTTTATGCATTCATCTCAAACACCTCATCCTCCTGTGGAGCAGGTGTTGACAGGACAAGATGCATCTTTCAATAACCCACTCCGCTTAAGGAAGAATTGCTAGCAAGACAAGGGAATCCTTCTCAGGATACAGTGTATGTAAGGAAGCATAAACATGTGTATGTATGGACATGCTGTGTAAGAATTTTTATATACATGTAATCCTGTCTAAAGCAGCACAGTCTGATCCTTTCGTCTGAAAGAGACAGAAAATGGAGTAAAACATTAGTGATTGCATTACCATTGACCATGGCTCAGATTCTACCAGCAAAAACACTGCTGCCATGAAATGCATTGGCGGAAATTCATAAAGACACTAACCCTATAGACCTGGAAAAAGGAAACCAGTAGTTTTGAAAGTGTTTTCTCACGTTAGAACTTCTTAAGCCTCGCTGGACTTCACTCTTTCATTCAAAGAGTCTGAAACATCAAAGCGTCCTCTGTAAATGTAACACATATTTCAAGCTTGAGTTTGAGCTGAGACAAGAGAAACAAGGCTATACCCGGTCTGTTTCTTCCCACATTAATACTCATCCTCCACTAAATTGAGCAGATGGAAATTAAGTGACTCTGTTGAGGCCACATTAGTCCCATTTGGATGAGTGTCATTGAAAAGATAGGGAACAAAACTCAGGCGAATGACACTCTCAGCTCAATGAATTAGGTACAGTTAAGGATTAGCTCACAATGGAGGTCAATTGATTAACAGTGTTAAGTACAGTCTTAAATGTAATTTGAAGCATTGAAGAGAAAAAGTGGAAGGCAGCATGAAACTTTGCAGGCAATCGTTATTTACTACAGGTGATTTTTTTGGGTTTTATTTTACATAATCCTATTTTGCCAACTTGTGTTTTCCTCCCCATTGAACAGCTGTTCTAGGAATATCAAAGACATGAATCTTCCCTATTTTATCCTTCTTCTCTTCTTTCACTCCAAGTCTTTTATTCCTCCCCACCTCTGCCATATCTTCCCTGTCATATCCTGTCTTTTGTTGCATGCCCGGTTTCATTTCCCGACAATGGGGGTAAAAATTACATTTTAGCTGGAACGTTTCATGTAGCAAAGTACTAGGCAGTGTAATCTTTTTTTTTTCTTTGCAGAGGTGAAAACATCAGGCTGCATTTACAGCACTCCATGTATGTAAATCAGAACCGTGATGCGCACCTTCTGAGGCCGGCTAGACGATGCATTTAGACTGCTTAGGGGGCTGATTCAGTGTAAGCTTGCCGTGTTTATGTGCGTGAATCTGTGTGTGTGTCTATTTTATTTATTTATTTATTTATTTTTTTGCAGTGCATGAGTGAGTGTGGTTATGTCTGTAGGCCTCTGTTTATACCCTTTAGTGACAGCCTCAACATAATCTCAGCCTGCTCTACAGGCATGGAGGATGATACTTCAAAGTAAATACCTGCTAACAGACATTAGTTCATGTAAACAGGGCATATTCCTCCTAAGCTGACTGTGTGGCACTCTGTCTGTCTGCGTGTTCATGCAGGCTGTTGCCGCTTTGTACATGATCATGCAGTCACATATTAATGTCATTAACAGCTGTTGTGCTGCGCGGTTTTGTCGACGCACGCAAAGGTATTGTTTTGGACAACTGAGCGCGGACAGACTAACATGAACGCCTATGTAGAGGTATGTGAGTTGTGTTTGTCATATTTTCTCTCTGTAGTGGCAGGTGAGGAATACACATGTAATGAGGCTGTCTCCCTCATGGTTTAAACATGAGCACCGGAAGATGGAGACACAGAGAGAATCGGCAGCGTTTTCTCCAGGCAGAGAATTAAAGAGGGGCCAAATGGGTTGTAACAGTTTGCTGCATTTTACTGCAAAGGTAACCAATGTTATTTTCTTTTTTTTTTTTAATCAAAGAAGGAGGCCTTTATTTTTATTTTTTTTTTTATTTTTTTTTTACCTCGCTGTATTGATTTATTTTAATCACCTGTGGTGGAGTTCATAAGGGATGAAACATGAAAAATATTAACGCTGCACAATGTAAAGATTTTGTGGTGCTTTTTAGGATGCGAGAGCGTTAAAGGCCACACATGACCACAAACACTACACCTGATCAGAGCTCTATTATGTCTTCAAATCTATAACAAACGAAATGTCTGCATCATCTTAATATGCATTGCTTGCCATGTTTGCCATGTCTGAATTGCTGTTTGATTTCTTCAAAGTCTAGAGGCCTATCTTTGTTTACTCTTTAGAGATGCATGGGTGTGTGAATTACAGAATTATGTGTATTCACACAGGACAGTTTATCACCTCTCAGTTTATGCCCATTGACTTTCTGTAATATTTTAACAAAATTCAAGCGATACAAAGAAGACGGATGATTGACTCCAGATAGAAAAAAAAATCAAAACAAAGCCTTTTATCACATCATATTTGTTAAATCCAGTAGTAAAATATTCTATATCTATGATATATACACTCGTCTCCAAGCGACCTTCGTAACTAGATTTCAAGTAGCCTGCATATCTTTTGTCATTTTAAAAGTCTGTCCATGGGGGAGCTGTTGCCTATCTCATTGGATGACATCATCTTAAAAGTGATTTTCAGAAATAGTTTCCAGCCTTTCTAAAATGTTCTTGAATGTTTTCTTTATGACATTAAACACTGATATTTTTATGCAATAAAAAAATTGAAATAAGGTAGAAATTTACTCTATTTATTCTACCACAAGGTAGAAATCTTTTGGTTTTCAAACACGTTCCTTTTTTTCATTGAGATTTATCAGTGAAACTTAGAGAAGAGATTCCATCTATTCATTGATTTAGAGAAAAGTCAAGTGTCACCATTATTTCATGTAGAGAGGTAATATATATATACAGTATATACTACTGTATATATACTGTATATTCATTCCAACATCATGGCCAACAGGGAATTTCTGTTGGCCAAGAAATATTTGATAACCCCTTTTATCAAATACTTTGTAGAATTACCTCTAAGAAGTTTCTTCCATCAGCTCTGACTAGCTTCTCAGTCCCTGATCAGAAAAGCATCCATACATCATGATGCTGCCACCACCACCCTGTTCCACAATGGTGACTGTATGTTGAAGAAGTTGGGGTGGTCATAGTGATGTTTTCTTAACACGGTCTAAAAACACGATGAAATCCACTAAAGAGTTTGTGATGTATAGTTCTTCGACTTTATGTTGAAGCTTCATCAGAAGTTTTTCTTAAGAGAAAAATTATGAAGCAGTAATTTCAAAAAAACTGTTTTATGGTATGCCAAACAGTCAGATAAAAAAAAAAAAACATGGCAACAGATGAGTGTAATGAATTGTGTTTATTAACCTTTTTTACAGGTTTCAAATAGTTAAACATTGCACATTTAAACTTATTTAAAAAAGAAATTTCTCTCTTCTATACTATTTCAGTATACGTCCAGCACTCAGTTTGATTAACAAAATGAAAGAGGTTATGTTAAAACTCAATAAAGTAAATGTGAGCATGATATCTAAATAAAATTATGACTTCTAATGACGGGATAGTTTTTACAAGTTGGTGTTGTAAGCTGGCACATTAAAGAAATTAGTTTTTGGTTTTTTTTCTATTTCACAATTAGAAATTAGTGGAGCAGAAATAGTTTTTAGCAACAATATTTCTAATATGATTATTAACTTGTGGCCACTGCATTGCTACAGAACTCCAACACACTGGTCATAACCTCACAACCTCAAAACTTGAGAAGTAATGAGAAACAGTCTCATCCGTCTGTCATTTATTTCTAAGTTTTGAAAGTGAAAATTAGGTTCAGAGCTCCGTATGATTTACTGCAGTACACTATCTGTTAAGACAAATTACTTCCAAGTTAAACACCTTTACCCCATACTTCACAATGCCAATGACAGGATATATATCAAGTGCACTTATCAAACGCCATTATCACACCTCTAGATGCATTGGTCACTGAGCCTGTCCAAACGAGCCAGTTCATCCTTCACTGTATATTTCCTCCCCTCCACCCCCACAGTAAGAAATGAGAGTATGGATGTGAGGAAGGTGCAAAAAGATTCACCCTTGCAGACATCATTCCCTCACTGAGAGCTTTTTGTGCGATTTGCCTTTGTGCGACTTCCATCCAACATACTTTTTCACTTTCATCTTCCTGTTCTTCTTCTCCTCTTCTCCTCCGTCGCTCTGTGCCTCCCTCTTGCCCGTGTCCCGACTCGTCTCTTATCACTGCATGTTCAACACATTCTGAGGGACTTCTCTCCTTTTCTTCTTCTTGTGTCTCACTCTGCCCTCCTCTTTCCTGCCAAGACAATAGGCAAGCAGGATAACCCCTTACTCTAGAATTAATTATCTGCCCCTTTAATTCAAGCCCATGCTGATTAGCTCTGTATGTAAAACGGAGTCCACATTAACATAATATTTGGCTATCTCCCCCTAAGCTGAGGTCCCCTGACCTTTTCAACCTCCTAAGTCTTTCTCCCTGTGTCTCTCTGTCATCTTTTCCTCTCTGGAGGTCCGTTGCAGTCCCAGCCTATGAATGTGATTTGAAGGGGTAAATTAGATTTTGCTTCTCTCTCAGTTTTTCTCGTGTTTCCCTTCCCTGCCTCCCTCCCCTTCCGTTGGATGTGTATGAAACTAGCGACAGTTCATTTCCAGGCCCAGGTATAATTACGTGAGTTTTTTTTTTTTTCCTCTATCATTGACTGCTTTGATGGCAAGGCTGATATGCTGTGTTAATATAAACGTTTAACCTGGTTATTATGAGCCCCGAGAGACGTAAAAGGACATCTAACCTGTACTCTGATTGTCTCCCACACAGGACGTCCACCTTCACTGTCTGCAGACATTATTGCCCTTATTGCCATTTGTTGTCTCTTAGTTCCTCTGCTAATCACCGTATTTATATGCATATTTGTATTATTGTTTATTTTCCACCTTTTGTTTTGCACTATGTAATGTCCCTCTTGCAGTATTACTTTAAAGTGCACTTTCTTGAATAGTCATGACTAGTTGGCTCATTTGGGGGATAGCACTAAAGCTGTTTATCAGAAATTAGAAGGTGAGAGGTTTACTTTGTGTGCAAGAAACATAGTTTTAGCACCACAGACCAACCTTAAACTCTGATAGATTCTGTCAATGTTATTTTTCAAAGTTGAAAGAGAACATAACACAATTCAATTTTGTCCTTTACGTTTTTCTGTTATAAAAATCTCAGAAAGTTTTCTTAAATAGCTTTACTTTGCTTGCCCTGCTGTTGCTACACCAAGCAAAAGACTGGTTTATCTTGTTGTAGAAAATGAACTTTGCACAAAGTGATTACAATAAGAAACCATGAAAACTAAGTTGTTTTGATAAAATGACAAAAAGTAAAAAGATCTGCAATAAGTCCATTCAGTGTAGTAAAATATGGCGTTAAGATAGATATCTTGAAAAGTGTTTCATTGTATTTATTAATAAATGCACGTTTTCTGTTGAAAATTGTGACCCTCTATCAAATGCAATGATTTTAAAGGGATAAAAGGTGTTTAATTAATTTTTTATTTTTATTTAATTTGCAAAAATCTAAAAAAAAAAAAAAATTCACATTGTCATAATGGAATGTGTGAGTAGATAAAGAATAATTTTAAACATTTAGAATAAGGGGGCAACATAACGTGAAGAGCTGTGAATACGTTCGCTAATTGACTTACAGTAGCTGATGCACTTATTGGGTAAAACCTGGAACATGGGAAGGGATTTAAACTGCCTATAAAAACATTTTTGCAAAAATTGGCACTGATATATCAGGAAAGATAAACAAGCAAATGCCAGAAAAGAAAAAGAACATTAAATAAATAAAACATTGCCCGTAAAAAAACAACAGACGATAATCGTTTAAGATCAAATCATCTTTCAGTTATTCTGTCTTTTTACCTTGAGCAAAGCTCTTAGTTCAGCACAAAATAGAACATTTATTTTATTTTGTGCACTGATGTGGCACTCATTTTGCTCCATTGTGTTTTAAAATATAAAACATGAACTTGAATGCGCGGCTGTTCTACATTGATATTTTTTTTCTTTCTTTAACATAATGAAAGTTGAAAAAAGGCCAGTCCTAAATTCAAGTTTTCTTACATGTTATTTGAGATCCACGGTTCTGGACATTTTTCAGATCTTTTTTTTTTTTTTTTTCTGCAACATTTAAGTTTATTAAACTCTACGTGAGCATAAACAAACTCCAGCCCTTCAAGTTGTTGCCCTATTTCTCAGTAATACACAATTACAATTGCTTTTGCAACAGCCACAATTGCAACTAGGAATGGTGTTTAATTGCCCGGTCATGTGTGGAAGAGTTTCTCAATGCATGTGTATGGGGGCGCACTCTTTCACCTACTCTTCAACCTATTAGTTATGGTGTGTGTTGTTTCAGCTCTGGACAGGTAAACAGTCAGAAGGACATTAGCTTCCAATCAGCCTCTGCTAAATCACCTAGAAGTTTAATTAATTTCAATCCATAGGGCATGCAGTGTATGGAGAGTCTGCAGTTCAATGTGTTGTGTGTGTGTGTCTGTTTCCATTTAGATTTCCTTATAACCCTGTCACGGTCAGGGTGTCTAAAACTGCTGTAAAGGTCAGCACATAATCACTCTCTTTAGCCTGCCTCAAATTTTAATTGACTATCTCCCACCTAACACCACCCGTCCACTCCACCTCCTTCCTCACGCACAAACACACATACGCAAACATACTATACATAGACACCAGCCCCCCTCACGCCTCCAAACCCCACCCCTGTCATTACAGCCAGTATAGATCCCAGTATGAATTGATGATCTCCCCTATCTAAAGCCTAATCACTCTGCTGGACCTTAGGGAGACTCAGTGATCCGTTTCCTCTTCTACTGCACCACAGGAATCTCAGATTCACATGCTGGGCCTGTTGATGAGTTGAAAATGAGCATTCTACCTGGCTTAATATTGCACTTCATCACGAGTCCTGTGAAAAATCAAAACTGGCATAAAATAGTTTTTGGAGACTGGCAACAGGATTGGAAGGATTGGTAGTAAAGGATTAATCTTGGAAAAGGGAAAGAAATCATTCTGGCTTATTTTTTTTATCACCTGATAAACAGATCCTATGGACTTACAAATGTGTAATCTCTTGCCACACAAAGTGTATTCTGATACACACCGATCTCAGTGAAAAAATAAATGTCATATTCATGTTCAACAAACTAAATTGGGATACATCATTGCTGCCCATAGCAGGCCTAATGAAATTATTTTTATTTAAAACATTGCATTTGAATACTGCATGGAGTTTTTCAATGTCCTTATTGTATTTTGGTTTGTCGTCAAAACTTTGGAAAGTTAAAATAAAATTAACTGGTTTTTGGGGGTTGGCTTTGTAGAAAAAAAAATGCTGTTTGACAATTTGTCTTTTATCATTAGCAAGCCTATCATTTAAAAGCCAAATTTATTGGGAAAATGCATTCGTAGGTTGAGCAGCAAATTGGAGTATTTGGATTGTGACCATGAAAAGTTACCAAAGCCTCTCTGAGAATGAAATAAAAAAATCACCTTTTGGTAGAATTAGTGTGAGGGGAGCCAGCATATCCATTAATGTCAAAACAGGATTTTATACAATCTACCGCTACTGGAGCATCATGTGTTAGAAAGCATTTTCAACACTAGTAGTTGGGTTTTCTCAATATAGTCTTTAAATACCAATGTCCTCTCTGTGTCTGTTCTTTTAGGGATAATTTTGTTAACAATTCCAATTTGGCGTCATATATTCAAACACCAACCAAACAGAAATCTTCTGCTTCTTCTGCCTAAGAGTTTATTCATCTGCTGCATGTATGGCGCCACCTCTTGAATCCATTGTTTTCTGCCTACAGTGCAGTTGTGCACTGTCAATCTGAGTGAAATTTGTAAGCCAATTTTAGCAGAATGCAGTATTTCCAGTGAGTTTGCTAACTCAAGTAAAAGAGACCTTTCTTTCATATCATCTGAGGCAACAGTGTTTTTTGCCCATTGTCCTTCTGAGCACCTGTAAATTGGTCTTAGTCTTGTGATTCCGAATTCAGTGCAAAGAATCGAACCATTAACCTTGGTGCTAATGGAAAAAATTCGTAGTCGGCGATGTCCCTCTAAAGCAGGGAGCATTAAATCCACTTTCATCATTTCACAGTGGTGTACAACTGTACCTCTTGAAAGCTCAATTATTTGATTTAAGATAATATTTCTGGCTTCTTTAAAAACCCTTAAACCATGACCGGACCACTTCAAAACGGTGTCCATCAAGAAGGCCTCCTTTGTTTAATTAACTACTAAGGTTGTTCCACAAGCCAAAGACAGTAGGAAAAAGATCCATTTGTTGTGATTCTACTGACATAGTTTTCATACATTTTCAATAGGTAAGACCAGTGCTAGGCTTATGTCTTCATCTGTTATTTTAAAATCCAGGCTTTATCAGGCAGATATTTTTAAATAATAACTGAGACTTTACTCGCTCGCTATTTTTGACTATAAGAGTGGTGCACCGATTTAGTATTTTTGATCTAAATTGCTAGTTTTATTAATAATTGCCTTAAGCAATTACTATAATTATTCGTACCCAAATTGGACTCTTATTAAAGCTCAGCATAATGCACAGACTGTTTTTTTTTATTTTATTTTATTATTTTCATGTGAGAAATTCGGTGCTGCATCATATCAAAATGTCTGTCAAGTGTACAAAGCAAATAAATTTTGGAAGCATTATGAGAGAAATTATAAATACATACATAGTTAACATTTACAACATGCCTTTCTGTATGCAGACATTTGTATCGTGTACATTGGAATATGCACAATCTGTCCAGCTGTCCAATGTGTCCAAAGCCCTCCAGTAGAAAGTTTTTCAACATAATAGTCTTCTGATAATGTACTACTGGTACAGTGGTACAATTTTGCCTTATTATCAGAAAGGTATGGGCCATTTTTAAGGTCTTTATTATCTTAAAATTTAACAGATGATGCATCTAAGTGCGTCAAACCGATTGAGTGCTCAAGCTCATGATCTTTGACCCTCCAGGAAGGGGGGCTGGTGGGTGGGTAAACCATTAGCGTGTGTGTGTATCTATCAAAGTGGATTTCCTCCCCCACTTTTCTTTTGCGAAAAAACACAATTTAACACCCAATCTTCAATTATTCAAACCATTTGCTTCGAATGCAATCTGACCCACTAACGCTATCACACATCTCTGGGGAAGGAGTCTTGGATTGCTTTATCTCTCTGAATGTAATGTGTAATATTAATGTGTACTGTTGTTAATGAAAGGCTGTAAATGTATCATTCGAACAACAAACAGTTAAAAATTTCTGAAATATTTCCACATTCATAATGATATCATTTATACTTTTTAAGGTGTGGCGTTCCCCCTGTTATTGGAGTGAAATTCAGTTCTTATCGCCGATAAAATTCCTGCACAAAATGTCCTTGTGCCTTTCCTCATTGGTTATTCAGTGCTGGTTAGCACCAATTGCACATAGAGAAAGGACTCTTTTTTTCCTCCTTTCCCCCTCATTTATTTTTTTTTCTCCTGACCCCTCACAGTATCACCAGACCTCAAAATTGCATTGAATATATAAATGCTAATGCTAATAAGTGCTAGCAGGAGATGATAATGTCCTTGACTGGTACAAGAAAAGATCCTTTTCTCTTACATGACTCACTGGCTCTGAATAACATTAGAAGAGTTCACATTCCAGCCTCTTATTTCTCTCCTATACTTTTCATACACTTTTCTTTTTTTCTTAATTTACTTGACACTCCCCTTTCTACCTCAACCCTTCTTGTAGCAAAAAAAAAGAAAACCCAGCTGCAGTATAAAATATTAATTCATTTATCCAAAGTGATAAGATCTTGCTGGTTCGCTTAAAAATTCCAATGACATCCATTTGCCATTAAGTCAGTGCAACACACGGGCAACGAGGCCTCTGGAGCTTGTCTGTCTTTGCAGCCTCCTTCACATCGTAGCTTCATTTTAATGCAGCTGGAAGCTTTTCATGGTAGGAATTAAACTATAATACTTGTTTCAATACCGCGCATGTTAATGGCCACGGCAAAGCTGTCATTTAAGAGACATGACAAAATAGCCTCTCCCAGAAACACCCAGCATGTCTCGTCAGCACGTTTTATTGCTTCTTGAATGATGGAGATGGTTCTGTTATTAAAATCCCTGCATTTCGGAAATGATTATTGAAACGGAAATGTGCATTATGATTGGTTTAGATTTAAGAGTGTCCAGTGGGCTCCAAACCCCCCGTTTTTGTCTTCCCCAGTGGGGCCTGTCGACAACAATGGAGGAATTAAAGAAGCACCACAACACAAGTAAAAGGATACTTACATTTATAGAGAAACTTGCTTCTCTTTGAGAGCGGATGTGAAGAGACCTACATGGCAGAATTTGCCCTTGTTTAAGTTTTCTAAAAAATGAATTATTTCCCATCTGACAGGCAGCTCTCCGGAGGTGAGAGGCTGCCTCTTAACATGAGCAGGTATCAGTCTTAAAAATGCTCAAAGTAATTGTACCTTTGAAGTTACACACATCACAGACAGCACAGACAATATTGCACCAACTGGTTTTGTTACTTTGCTCCCATCTTTCCTACGCTTCCTTTTTTTCCTTTTTCCTTGTGATGAAAACTACATTATTTGTCACAAATGTTTTATTAAAAGAGGCCAACCATCAATCAATCTTGCAATCACTCACGCAATCACATTAATCATTTCTCTACGCCTTATTTGCATCATTTGCTATAGAACATTCAGTCCCCAGGAGAAATGTACTTCACTGCTACTTTCTGGATCTGCGTTCTCTTTCAACAGCGAGCTCCTCATATCATGTCGGCAATGTTCACTTGGAGCAATAGTCACAGATAAATGCCATTAGATTTCCCTGGAATTTCAAACAAAGCAACCTTTCAAGGTTTCCTTTTTCTTTGTGTTTTTTCAACTTTGCTGCAGCGAAAGTACTTTGTGACCAAAGTGAGATGGTGTAGTTAAATGGCATATATTATCATTTTTAAAACTTTTCCTTTTCAGTCGTGTTCAGACTCATAGTTCACTGTAGCTACAGTCAAATCCATGACCAAAATCAAGCATTATGTGGAAAAGATGCCTCACAGAGAAAAGGTGAGCAAAAGTTCCTAAAGAGTGATAACAGTATGTTTGGAACATGGGCATCAAATCTTAATACGGTGTCCACCAAAGACGTAAGTGAGGGAGATTTGAAGCTAAAATGTCTTCTCATAAGGAGGAGACTGAGATGTCAGTTTATCCAGTAAAGAGGAGGACCTCAGGAGAAATGTTTTCTGAGAGGAGTAGTTTGGTGATTTAACAAACTAGCCCTCAATGAAGTGATTTAAAAGCACTCTGTGTTGAACCAAGTCTGCCTATGATTTAGCATGAATGTGAACATTTTGTCTGTCCTTACAATAATCAGAAATCCAGGTTAGACAGTGCAAAATCCGTTTCAGTTTTGCTTGACTTCTCATTATTGTGATTTATTTAAATTTCACAAAGTAAATGTCACCAACATTTATAGTGTTATATGCACAAGACACTTTATATTCCCTTGATGATCTGGCAGCTGTCCTAACTATGTCCAAGCAGCTGGACATACTTGCATCGTATACTCTCTACCCCTCTCATGTTTGGGGTTTCGCTTCTATTTAATTCAATATTTAAATTGTTTCACAATCTTGGGGCAAAAAAAAATAAAAAATTCTATGGAGAAATATTTTTGGAAGGAGAAATCTATCCTCTTCCACTTGTTTGTTTACTTTAATGGATATCACATATTCTCTGCATACATATGATCTTTGAAGTACAAGTGCCATCGGCACATTGTCTGTGTTGCAAATACGAGTGTATTCAACATTTATAACCCTCCTTTTTTGCTAATGTAAGTAAGAACTTATTTAGAGGGACAGACTTACACAATGCTATTGATTATGCTGTGATATCAACATCATATCGTCACCTTCCTAAAATAATGTAAGTCATTAGTAAGTCAAAAGTATTTTTTGCAAAAGGAGAAAAAAAAACACAAATTTTTTTTATCAAATAATGATTAAGGCAAAGGAAAGAAAAAAAGAAACCCTTTTGGCAAAAAAATATATATTTTAGGAAGATGACAATATCTGGTTTTGAGGCATAGTGTAGTCCTCATGGCCCTGTGTCCTGCATGTTTTAGGTGTTTCCCTGCTGCTGCACACCTGGCTTAAATGAATGGGTGATTAAAGGGTTTCTGCAGCAATTGAGGGCATGCTGAGGAGATAATGTAGTTATTTGAATCAGCTGTGTTTGAGTGGGAAAACATCGAAAACATGCAGGACAGTGTGCCCTAGGGACTAGGGCTGGGAACTATTGACTTAAGATAACTAAATTGTGAAGTTACTTGATAACTTGACTAAACAATGGAAAGGTCAGATATAGGTCTTGTAAGAATTATGTACAAAATTTTGTAGGTTTTCTGGTTCCAAGATGTTTCTATCTCTGCTCTTTAATAATTTAGCAAAAGTAAAAGCTTAAACTTTTATTATTGTTGTGTATTATTGTCAAGATATTCCAAACAATACTTGCACAAACATTAAATCGCACGAAAACCTCAACTTGTCTTGCACGTAAAACAGGGTTTATGTTGTGCTAATTGCAAACAGACAAAGCCCCAAGATAGGATGAGGAAGCTGTTAAAAAAGTTTAGAGGAAACTGAGGTTTATAGAAAAGCTGGTCTTCACCACATACTGCCTGCATTACACAAACATCCGAAGTAAAATAAAACAATGAAAGTCTGATAAGCAACAAATAGTAAGATAGCCACAGGCAACCACATCCCGCTGCAAAATACTGAAAATGAGCACAGCATTGCTCAAAGCACCATAAACAGCAAGGTTTTAAGGGGAGAACAGGGACCAGACATCAATCCACGTGTGGCTCTGTAATGAGAAGATGAAACAGATTTATCACAGAGACACAGGAGTTTTTGAGTCTCTGCAGGTATAATGCCGTAAATCATTACCACCTTTCAGAATCACGGCTTGAAGAGGAGCTGTTACAAAATCCCCGCGCTACTGTGTGATTTTCTCAGAGAGAAAATTTATCAGGAAACCATGCGAATGACAAAGACAGCGAGATTGGCCCTTTCAGCACAGAAAGTAAAGAGGAAAAAAAAAAAAGTCTAACAACACAAACAAAAAAAAAGGAGCATTGAGATACTATTTTTTTGTCTTCCTGTGAGAAACAGACAGCACAGGAAGACAGTGGGTAAAGTCAAGCTTGAGAGGTTACACAAGTTTCCTGCCTTGATTAATAAAGTCTGTCTGGGACTCAGGTCAACTCACTGCTCATCTTGGCCTGCTCCAACCTCTCACACGTTTAATGCTGTCTGCCAGCTTTCCTGTGTTGACTGACATCTCCCCAGCCCCCTTTTAATTGTTTTTCGGATGGTGCTGAGCTCAGGGCTGAATCTGTTAGAAAAATACAAATTCAGTTATTTCCATGGCCTTTTATGTGTCTGGATACAGCGAGTGTTCTACCCAATTCTGACACCTGATATGCTGGCCTAGTGCATCTTTCTGTTTAAAACAGCAGGTAAAAGAATGCATTGCACGAGTATTTCGGCGGGCCATTCAGCATAACCAGTGATAACACAATAATAAGGTCATATCAGTATTCATCTGACAGGCCGGAACAGGTTCCAGTGTTGATAGAAATTGCATTAGGCCATCCAAGATTAAGCACATTTACTCAAATACATACTCAGGTACTTTAAGTCAAACCCCACATAATGGGTCCATTCAGCAACTGCATAATGGGGATCCTGTTTCAAACTGGATTTAAAAGAATCAAATAAAACATGTCATTTTGATCAAAAAGTAAGAAACACTCACCAAAATGCATCATTAGGACAGCCCTTGCCCACAGTTTAAGACATTAGGGGCGTTTAGCCATAAGGAGTGGTGAACATAATGGGCTGGGCGTGGGTTCATCGGGTTGTCTGCTAACATTTTTATTGCCTTTCTGCTCCATACTTTAGCCATTAAAGAGTTGGAAATGTACAAAAATTGTGTGCCAATTTGCCAGTTATTTGCCCGCTAAATGTTGAAGCACTTTGCTGTCATTTGAGGTGATCAATGCTTAATGAATTAGTCTGTTTTTCACCTCCGTTAAAGGCAGACGTGCTTAGCACCTTCCCAATCCCTCCGAGACCCTGTCTGATGGAAGCCTTCCACCCCTAATTTATGAAAAGTGAGGAGCTAAGCAGTTCATGCGTCTAGAAGTGCTAGCTTTTTGGTAAATTGCTTTTTGTGAATTCACTTGAGTCCAAGACAGAACTCAACCTCGACTTTCATTAAACCCAGAATGAAAGAATGTCTTCAGAAGTGGCGGAAATAAAAAGGAAACAGAGACAGAGAGACTCAAAGATAAATGGCAAGAGCTCAAAGCAATGTTTACATGATGGGGATGAGCGTCCTAATGCAGTGATGATTGCAGAGTGTTTCCACTGATTCCATTTAGCCTATTGAATTAGACTGAGCCGGAGTCAGCACACTGGCCCCTGTGCTCCAGAAACAGACACCCAGGCATCAAAATCCAATTAAATGCATTTGTTAAATAATGTAATGATTGCTTGAGCATACTTTTCAGTTGGACTCCATTCATTGTAAGCAATAAAAATGCCATTGTTTTCTGAGCTTTGTGAAAGGTTATGCAGATTGATAGAATTAATTGTCTGGTGGGGAAAAATGTCATTAGAACACTCAGATGGCCACAATGCCCCATTTATATTCCCAGTCTGTTAGCGGGCAAACATTTTAATTTGTAACTTGACATGATAATCTGGCTGGTCTGCAGCTCACAGACATAAATATTGCATTGATTAAAATGGACCTCTCCTTCCTCATTCAGTTTTGCTGGACATGCAAAAACCAGACAGTGTTAACTTCAGCTTTCTATCAACATTAGCTTAAAACCTCCTGGCATCAAACAATAATTAGCACATTTACAGTCATCCAACCAAACTTCAAAAGATATTAATGGTGTTCTATAATTGACTTTGTTCTGACAGATTCAAAGTGAGAACATAAATTGGTAAAAACTGAACAGTATTCACAAATCAGATTGTATGACTTAGAACAGGCTAATATGGCTACCTAAAATGCCATCTTTAAGAATTTCAGGCAGGCAAATTTGGCCTGTCCAAGGAATAAATTTTTACTTCACTTTTGAGTTTTACCTCTTTTATCATGTATGGCATGCATAAGCAATTGACATCAACAGTTATCAAAGTTCTCAGCCTGAACAGGTCCAAACATCAGCTTCCATGCCTGTGGGCTGACAGGCCAGACGCCAACATCTCTTCAGAGGTCTTAGATATGGCTTGAGACTTAATTAGGCAAGAAAGAAAAGGCCTCTGGCATCATGAGTAGGGGTGCGGGCTATGTTTCCATGGTAACATATTCCAGGGTGCCGAAGGACTTGATCATTAGGCCTAACTGGACATTTGAAGGTGAAAGGTTAGAGGCGCTGCAGCCCATTGGGAGCAACTATAAATCTATCATTACACAGACTCATAAACATAACGCACAAACATCCCCACCGCACACACACACGCAGACGCAACATGATTAAGGGTAAACTGACAAATTCAAGAAAAGCTCATGATTCACAGCAATTAAAGAAAAGAAATCCTATTCCTGATCATGGCCAACATGGCCTCTCTCTGGACGTGGCGTTCTGTTGGCAACTTCATGCCACACAAATCAACTCATAACGAGCTGTTGAGAGTTAAAATAATGTCAGAACATCTAATTGAAATCACATGTCTTTACTACACCAAAGCTCACAAAATCCATCACTTTGTTTTTTTTTTTTTTTCAATTTTTGAAATGTATCTCATTAAACAATTTAAATCACAAGACAGAAAATTGGGAAATTGATGAAATGTGCAGTTTCTAGGTGTGCATATTTTCAGTTCAAATAACAGTGCGATTACCATCTACTGCTATGTTTGTTATTGGTGTAAGTTAACAAATATATTTCAACTAGCACTCTGATGTCGTTAGATGTCATCATTTATAAGTTGTGTTCACCTGCTTTATGTAAAATTAAAAATCACAAAATAACACAAAGAAAATCTTTAGGTTTCTATCTTCTTTTGTGAAATTGTCACAATTTCCTAGCTGCTGACACTTTTTTGGTCTAATTTTGCCTTTGAACAAGACATAACAAAATACTTGTAAGCCGGTTTGTATTTTTGATCTTTAAGAATTTAAGTTGGTGCTCACCAAACAAGTGATGACAATTTCTACAGCACTCATATGTATTCCTATCAAACCTTATCCAATTTGTTTCGAAGCATTTAGATGTGTTACATGTCCGCACTTTTTGCCCAACACGAAAACAAAAACACAGCTGATGTCAAAGAGATGATATATGATTGCAGACAGTTAAAATTAGAATTTCAGTTTCACCAATAAACACATTGTGCAAAATATTACAAATGACACCTCAATAATGAGCTGCACGGCATTTTACATCATCAACATGTCACTTTGCAAACCCATTCTTAAGACTGTCCCCTATGCATGATTTGAGTGACAGAGACTTTTGAAAAAGGGAGAAGAATGCAGAATCAAAGCTCAAACTCACTTTCTTAACCAGCCCACCCCCTTTAAAATGTAAACAATTAGGTATTTGGAGCAGTTAATTTAAACTGAATGATGACAGGAGTGAGGAAGAGAGACAATAGTCTTGAAAGAGGACAGTCGGTACCAATCACAGATCACATACCATTTCTTATTTTGATGTAAGATAGACAAGAATTGCTTTGTAACCCGTTCACAGCGGAAAACGTTTTTTTTTTTTTTTTTTTTGATGGTGGTGGAGAAAACATGTATTAAGTTCAATCCGATCCCAGGTAGGCCTTTGAATTTCAATCCTTGCTTTTTTAGTTGATCGGTATTATAAGTCACTGATAAAACGTATCACTGGTATACAGTCTTTGATTTTGTCAGTGATAAACCCAGCAAAAAAAAAAAGGGAGGCTATGTTTTCTTTGGCCACTTTCTAAAAATTACAACCTATTGTGGAAATTGTGCTAAACTGCTTTGTAGGTTAAGCACATTATTTTATTAATCAAACCCGAGTTGTCTACATAGAATCTAAGCCTTTTTTACTTTTCATAATGATGTTAAATAATGCAGACATGCTCTGCCCACTGCACTCAAATCTCCACACATCTCTCAACATAGCAGAGAGACACTTGTCATAAAGTTTTACAACTTTCAAATCAAAGTACGTACTAAGTTTCTCAAGTAAAATAACCAGCATGCATTAACTAGAAATGCTTGGGGCAATAGGTTGCTTAGTGGTAGAGGAGGTGCATCATATAGGCTACAGTCCTCAATGCAGATGTCTGAGGTTTGATTCCTGGCTTCGGGCTCCTTACTGCATATCCTCCGCTTCTGTCTCCACTAGTCTCTCTGTCAAGCTACTAATGAATAAAGGCCACAAGTGCCAATGAAACCTTAAATAAAAATATCTGCTTTCAATTATGTTAGATGTAACATGACTTACTGTGTTAACTAGATTTTTCAAAACAGAGAATAAACCTGTTACTCTTAGCAAAAACTGACTACATGAAAACAAGTGCAAAAACTAACTTTATTTTTTTCACTTAAATATTTTGGACTATCAGATGAATTTCAATATCACACTGATATTCATTTTCATATGACAGTTATCCTGAGTAAATTCAAGTAGTTTTCCGGTGGCACTTCTATTTGTAAATGGAAAAAGCTTTCCACACCAACCTCGCCTTGTGTGAAAAAAAATGGTAAAAGTAAAAAGTACAGGTTCTGAAATGTACATAAGAACAAAAGGGAAAAGTGAAATATAATTTGCATCTTCAATATACAAAACAACTTACACAAAGTAGGATAGCTATCCCTTTTTGCTCACAACTGGCACTGCCACCAAGCTATACACTGCAAAAACACTAAATTACATCGTAACAAGTACTTTTGGTCTAGTTTATAGTGTAAGTATCTAAGTAATTTTGAAGTAATACAAAACTAACTTACAAGTAACTTTTTAGCAATATATAGTAGATAGTTTTAAATAAATAGTTCCTTCACACTGATGGAAAAAGTCCTAATTCCACTGGCACATTATTTTACTTATAACATGGAGAAAGAAGCATTGTTATAAATGAAATAATCTACCAGTGGAACACAGATTTGTTTGGAGTCAAAGTTTTTTAAAACATATACAACTTTTCATTCTCGTTGTCATGTCGGAGATCTTTATTGACTGGTCTGTTTGTGGCAATTTTGTCGCATTTGAATACTCAGCAGGTATAGCACTTTTTACTAATAAATGGGTAAAAACAAAATACCTATGTAACTTCTAGAATCTGTTAAAATTATGCCATGAAACTGAGCGTCTTGAGAAACCCATTTTTATTGGCAAACCACACAGTAACAGGAAAATATGCACAAAGTGCCCTTTGGCATTCAAAGAATAACAAGCCAACCTTAGAGCTATTTGATGTAATCATTGTCTTTTAAATGTGCAACAAAATTCACTTAAGAAGGAAGGATAAGCACATTATTTATTAATTCATGGGACTGCAGCATTGGAGCCCTAGATTTGACTTCTAAGTGATGCATTATTTCTTTTTTTTTTTAGGATTCTTCTCTGCTGCTTTATGGGGAATACTAAAACTTATCTTTCTGTTTTATACTTCTGAGTAGTTTTGTTGTACTCTTCAGAAGTGCCACTTGTATCAATTCTCAATCTGTTCTAATACCTTTTAAGTGCCTTTTATAATAAGCAATGGGGAATGGCCTGTGGTTATCCCTTAAGGCTTAGTTGTTGAATAATCCACCTGAACAGTATTCTTAAAATTAAAACTGTAATCACTCTACAAATGCCTCATTGACCAACTTAATTGCAAATAGTAAGTCTATGTTAGTTCAGTAACAGTAATCATAATTGTTGATTTGCGGTTTTGTTTGTTTTGTTGAATAATCTGGACTTTAAAGCAGCACAAGAAAAGAAAAGAAGAACCAAAAAGTAATTCTAGCTCTCGGTCTCTTACTTCCTTCTCTGGTGGCACCTGCATATGGTTGCTGTGATGAACCTCAGTCACAGAAATGGGTGTAGATTGAACCCCATCACATTTGAGGGTGACTGGATAACAAGTGTGAGATAGTGAAAGAGAGGTGGAGAAAATAACCTCAATTTACACTCATTTTCACATTTCTTTGGCAAATGTTGCAACATATTGGGCTCTGCCTCAGCACAGCCTGTTTTATATCCAGCTTGTGTGTGTATGTGGGGCATGTGTGGACAATGGGCAGACTCTCCCGGTCTCTTAGTTGTCTTAAACCCCTGTGGTGAGGCTGAATAACACACCTCATCCTAAGCTTCTTTTCTCCTGCTCACTCATTTTCACACCCACGTTTTCTCTACTTTCAAAAGGCTGAGACAAAAGCAGGCCCGCTGTTAATGCCATTTTGTTTGGTGTGTATGTATTTGTGTTAATGTATGTGTGTGTATATGGATGTCCTGTCTTTTTCCTTCAGAGAACAGTGCATCAATAGGCTTTCCTTAGATGTTACAAAAGCAAGCACCAACAGTCTGTGTGTTCGTAGGGTCTCAACATCTTTTCTGAACGTCTTAGGCGTACAAAAAACGGTTCTCAATTAGAACAGCGGTTTCCACTTTGTGCAGCTGTGAGAGATGTTTGCAGCCCTTTTTTATTTTTTATATTACAATGTGAAAATGACTAATTACAATTTTTCTTTTTGTAAATTTGTTTCAACAGACCATGTTGTGTCTGTAAAAATTATGCAAATTCAGCATCACAAAACACAAACATGGATTGGATAAGGAACTTAGTTTACACAATGGGTTCTAACAGCTGGAAATGAAAGGCTTTAGTTTTGACATGTGAATGGTTAGTTGTTCTCTTATGGCCCTTGGAGGTTTCAAGTAATAAAAAACAGACAAGAAACATGACATCTAGGAATGATTTACTATTTAATAACAGCACTCCAGATTTTGAGCAAGATTACCTAAAAATGAATGTTTAAAGATAAAATCAAGATTATACTCTAGTTAGGTTAAATTGGATGTTGAACTGGAAGTTTAAAAGTCAACCTCTTTGGTTCTCTGGCTACCGTCAATTTTGTCAACTCTAATAAACAAATATTCACATCCAGTCAAGGTAAACGGGGTGATGTCATTCCTCAAGAAGCACTGAAAGTCTGATGAAAGGCAACTTAGGCTGAACTATAGAATGTACTGATGGTCTGCCATGTTAGGTGTTAACAGTGTTATCTTGAAAAGAAGGAACGATAGCGCAAAATTGTGTGACCAACATTGATAAAAAAAAAAAAACAATGGAAGAAAAAAAACCAGACATCATAGAAGGAAAATTTCCTTTGAGCATAGATGACAAGGAATCAAAGTGATACTAACTCAAAATAGAGCCTGTATTTTTGGCTAGAAATCGCACATCTCTCTCTTCCCTCCATTGTTTACATTTATGTCGCCGATGTCTCTCACCGAAAAGCTTGAGGAAAGTAAAAATATAGCTTTTTACAAAGTAAATTGATAACAATAGTAACGCAAGCAGATTTGGATGAGTAACTTTAGACTTATTATTAGATTGGAAATAATAGCTTGTTAGATTACTTGTTTCTGAAAAAAAATTGAGCAGCATGTATACAAGGGAGATTTACAGTGCTTGGACACTCCTCCTGCCTCTGATTGGTTGTTTCTGACTGGGAGCAGCGCATTTCTGCCAATGGCTGTAGGAGAACTGAGAGAAGGTGGAAGAGCTCAAGCTTTTCACAGATTATCGGTCTCATATTATACTGTCACAGCATAGTGATAGTTTTGAAAAATATGTTAACATATGTTTCTAAAAATTAAATATTGCAGTTTTAAGACTTTGACATGCCACTCTTTTCAATCATTGAAATAATTCCTTTTATTACAGCCAATTTATACAGTGCACATAAATGATTCATTAGCTTAGCCTTACTTTCAGATTTGGAATTGATTACTGACTTGCTAGCTTAAAACATGTAGCCTCCCAAAACACCTGAACTTCATTTTGTTGACTATATTATTCCCTCTTAGGGTTATCTGCCCTACTTTTATTGGAGTGATTCATCCGATGATAATAACATGGCCATCCCTCACTTCTGACACTGGTTGTTAGCGCAGGCCACCGATGGATTTATTCTTCTTTTAATGAAGAAAACATAAAAACCTTACAGTCAGATAGTTTAAAGAATCTGATCCCAGTGCAAAGAAGCTTTACTTGTCCACAACAGCTTCACCACAGAAATCCATTAACAAGGTAAAATCACAGTAGCACATTCAAACTTACATTGTCTTCAAAATAACATGTCACAGAACAATACAACATAATCAATATAAATATTAGTCTCTCTTTCTCTCTCTCTTTTTCTCACCTCCTCACTATGAATTAAGGAGGTGATTTTTATTTACTTTTTGCAGTCACAGGAGCTGACCAGAAAGCAAAAATTTCAATGTCTAAGAAAGGTTCAGATCCCCTTTTAGCACAGCGTAAGCTGCAATCCATGAATGAACCTTTCTAGACCACCTATGTAAAATAGGATATTTACATAAATTCAATTCTTTGTGTATTCACAAAAGTCCTCTAATCTTAGACAATGAGTTCATTTTTTTTCTTCTCATCTTTGTGTTTGTTCAATGAGTAATTTTTGAGGTGTCAGAATTTGCCCCCTGCCCCCTGTCCTTCTCAGTAACACATACCCACAGCCCACCTTGTCCCAGACACTCATTGTGCAGTTGTATTAAGTGGTAGGGGGCAAAACAGGAGGGGACAGGGCATAGAGGGAGAGGTGGTGGTAACGGGGTACGGTGGGGTGGGGGCACATTCTCTTCTGAGGCTGACTTTGAGATTGTTATTATCATTTTCAAAGCATCAAAGCTTTCTCTCTGGCTTTCTCTCACTCTCTCTCCATCCAAGCTTAAAGAGATGAAAGTTTGCCTTTGTTCCATCCCCTGCTACATTACCTCTATGCATTAGGCCTCCTCTTTATCCGTGAAATTACCTTTTAGCTTTCTCATTCAGCGCAGGCAGCCTGCATGCGACGAGATGGCTCGCACTTTTTCACCACATCATAACCCTCCTCCCCGCCTTTGCACACCTCTCTCTCTCCCCCTTTCTCTCTCTCTTTGCACTAAAAAGATTGTTGCATTTGCAGTTTGATTTTGTCTACACCTCTCCTCTATCTCTATTTCACTGTAGTTCTGCCTCTATCGTTCTCCACTTCATATAAGGTCCATCTGGCCCTTCATTACATGGTTAGTGTTGTTCTTTGATCGTTCTATCTCCAAAGCAAACAGGGTTCTATGTTGTTCCCCCCATCGCGCAGATGGCTGAAAAATGATGGCAGGGATACTTCTGTCTGTGCCTTTGTATTGAGAGCCACTTTTGCAACCTCCTAAAGCACTCTTTGAAGCTAGGAGGAAGCTCTTGAAGAGAAAAAAGTTGCTTGACTGTGATGCAACAGCATCTATCTATCTATCTATCTATCTATCTATCTATCTATCTATCTATCTATCTATCTATCTATCTATCTATCTATCTATCTATCTATCTATCTATCTATCTATCTATCTATCTATCTATCTATCTATCTATCTATCTATCTATCTATCATAGGTGATGTGCTTTTACATAGTGCTTGTTTTTCACAAGACTCAGTAAAGTATTCTGAAAGTCTTAACTAAGAGCATTACAAGCTATGAATTGAAAGTGATGTGAAGCTCGGCACCTGCACAAGCAGTGCCAAGTCAATAGATTTAATAAATGTTCCCCTGTCCATAAAATTCTTATATAGGAGGAGCCGTGTGCCCGCTTTGCAAAGCAATACAAATGAGTAAAAGTCCTCTCCACGTTTATAAACTCATCTCCAGAGAAGCAGTTACCGGGCATTGTTTGGCCGCAAGACAGCATTAATATACAAATGAGCAAAAGTGTATATACGGAGAGGATGGGAAACACACACAGGCCCGCACACACACGCTTACTCTACACAGCTGGAATGGCTCTCTGCAGACTAATGTAATTAATAGCTTTTTATCCATGTAGAATTTGAAATGAAGATGTAAATTGTTCGTTTAACATAGCCATAGGACATGGAGGCTTCTGCTGTCAAAGTCAATTACAGACTCAGCATAGTCCCAGACTTTATGAAAACCTAATCAAGATGTGGTCTGTGTGTGTAGGGGTGTGTGTGTGTGTGTGTGTGTGTCTGGTCGCAAAATAAGACATGGGAGTTCAAGTCAGTGCTTGTGCATTTGTGCGCCTAGTCTTAGTGCAAGCTGGATGTTTTACTCTGACTCTGGGCAATGTCACAGATAAAAATTATGATAAAACCAAATCTAATCACCAGAAAATGAATCTAAGCCTGTTTTAGCTGCTGTAAGTCAAAATGTTTTTTGACTTTTTTTTTTTAACCGTTTTTATCAAGCTGGTATAGTGATTATATTGAAAAGTTTTTTGCCATTAGGAGAAAAGACAACATTAAAGCTATACTGTGTAACTTTTATAAAACATGCTTTTGTTTTTGTTTTTTACATATTTTTAAAACTGTCACCATCTGACAGTACATTATGAGACAGATAATCTGAAAAGATGAATCTCTCACCTTCTCCCAGAGCTATTTTAACCATCTGAAGAGATGAACCAGGAAAACAACCAATTAGAGCCAGGAGGTCTTGACGCTGTCACTCAACGTCATGTACTTTATGCTCAAGGTGCTAATGGCACAGAAACAACTTACTGTTACAGAAATAAACATTTATCCGCCATCATCAGTGGCTATGCTAACTAGCCTGATCATTCAAAACAGGATCTGTTGACGAGGTAGATTCAAACTGTAGAAGTATCAGAGAGCGAGGCAGGGGGAGGAGTGACATTGTGATTGACAAGAGCTTAGACCTGCCTCCGGGCTCTGATTGGTTGTTTCTAGTTAGAACTGGGATAAGGCAAAAGAGCTCGATTTTATTATATATTATGTGTCTCATGCCATTCCAAAGTTTTTTGTTTTGTAAAAATTAAATACAATTTTTATATTTCCTGGAGTTACTGTATTTGTTCATAGTTCTAATGAACAACTTGTTCATAGAGAACAACTTCTGGTCATTCCCAAATTAATTTGGGAGCATCATAGGGTCTCAAACATAAAGTCCCTGTGACTGTAGCCCAGTTTTGACTTATTCCACAACACACTCCATATTCTCATTTCAGGAGAAATAAAATCATCACCATAGTCATGGTAAAAACAAAGTGCAGTTCATATGTTTGAACAACTCAGTTGTGTATGTTTGTACAACTCAGTTGTATAAACATATGAACATCTGGAATTTAGCTGATGTAAGTCTAAGACTTTAAAAATATAGCAGATGTTAGTTTGTTTCTGGTGACTCTGCTCAGCTGAAAGAAAAATACTGTAATCTGTCAGGAGAAGGACTTACACTATTATTCAAAGTGCTTATGCTTTGTTTTTTAATCATATTATACATGGAATAACAAAGAGTATCACCTATTTTTGACAGATCTAAGCAACATGCTTTATGGTGTCCATACAGCTCATGTAACTTTCAGTCAAAGAATATATTGCAGAAGATTGATGCAATTGTTATGCTTTCTGTGAGGCACTTGAGACTATCTATCTAGCAAGTCACTTCCACTTTGTTTCTGTTTGTTGAACTTTCCATTACCTTTGGTATATTTACAAATAATCAATGGCTTTCACTTTTATTGTTTTTATTTTTATTTTTTGTTATAATGATCATTAATGTTGTTGAAGCTAACTAAAAAAAATACAAAAACTGCCAAATGTTTTCTTTCCACCCAGTCCCATTTGAGGTGTGTTCAAGTGGCAATGCGTTTTACTTTTTCGTAGGGCTACAATCTACGCCAGAAGTGTTTTAAAATGATTGTCTTTTCTTTTCTTTGGCAAACTTTTCAGAAGCTCCAAACTTTTGTCCAAATGTAAGTAATGCTGTGTAAAATTTAATCTCTTGCTTTAAACTGAGAACTCTATCCCTTGTTCTTTCTGAATTTTCCTTTGTTTCTTGACAGATTGATTTACTAATGATATGCTCCTGAGATTTTTTCATGTCTGACTCAAGGCAAAAACAGCAATGTAAAACAACAAAAACAACTCATTATGCATATGTACAATTTATAAATGAAATGAAATCTCTCTACAATAAACTCTACATTAAAATGATTAATATGATGTTTCTTGGCAGCATGCTTGAGTAAAATGAATTAACATAAACTTTCAAATTCATCTGGTCAGCTGTTAAGCTTGTATGATTAAAAAACAATAACAGCGCATTGTATTACATGTATACAGAATTTCAGTATTTCTTCTCATGCGCCCCTGTACAGATTTAGTTTTTTTTTTGGTCCCAAAATATTTTTGATTTAAGAAAATGTAATATATACCTGGGTAAGTAAAAAAAAAAGATTTCAAATAGTTATGTAGTTGAATACAGAAAACAGTTCAGTAAACCAAGGTTCATCCCCTGTTTTTTCCATTTGCACACAATGGCTCAAGTTGTTTTGTTAAAGTGTTTTTTTTTTTGTTTGTTTTTAAATTGCGCTACTTTTTTAGAATTACACTGCTATTAATCCTTCAAAGTAAAAGCATTTCCTAGTTGCATAGTTAAAAAAATTCAAGATTAACAAGTTTTATTTTATTTCTACAGGTTTTTTGTTAATCAAAAATGCATATTTACATTTTAAGGGTGGTAAATATTATAACTCATAATTTTCAAAATAGTTAATTCAGTTAAAATCAGCTTGAAAATGTTGGAAAAAATAAATCTTAAATATCTGTGTGTTAATGAGCTCAAGGATTATTTGAGGTCATACCTTACAACCAATCAGAGATTTAGGCAGACTAGTTAGTATGCAGCTGATGTGTGAATGTTAATTTCAGTCACTAAAGGCTTTACACCTGACTTGGACTTGCAGGGAAAGATTTAAAACTTGATTTGGACAAGCCCCATAAATATCTGAGAGATGATTTAAACTTGTACAACATAAATTGTGAATTTAAGACCCTTTGCATATAAATAAATGTAATACAACAATCACTGATTTTTATGGATGTTCTTGCGCAGATAACTACAAAGTAAACATCCACCTTGTTGGGCATTTAATCTGACAAATATCTCACTAGACTTACCTGTCAGCATTTTTGCACAACTTTCTGTTTACCAAAACATCACTTTTTCACTCTGAAAGTCAGAAACCAGCAGTAAGAAATCTTGTCAAACTTTTTAATACAACTTGTCACGCCAGTGGACAAGTGACACAAATTCTGTTGACAGACTTCAAATACCCAAATGAGCTCAGTGAAGTAAGCCAGCCGGGCGGAGGTTTGCTTGTGTGGAAAGTCATTTATAAACGCCAAGGGTAACCATTCATGCTCAATGATTTAGGACTTTCAAAACACATTTCTGGCTCATTTGAATAATAATGGTCATAAAAAAAACACTGCCTGAGGCGCAGCAAGCATACATCAAGCAACAACAAATGCCCACTGAAGTTGTCGAAAGGCCTACAAACATGAAAACAATTAGGACATACAACTTAATTTGCAACGGGTATATTTCTCAGCTAGACTTTGCTCATTCTAATGAGTTTGAAAGCAGTTAGTGTCTGGAAGTTTGTGGTGCTGCTGATTGACCGTCACAGGCGTTTAGTGTGTTCTGTGTGTAGATATTCAAACTTTAGCCTGTTTACACATACACACACTACATATTTTGTTTTCTCTTTTTATGTCAAGACATAATCACACTAGGTACCTGATGATAAGGCATTCAAGCACCCACATTCACAGACTCCCTCAAAGATGAATCAAACAAACCTATCCACTTCAAACAGATGACCTCGTGATTGCCTTACATCAAAAGTAGCATGCAATTAGGGCTGAGTAGTGTTCATCAGCCTGGCCTTGCTTTGACCAGAGGCTTTTCATTGTCCAACGCACTTGGCAGCAAACATCAGAAAGAGATTCAAAGATGAGAGCAATTACATTGTACCAGCATGTTTAAAAAAAATACACCTTTAACCCCTGAATAAAAAGCTATTTTGATTTTAATATAGTCTTTCTACACCAGTTGGCTTTGATATTTCAGATGTGAACCTTTGTGAAGAAGCAGTAAATATATTTTATAGCTTTGGGAACAGAAAACTAAAGGCAATGTTCGACGAGGCAAATGCCAGATTGTTTTGTTACTTTCCACTACTGTAGTTTCTTCATGTTTAACTTCACCTTATCTCCTCTGGTATATCCTCTCTTCTTCCCCCACCTCTGGTCAACTGGAACTGTTCTTAAATATGCTCCAAGCCAGTTTATCAACGAGTCTTATCAAAACAAACAGTAAACTTCCTAGCATTTGCTTACAACTTCATCAACATGGTCTGAATGAAAACATGATCAGGAGATGTGAGTTTATTGAAATCTAACATGTATCCTGTTTATAAGAGATGAAAGAAGGTGAGCTTAACAACAAAAATCACTCTTAGCAATTAAAATAGTCTGATCAAATCTAAGTTACCCACTTTACTTGCTAATAAACACTTTGCACTGTTTAAAAAAATGCCTTGTCAGCTGAATAGTCAACAGTTGTTAGATCTGCTGTTTCTTTAACAGCATACCGTAGATAGATTGATTCACTTTATCTAAGTTAATATTCTGACATACACACAGGCTAAATTAATCCAAGTTAATTTATTTCTGTACTCAATCTAAACCTTGACTTATCTTTAATATTTTCCAAATAGTTTTGGGGTTTGTTTTTGCCTTAGATTAGTAGTGCTAATTTTTGATAACACTGTTTGCAGACTAAAAAATGAACAAATAATAATAATTTTAAAAAATCAACAAACCTCATCATGCAGCAGAGTTGCTTGAACTATTGCATGGCATGAGTCACATCATGATTGTGATTGGTGTGGATGGATTGCATTCTGACTGATAAGCTAATTGAAATTGGTTTGAAGAGAGCCATCCTCAATGTGCATCTAACAGCTGTGGCTAGTGCTGCCCAGACCGGGTCAGATGACATGAAACACAATTTTGTAATTTGGTTGTGAATGGGGTCATAGTCAGAACTTCATAGCTTTCTAACCCTGACACTTACCCTCCCTAACCCCTGTTAACTTTGTGTTGGAGCAGCATATTTACTCTCACTGGCAGAAACTCCTGTTGGGATAAAGATGTGGTTTTACTTATAATACTGAAATGATTATAGGCTGTTAGGACTGTTAATCAGAGATGTTTAAGGGGAACAACGAGAGGTAATTGTTTAGTTGTAGTTAGAAGTTGTTTGTCCTGTCTGTCTCTGTGTTGCCCTCCAACAGACTGGCGACCTGTCCAGGGTGTACCCCGCCTCTCGCCCGGAACGTTAGCTGGAGATAGGAACCAGCACCTCTCCCGACCCCACTAGGGACAAGGGTGTAAGAAAATGGATGGATGGATGGATGTAGTTAAGAAGCTACAACTGCACTTCTAAGCTCTCAAATTGGTCATCTGCTGCCACACTTCTCTCTTGATGTGGAAATGGCCAGAATCAGCTGTTGACTGTAGCTTCAGTGAACCTGTACAGAATTGGGATCCAAACCTCCCTCCCATGAAGAAAAGGGCTCGAACAATGCACTGCCTCCCTAATATCACTCTCTCTGAAGTCAGGTCAAAAGAAAAAGTTTTACCTTACTCCTGGGAAGATAAAGATCCCATTACATCACAGATTTTTCTTTCTGAAACTTTTCTTTCTGCTGTTGGAGCCAGAGGTTGTTGAATCAGTAGTCATACCAGCGTTACGTCAGTTTCAGTCCTTCGTGCCTCTATCGCCAACATTCTTCAACAAAACTCTGATACAGCTGTATTTATGCAAAGAATAATACGGGTGCACACCGATGGACTCCAAAGACAGTTGGTTAACCTTGATTTCATTTAGGATTTTTCTGTGAGTATCACAGAAACAGTTACAATTGAAGGGATCAGCCTAAGTCAATGTAACTGTGTGAATACTAATTTAATTTACAATGACAGTATGATAGCATAATAAAGAAACCAAATTATCTAAGAATTGAAGAAACTTATCCAAGCAGTAGTCTAGTTTCCACTGCCTGCTTGTCAGATAGATGCTGCAACACTCTATAAAGAAATTTATTCCAAAGTGACTTTTTTTCTTTATTTGCTTGTCACACTTTGGCCTCATGGATTGTCTTTTATCATCTTTGTATTTGTAGATAGCAACATCACACATTGTCTCCACTGGAGACCATGTTCCTGCATTCAGTTCATACATGCCTCCACATATGAAATAACATCCAGAGGACAATACCCACTGCAGCCTACGTGGAAGTGACATAAACAAGCACTCACAACTCACTGACTTAAAAAGCTATGAGCAAACAATGCAAAGTGAAAGGATATTAATATTTAAATAGATCATTTGCAAGATTGGTATAATTAGCGCCTCATATTCATGTATTCACTTCGGGGATATCACATCGAGACATGTCTCTTTATTCAAATAGGATACAACATGTCATGGGGTGCCTATATGCAAATGCACATATGCCACTAATTACACATTGCCTGTCACAAAGAGGGAGAGGCTTTCAGCAAAAATGTTCAAAGTTTTTTTATGAACTGTTCAACCAGGCTGCTCACGCTGCTCAGGTCTAATTAAAACATGCATGTCCCCAAGGCCTTATCAAAGCACTGCAGAAATATGTACATCTCAAATAGAGAAGAATTAGCTATATAAAGGACCTCCCTGGTGCTTTTGTCCTACGCATATTCCTGGCTCCACTAACAAACTTTATTTCTGATTGATTCTCAAAGTCCACCTCAGGGATTTGAGAATATTTTGACCTGAGGCGGGGGACTTTTATTTTGACATCTTCTCCCCCGGCACAATCACAGATTTGATACCGCACTTGACACCAGCGGAATTCAAGGCAGTTGTGATCCGTATTGTTATTTTAATGAGGTGGAAATGAAATGTAAAACTTTCAGGAAGTGTTTTCTAATTAGTCAAATGATATGGCAAGTACGAAATGCCAGCTGACAAACCATGCATTGTGTAGTGCACAGCTATGATAACAGGTTTTATTTTAAGGCATCAAAGAAAATGTGCTGTACTTATTATAAGGTTGCCACAAGTTTTGACTGACGCTCTACAAAAGGCAATTCCATCACACTTGTAGTTATTTTTACACAAATATGGCACTATGAGCTAATTATGAATATTCATGAGTTATATTTTTGGCCAAAGTTTTTAGAATGAGTCCATGTCTGACATTGGATAACATGTTAAACTGCATCCTACACAATTCCTAGATAAAAAAACTCAAAGCTGCAGCAAATATTTCTATGTATTGATAGTATGCAGACTTTAATTTTAGTTATGGTTCGTCAAATAAAAGGTCCAACTTGACCATAATTAGTGTAGGTTGTCAAAATAGGGTAATTATGATTATTATTAATATTCATTTTGCTATTATTAATATCGGTAGTACTAGCATTTTCAATTTTATTTCCTATCTGCAGTGAAATCTTCAGATTTATTTCTGCAAACTTTAGATCTAAAGCTCTCAAATGGCAAGTTAATTTGAACTGTAAGGAGGGAAACATGAGTCCCACACTGTCTCTTCATCTCATATACTGCTATGCAAGTAGAAGTATTTGTTTAAAATAAAGGTGTCCAAATTTTTGTTTGAATATATGATTCATATCTGGGCAAACAAATATGACTTTTCTGTGCAAAATCACCAATAATTAATCAACAAAATGTACCACAAAAACAAAAGACCAGACAAAGGCAGGTTTTGTTCTGGGCTTCAGTAGGGGCTTTTTTTTTTTTAGCTCATCTGCTTCAGTGCTTGAAAATGTGTCACTTGTTTGAAATAAAGTTGACCACTAAGAAGAAAATGACACATTGATTGTGTGTTCTAATACCACCATATTTTCTTTCAATGCCCACTAAATGGCTAAAACAATGGTCAGTCAGTCTAAATAATCAGACTCACTGATTATCATGACCCAACTTCTGCGAATGCAAAAAGTTGAATAGTACAAAAGGCATCTTTGTAGCCACAGAGAAAGGAGAAACATACTAAAAGTTCGTCATCCAAAATAAATATAATGCCAATCCGGGCAAGTGCTGCATTAATCATAGAACCAGCCAAAAATTTATTTGGAGAAGCTGCAGATATCCACAGTTCAGCTGAAGAATCTCTTTACCAGTTAACATGCAAAACTCTGTGTGTGGCAGAAAAGTTACCCTGCACACACTCTCAATTTACCATCCCCACAGTCAAGAACAAGTGGTGACAATATTATGTTGTGGAGCTTGTCAAAAACTTGAGACTGAGTGTCAAGTATTCCATAAAAGTCTGTTACTATTAATTGGGTTTCCTTTTTATGAGATTTCTTTGTGTTATGATCTTGTGACAATATTGTTACCTACCATTGCTGGATAAACTTTAAAATCAATCCATCCATTATTACTTCTGTGAACAGTTTAGTGCAAGTGCACTTGTCAAAAGTAACTGACAGAAATATATCTACATTTTCTTCTGCTGCTTTTAAGTTCACACGATATGCATTAATGTTAACAAATTGTTGCATTTTTATACATTGAAACAAAGGCTTCTCCATCTATTTTGTAGAGCTTATAGATGTCTGTTAAAGGAATATGTATGCAGCTCAAACCAATGTGCTGCTGGACATGGTAATCTCTCTATATTAAGGATGTCACTTTTTCAAATCTTTTTGCAATTGCAGCTTAATATCCTTAACCACTCCTATCTGCAGGGCTGGTGATCTTCAGCAAGCATGCATACACAGAGTCACTAACTGTTTCATCACATACATCCATGATGTGCAGGTATCCCACTGAAGAAGTCAGTCATGTGTATCTTTCAAATACCAGTTGAGAAAGCTCTTGATTAAGATGGGAAGTCATGTGTGTAAAATTCACACTTTCTCTTTTACCACCACCATTTTTAGTGGAAAGGTATCCCAAGTCTGTGTGTAAAGCACACATATACGTAAACTCTAATTAAGTGAAGAAGTGGTGAATAGTGATATGAAATTAATTACATGCTGACAACTGAATTCCTTTGTAGATTTTAAAGTGAGCTCATTTCTAATTTCAAGCTAATATAATTAGATCCAGAACTGTTTTAGAAATTCAATGCCTCATCTCTCATATGAAAGGTGAATTATTTACACTTGGTTTGTTTTGATGATACATTCCTAAAATAAAGATCCAGAAATGTTCTGAGCAGCAGGTAAAATGGATTAATGTATAGTTTTGTTGGATTTCCTGAGGTCTTTTTCATCCTGATTCAACTTAATTTACTCGTACATAATTAAAATCTTTTTTTTTAACTGACCATTTACCAAATCTACACAATACTTGGAATGTTGTATGTTTTCTATTAAAAGTGTGGACTGAATTCTCTATGCCACCAGGACAGAGACAGATCCATGATGAAGGTAATGTTTAATTATAAGTCAAAGACTTAGAGAATATGCTAAAAACACATAGGACACATAGGAAACGGTGGTATACAGCAGGGAATGACAAACACTGGGAGACCTAAATAGTGGGATCTGGGATTACTGAAAAAGGAGCAGATGAATGATTAGAAACAGGAACCGTGTGCAGCTGCGAGGAAACGTAGCTGAAGTTGAGCTGAAGAAATGGGGAAAACAGAGAGATGAGGAAGCTGCTGCTGCAGACATTGCAACCACACTTTACTACAGACTGCTGCAGGGCTGAAGATGCGATGTGTGACACAGGAGATGCAGAAAATAGTGCTGGAGACATGAGGGCTCAGGACCAGGAGCAGGCCTGGGCTGAGGATGAAGCCTGAGACTAGACCTGGAGTATGGGTATCTCAGTGACGGCGACATCTTCAGCGAGGACAAAAAAAAGCAGTAGTAACCACCAAGACAGGTGTGTGGTGGTGGAGGAGGTTTGATCTGTGATACGAGAGGCGTAGTTGCTAGAGATGGTGATCATTGAGATCAAGGGCCAAATATTTCTGCCAGTAACAAACAGGGACTACTACCCCCCCCATTTCTCCATCCCACTCCTCCTAAAGTTAGTTGCCACATTTAATCTGCACAATGGACTTTGAAAGATAAAGATCTGATGGTATACTTAACTGATGCAATAACTCTGAATCATTTATAACATCTGTCTACTTGGTCCGTGTCTTGACTGGTTCCTTCTGTCATAATTTGTGATTCTTTTTTGAAAGAACCTAAAGGCAGACAGGAGTCTGGAAGTAGCATGGTGAACCTACTTTTATTAATGAAAAAAGACAAACTTACAGGTAGTCCACAAAGAGATTAGAACTAGGAAGTGGTCTGCAGAACAGAAGGAACCAGTAAAGACTGGTTAAAAACGTGAGGGCTTAGAAACCGGGGTATGGGTGAAAGATGGCATTGAATCTAGGTGAGCTTAATCCGGGCATGTGCAACAGCTGCAGGAGGAGAATCCTGAGTAGGAAACTAAAGAACGGATAACACTATAAGGCTAATACTAATTAGCCTTTTCAAATAATCTAAAATGAGCTATCAGAACACACAAAGAAAGGGACTAATAAGGCTTGACCTTTAAAACATAAACATGTTGCTTTGCCTGACTGCATGCAATGTTGCTTGACAGCTTTTAGAACTAGGTTTTGAATATAAGCTTATCTTGATGAATGAAATATTTGTTTTTTCGTTGTTTTTATTTTTACCTCATTCTGCAAGGTTGTTAGGGGGTGGGAGGCAGAATGATCTAACAGTAAAAATACTTGGAATTAATTGAGGTTGTTGTTTATGAATTTTTGAACAAGATAGGCCAACATTTAAATAAATGTTTGAATCATGTTGGAGCTGCTCGTAGCATTTGGGCTGAATCAATGATTGAGTTTATACAACGCAGTGTATGAGCTATAGTGGAATGTGCTGCAGAAGCACACCTGGTGGGGAAAAACCTCATGAGCAAAGGACTCACCTCAATTCAACCTTGATGTTGTTTCAAGTAAGAAGCTGTGTGCAATATAGAATGAACAATGTATCTTATTGCTATTGAAAGGAGTTGAGACAAAGCTTTAGATCAGCCCAGTGAGGTTTGTCAGATAGTACACTTTAGTGATTGTGGGGAGATCTCAAACTCTGCATTCATTTTAGAACATAGAGGTCTTTGCCAAAACGGGTGTTCAGAAAATGCGCTGTACAAAAGCAGGTACCGCATATTAAAAATCAACTCTTAAGCTTACACACTAATTGCATTTAAAAGTACTAACTGGAACGGTGAGTTCAGACAAGACATGTTAACAAAAAAGAAAAAAGCACTGGTAACTTTCCAACTCATTGTCACAACACTGCTGGCTGCATATCAGTTTCAATACACTCACTCTTTGAATTTCTCAGAGAAAAACTCAAATATTACCTGTTTGAAAATGCAGACTGTTTTCTTAGTTTATTAGTTTATTCATAGTTTCATGATATAAAAAGTAGATTTTTAAATTTTTTTAAACTGGAAACTAAAGAAATTCATATGCAAACTGCAGCATTTCTCATTGGCAAAAGACTCAAGTTTCTGGATTCCGAAAGAAACTATTTGCAATTTGCAAATGCATGGACCTTTTTACACATAATTCACAATGTATATGATAACTGGGAAATATAGGTCTTAAAATGACACATTTTGCAGCATAGCTGGTGAAGGTTATAAGTATAAGTTTTGATTTTGCTTTATGGTGTTCTATGTATATCAACAATGTGGGCAAGGAAGTGGAAATTCCATGACCAATCCAGTTGAGGTGGAAGAAAAAAAGGGTCACGACATAAAGGCAGAAATTTTCTCTTGAAAAACATCTATTATACTATTAATATACAAGCTCAAAAACCCCAAACGCCACAAAATTAAGACTTTTGGGAGACCTTAGACGTAAAAAATCCCTACACACTGGACTCGACCAGTTTGTACTAAATTGGGAGTGTGCATGTTTTCATCGAGTGCCAATCTCATGAGGTCACCACTGTTTGGCACCATTTGATTTAACTTAAACAGTAAAAGTAAGAAGCAAAAACATTTCCCTGTTCTGTATGAGTGAAAATGTGAAGAGGTTTAGTTAAAGCAACCGAAGCGAAGGCATTTCAACCTTCCTAGACTTTGATTCCATGCCTCTTAGTGTATAAATAAGGGCAGCATTCATGCACCTTTATTACAGTTTGATATGGCCTCTCATTGTGCAAAACATAGCCCACCTACATGCTACAATTTGCAGTGCATTTATTATTATTGACCAAGGTCCATGGGCCGCCTACATTCTAAGACAGCAAGCAAAGATTTCTGCTGTGCTTCTCTCCAGGATTCATCCTGTCCTTTGGATTGAAGGTGCTTTAGTGTCTATAGCAAACCAATGAAGACATTAGATGAGCATAAACGTATGAATTCTCTCAATGCAGATGGAGCTATCTGAAATCATGGCTCTAGGATTCAGTCCTCTGCCTCCTTCACTATTCTCTCCTTTTCTCCCTCGTCCCTTCTTTCTCAATCGTGTCCCTCGCCTCTGGCAAATGGGAGTCATTTGTTTGTGTGAACTTCCCATAACCCAGAGTGTGCGGGACACTTATCATTCAGAGTGGGGCTGCGTCGTGCGGAGTTGTAATACCTCTTCTCTTCTTCTCTCTCCCCTCTCTTTTCTTCCATTTTTTCCCACCCCTTTCACACCAGCTCGCTATGTCTGTTCCAGTTGACTTTCACCATGGTTCATCATATATGAGTCTTCATATTTCTCTATTTTTTTCACTCCCCTTCAGAACCCTGCAACCCCGTCCCCTCTTCTACAGTACATCCCCCACCCGTCTTTCTGTCTCTCCCTTTTTGCTCTGCAATCTCATTCCCTGTGTAATCTTGGGGTACACAGGACCATTTTATTACTGCTCGACTCATCTTATCATCCACACTGTCATCTCCTCTGTCTCATGTCCTTTTCATATTCCTTTATTCTAACAAGTCTGCATCTCAGAACCTATCAGTGGTCCACCCCTTTTCATTTCCCTAATGTAACCCAGTAAAGACACGCGCACACACACCCCCACACGCACACACACCCCCACACGCACACACACCCCAACTCACCCTCTATTCCTTAACCCCTAAATCCATTGCTCTAACCTGCTCCCCATCAACATAATGCAGAGTGCACCTTAGTTCCCCGGATCTACTGTATGTAAATTATTGTGGATGCATGTGCATAGCCAGCTGTTTAGTAAGCAGTTTTTACCTTTACCTATCTGTATGGATTATCTCTGCATGTAAAATAAGTGGAAGCAAGACAACTTAAACAGGGAACAAGGTTGCAAAAAAGGAAAACAGGCAGAATGGTGTGACTGGAGACAGAGGAAGACGGGGGAAAAAAAGTGATTTTAAGGAGGGAAAGCTGTCATTGAAGGCTGAAGTGAACCCTCAACCCTGCCGCTTGCTTTAATCCCTCATTTATGTGAACTCAGCTTTGGAAATGAAGCTGTCGCCGTATTTTCCTTCCTTCGCCCGTCTGTGGTATAATCAGAAACCACACATTGATTCAAGCCATACGAAGTCGCAGGACAGAGACACAGAAAATCACTCAGGAGAGGTTTTGAAATTCACTCCAAGAGTTGGAGGCAGAGATTCATACCGCCTCACCTCGTCTCCTGGAGGAGGAATCATTGGATATGTTGGAGACATAGGGGGAATTATGGGTAAATGCAGTGGCAAGGAGTGATAGTCTGCGATCTCTGGCTGTAATCTGGGGTCGCTGTCACATGCCATTCACTTCAGACTGTCTCAATGTTGTGTTGTTTGGGGCAGCACCGACTGACTTTGCTGGCTTTTTAAAATAATTTTCATAAAATTAACCCAGAGTTAACATTTCTAACAATTTCTAGAAATGTTTTTTTTTTTCTAGCAATTATGGTGTTTTTATTTTAAATTGATCAATAAATTGTCATTTAAATGACAACCATTTTCTTTGCCTTTTATTGTTAGTTTTATTTTATGTTGTACATTATACTGTTTAACAACTGCAGTAAAACACATGATGCAAGCTTAGTTTTTTTAAGAATATTTATTTATTTATTAGGTCAAAGCTGATTGACAAAGGACATAAAAGCCATTAGTGTCATTTTCTAAAGCTACCATAGACTTATACTGCCATCTAGTGGTTTGAGAGGGGAAAAAAACTTGATAGACATTTATTTAAAATAGGATATGTTCAGAAATAGAAATAAATGCTTTCCAGATCACATTTTGCAAACTGAATATTGTGTCTTAATAGATTATGTAAGGAAATGCTATGCTAAACATGTGCCGATTTTCACTAAGTGAGAATTCAATGATAATATCAGTTTTAGTATTACTAGTAGAAGTTGATTCTACTTGGTCTTTCTTTTTTAACAAGAGGGGTTCAAGTTAGATTCATCCTAAGATGAAGAGGAGTCTTAAAATGTTTGTAAATGGAAAAATTAAGTCAATACCATTTCCACCTTTTAGCCAGATGTAAACCTGGACGATCACAGTTCATAAACCTCACTTATGGACAACAACATTAAATAAAAAGATATTTCATATTCCTGTCCATCCTTTGTTCCTTTATCCCTCTATCTTCCCCCCTTGTCATCCTCCTCAGGTGGAGCAAGCATCATACTGGTGTGTAATAGCATGCTGTCAGTGTGGGCCGCGGTGAGGTGTGTGGAGGAGAGCGGCACGTCTCAGATGAGATATGTGACTGGCATGCTAACACTCAGTTTTATCTCAGGGAAAGGAGAGAGACAGGGCCCCCACATCTCCTCAGTATAAGGCTTTGATTAAAGCTCACTGGGTACACACACATGGACACCCCTCCAAACGCACACGCGGGCGCTCAGATTATAAATAAATTGCAGGTAGGAGCATGCACACGTACTGTATATGCACCTACACACATCTCCCTGTCGTAGGTGGTGTTGTTTTGACCTAAGCCAGGTAGCTTGTCCATTATGGAGTTGATAGAAGGATTTGGCCATGTTGATTCTAGACAACATCATATCCTCTGCCATAAATACCCTGATTTTTTATTTATTTTATTTATTTATTTTTTTTACCAGTGACTCACACAGCAATATACACAGCATAAGAGCTCTCAGCTTTATCCTTCAATCTCTTCCGCTGCAAGCAAAACCTCGCACATACACGTAAATCCAAAGAAAATGACAGGAAATGATTGTGTGGGGATAGATGTAAACAAAATCAAAGATTTTAAACATACTGTCGGCCGGTTCCTGCATCAATTACCATTTTGTGTCCTACTGTGGTTTCGGTGCTTGTCACCAAGTGTGTTTTCTCTGATGGGCAGAAGAAAAATACAGTTTGATTTGACATGAACAGCATCATCTGGCAGTGAGGTCTCAACAGCACACCAATAAAGCTTTGTATATAAAGTCTATATCCAGAACCAATGGAGCTATGGTGGAGCGTGATGGCTTCCATGAGAGAAGTTAATAGACAAACCATACGGCATATTGCAACATGTGAGGAAAGGATTTTGAAATACTTTTTGTCAATTTGTCATCATCCTGTTGTGATTGTTTTTTTCTTTATATATATATATATATATATATATATATATTTTTTTTTTTTTTTTTTTTTTTTTTCCTTTTCCTTATGTAAAGCTGGTCCACAACGTCCCAGATCATCCACTTTGCTTAACATTGGGTGCTTTCCAAAGGTGTTACTGCTTGATATTTTTCACCAACACTGGTCTTTGGAGCTTTTGTTTTATCTCCCTTACCATCCTGCTCACTGTGTGTGATAGCAAGATAAACATGGGTCCCCATCTTGTCTCGTTTGTCATAGTTTCTCTACATTCTGACCACTGACAAGTTGGGTAACAGGAAATGCTACATTACAAAACAATGTTCTGCTCTACCCTACAAAACCTTAATGTAGACCTCCATAAAATTCCAAGTGCACTGTAACCATCAGATAACTTACACCTTCTTGGACTCTCAATGTGGAATATCAATTTCTGCTGGTAATCCAATTATCATTTAAGTGGGTTGTAATCAGTTTTTTTTAATTTTGGAAATGCACACATCATTTATACAATGCAAACAAAATAAATACAACTGTAAAAAATGACAAAGGAACTGAAAATGTTCAAATATAAATTTGAATTACACACATTAAATATTACAACAAATAAATTTTTTGCACTCAAGATTGCATTGTTAAAATTTCATATGTTTTTGTAATCTTTACCACTAATTCAAGAAGAGTTAAGACAACTTTTTATTGCAGATAATTCATAAACAATATTAGCTGTGAAAGACATGCACACCTGCAATATATGTGTGCCATTGTAAGGTAAATATGTTCATGGCTCATAATCCCAATAGAAGAAACCGTCAAATTTAACTTTGCTTTTTGTTTTACTTCTTTTTTTTCTTAAGCTGTCAGGTGGTATTTTTGGTCAGATCCTAAAAAATAAAATCTACAATCTTATTCATCTATTTAGATAAATTGGTCTGAGAGAAGGTCTCACATGTTACATTTTAATGTTGTGATACATGCTGTTCAGTTGTTTATATATATACAACTGAACAGCAGTTTTTTGTTGTTGTTGTTTTTTTATGTATGATAAACTGTACACAGAAACAGGCATTTAAAAAAATATTATCAACTAAGACATTTAGAGAAACAAATCAAAACCAAGACTAACCCAGCAACAACTGTAAAGATGAATGAGCTATTTTGTTGAATTTATAGCTACCTCAGTTTATTTTACATTGGAGACAGAGGCAACTCTAAATAGGAGATAAATATAAAATGGGCACAACCTCATATTAGTATTTGACAAAAAGGTTAAATTGTGACAATCTACAGTTTCCAAAATAAAATGACAACAATTCCTTACCTCAGAACATGGTTGTGTATATTAAAACAATCTGGCTAAGAATTGGAGCTGTGGCTATACAAATCTCAGAGCATTGGCCTGAAACTCAGTGCTACTTATTGTCATCACATTAATGTACTCAGATATAAGAAGTAAAATAAACAAACCTCTTTATTAACTGTGCAGACCTTGCTCACCATTTACTCTACTATTTTCATAATTATGCTATTGTATTATGTAGAAAAATGCACTATGTTGTTAGCAGCCGTCTTTTGTTGGGGTTCATATTTATTCAGTAAGCCAGTCTCTTCTGCTAGTTTGCTGATCACTTAGTTAACAAATTGAAATCAATTTAAACAAAGAATGATCTACTTCTGAAATTTGCAAATTCTTTTGTGATTTAATATGTTTTACTTTTTTTTTTTTTACACTGTGCTGTTTCATGTTGAACCATTTGTCTTTTATCTAATCTACTTTGCGTGCAAATCCAGTTTTGGGTCAGGTCAAGTCAGAGAGCCAAGCTGGCTGGATTTGGAGACTGTGGCAGGCAACAGATCACTTTGACAGCTCATCTGTTCTTCACTTTCAGTTAAATCATTTACATAAACTCCAAAGCTCCAAGACTTGTGTGCTTTCTTATTTTTGTTTTTAAACATATGGGTTAGATGGATAGCTGATGAGCAAATATTGGAATAATTCAAAAGCAGCTAAATTAAGGTTTCTGCTCAAAAATGTATACCTCATTAACATATCTCACACTCAGAATTGTTCTTTTTATTTTCCATTCTACTTCATTCAGACAAATCAGCGTTACCAAAGAAAATGTCCAGAAAATTTGTCTTTCAAAGCCTGGAAACCATGAGCAATAGTTGCTCAAAATATATACATTTTATCAGATGACTGAGCCTGTTGTCATGTAAGGCTGTTCAATTAATGAAGTTACAGCTAAGCCATCATTACAGTTTACTCACACACATCATTCCTACCACTGTGAGATGACTATTGGAATGATCCAAATGGTCAGAGCTGGGTGGAACACCAGCTGGATTCTAAATGAGCCCCTAAATTGCTCTGCGTCCTCTCATCATTGCAGCTGAAGCTCCTCTGTCTGGTCTTTTGTTGAAAGATATAGACTTGTGAGGGTTTACATTTGAATAAAAGCTTACCTTTGAAAGGCAGGCAATTATTCTGAGACCATTGTTGCTGTAACACTGAGGAGGGGGAACAGGCAGTGGGAAGTCTTTAAGACACATTCTGAATAAGGAGTGCCTTCCTAACTTTCACATCAGTATAATAAACTATGCATCCAAGAAAAAAAAAACTGATTTTATGAAAGACTCTGTCATACGGCAGGAAGGAGTCAGGGGTCTGTCTGTGTAGAAGGTGAGGGGCTGGCAGGAGGACAATGAGGCTGAGGGAAATGTTTGTACATTTCTGTAGTGGGACCCTGTGGTGGCGATGGGATGGGAGTCTCAGGTGAAGCTGCAGAATGAGCAGAAATCATGTTAGAACATTTAGTAATTTTGATATAGGTTTGTCCTCAGTATGCCTAGTGCTTGTTTTTGGGGATATTTTTCTTACCTATTTGTGGAATGTGAGCAGCAGGCATGGTACTGATGACAAGGGTGTGTCCAGTCACATGGTCCTGGGCCAACTGGGTGTGTGCCGCATGGTGAAGGTGGCTGGACTCTGTTGTTAGCCCTGAACATACAACACAAAGAAACTGAAGAGGTGCAGTTAACTAACAAAAATACATTCAGAATTATTATAGGTTTGTTAAATATGTAAGCAGCTTGTGAAAGCAGTTTGCTGAATAATCCACTCTCTTAGCCTCACTATTCAAGTCAATGCATTTCAGAATCAACATTTTTGTCAATATCAAAATTTGGAACTCAATTTGTCTTTTCAGGAATGAACTGCCATGCCTTGCAAAAGTATTTATATCCTTTAAATTTTTACCTTTTGGTTATGTTGCAACTCTAAATCTGAATGTATTTCAGTGATGTTATAGACCGCCACAAAGTAGTGCATGTGGAAAATGTGAAGTGGGTTTAAAAAGAAAAATGGCTTTTTATTAACAAAAATCTAAGAAATGTGTTGTTCATTTCAATGCGGCCCACTGTACATTGAAACACTCTCAATGAACTATTATCCCTAGCTATGAACATAAATGCAGCTTTTCTGGGAATGATTGAAAGGAACGTTAGAGAGTGTCAGTGAACAACGTGTAATCATAACCTAGCAAGACATGCCCAGTCACCTGAGCTGATGCTTCCTCATCTCACAATCCTTACAATAAAAATTAGTGGTGGCAATAGAGCAGTTTGCTGTGGTAATGTTTTTTTTTTGTTTGTTTTGTTTTGTTTTTTTTAAAGCAGGGAATGTAATGCTGGTCAGTGGATGGAGATAAACATACGAAGAAAAAGCGGTTAGGGGCTGAAAAAGCCTTCAGTCTGTGTCAGGGGTTCACTTTCTAACAGAACAGTGATCTAACTAGACATCCAGAGGTTTAATGGTTTAAACAATATGTCTGTATCTGTCAAAGTTTAGATCTTTATCCAAATCATAATCTGTGGCAAGACTTAAAAACATATTCCTTTCTCTAGGTGTTTAAAGTTAGCAGAGACATACACCAAAAACAACTTGATTTAAAAAAAACATTGACAGCAGGGACGTTATATGGAAATAAATGCAATACATTAAAAAATTAAGAAAAAAAAAAAGACTTACAAATATCACTTTACACATTACTTCACAGTTAAACACCACTTTGGTTTGATGTTTCATTTTGAAGTTTTGTTTTGTTTTTTAGTATTATTTTAATGTGACAAAATGTGTTTGGGTACTTTTGCAAGGCAACATAGATGTAATTCTAATATAGAGAGTACATGTTTGTTCATTACTTATTTAATCAATTTTTGAAGGTAAAATACACTATAGAAACCTTCATTTTTGGGTTCCTAAATATATTATTCCAACAATTTTAGAATAGGAGAAAGTTTGCTGCTGTTGTTGTTGTTACAGTTTTTGTAGAAAGTCATTACACATTCTGACAAGAAAAATGCAGCTCTTTCTGTACACTGTCATCTAAGTCAAGTTTTCACATCCATGAGGGTTTATTTTTCCATGAGTGGTGAAAGCTGCGGGGCATGTTTTCAGATGACTTTTTACATCAGACCCCATATTATGTTTGAACTATTTGACATAGCCCTCCTTAAAATATAGCTGATGCTTTCTAGCTTAATATTTATACACATCTAGATGTGTGTGCAAATGTCCCTCGCATCACATTGTGTGGCAAAGTTGGTCTATTTCTGTTTTGCCTATTATACATGAGAGCTATGCAAAGTTACACTGTTCTTCGGTACAGTGTTGTTTTTTGTTGTTTTTTTTACTTTTTAGTTGCGTATATTTATATGTCTTAGAGAACTTTGCTGAGCAGGAATACTTTTCCCCGTTTCCACAATCCCTCATGTGGCTCCCCATATTCACCTCTCTGAGGCACCAGGACTCGCTTTGCTGAAGGTCACCCTATTTGTTTACAGAATTACAAACGCAAACACTAGCTCAGGCCTACCTCCCAGCAGCATCTCCTGCAGCAGGTTGTCTATCTTGGCCAGGCCGCATAGCTTAATGAACTGGAGCTGTTCAATCATTTGCCAGGTGATGCTCTGCAGGGTGGGAAGCAGCAGTAAGAGCTCTCCAAAACGACCCCTGGAGTCGTACTGACGGTCGTTTATATAGTCTTCCAGACTCATCTGAACCTGTGAACACACGCATACACACGCCAACATTCACCACTGTGACAAAAACTCCAAATTTAAGTTTGAAATCCAAAGCAAATATTTATCTATGTAAAGTTACGTGGCTAATGACAGTAAAAGTCGGTTGCCCTTCAAATACAAATTAGAATACATCCTAAATGATAAGATTAAAATTGCTATAATAATAATAATAATAATAATAATAATAAATGTAAAATAATTAACTACAGACTTACAGTAATTTCAAAGATTAAATAGCAAACCTACCTGAAGACGCATAGTCTTAATTTTTGTTGGGTCCCGCAACGACTTTGCATCTGGAGATTAGAAAGCAAAGCATTGAAGAGACAGGTAAATAGACATGGGGAGGACATGATTGAAGGACAGGAAAGAAAAAAAAAAGAAAGACCAGGGATAAAATTGAGGATATGGGTAGAACTGATGGAATGATTATTGTTAAACTGGTGTATGGAGGCAAAATGAGGGGATTTACAGAAGGAGGGAGAAAGGGTTAACACATGATCAGGGCGGTGATAGAGCTCGTGTGTAGGGATTGGAGAGATTGGAATCTAACTATGAGGGGAAACATACGACATAAATAACAATAGATTTATGATTAAATAATTTTTTTTTTCCATGTTTCTAACAACGTAGTTACACCATCAATAAAATCCATCATTCATTATTTTACTATTTGTTTTCATTTTTTGTAATTGTACATTTTATTAAATTATACTGAATACACTACTTTGTCTTTGTCAAAGGTAATATTTCATTTCATGGCCAGTTGTTGGTGGTATTTTTAAAAATATCAACTTCCAACATATGATTTTTTTCTGCAAAAATAAAGTATGTAACAGTGACATCTATTGGCACAAGCAGTAGAAAAAAATCAAGTGTCCTTTCCAACATTTGGTTACATCATAAACACATACTTTCATGTATTTCATTGGGGTTTAAAGGAATGGACAAACACAAATGTGCATAATTATGAAGTGTAAGTACAATAATATATGAATTAATTTGCTTTTTTGCTAATTAAAATCTGAAAAGAGGGAGTTGCATTTATAAGAATTCACAATCCTTTAATTTAGAGGACAGCTTTAATTTGCATCTAGACTACATTTATTTAGTAACTAGAGTAATTTATCCACTGTTTTTCTGTGAAGGCCATGGAGATTTATCAGAAGTCATTAGCGTGTGAACAGTCCAATGAAGACTAAGGAGCACCAGACAGGTTAGGAATAAAGTTATGAAACAAATGAAACCCCTGATTGGTTATAAAATAATCTCCCAAGGTTTCAACATCTGACATAGAACTCTTTTTTTTTTCTATTGTCCAAAAAGGGAAAGAACAACTGAATTGAAGTGAAATGTTGCTCAATTGTTTATTAAAGACTTTCAAATTAGTACAGATTTATCAAGTGCGTCTTCCACCTTGGGAGGCCCTACTTGAATAATTTTGTTGAATTAAAGAGTTTGTAAAGTCCAAGAAGTATGTTTTTTTTGATGAATGGATTATCTATAGCCGTATTCAGCAAATACTTAAGTATCTGAAACATACAGTATGTGCCATAAGCTTTATAATCAGTTGCTAGTGGATGTAGCATTTAGTTATTACCTGGGTCAAAAAAGACAATTGCCTTGAGAGCTGCATACTCGTTGTCATCTATCTGAATATCTTGGAAGGGCTGGACCAGTTCGTCTAATATTCTGCTGGCAACTCTGCAAATCTCAGGTTCAGGGCCGTTCCTGTGTATCACACAGCCATTACCTGCAGAAACAGTTGGCAAAGTTAGTGGAGAAGAGTTGACTGGGGTAGAAACGTATTTGAGCAGGTATGGGTTGGGTTCTGGTGTGTACATGAGTGGTTTGTTATTGCTTGAGAGGTCCTATTTAAGTTGTTGCATCAAAGCTAAATGGTAATTTGTAAGGTCAAAGAAGTATGGCATTGCATAAAATATGTGCAAGTGTTTGTAGATTACAACTGTGTGTACAGTATCCTATTTTCTAAGTAATTAATGATATATTTATTTTTTTCTCTTACAAAGGACAACCTTGAGGTTACATTTCAAAAACAGAAAGCTTTAGTTAATTATTCCCAGGCCTCATACATATTAGTGCTGAGACACATGGTCACAACCAAACAGTGAGAAAAATATGTCGTCATTTCCTACCTAAAAGGAGAAAGTCCTTGAATGGCATTGACCTTTTGGCAACCCCAAGCAAGAGATGTTCACCTGCATGAGCCCTGAGCAAGCTCACCTGGAAACACATGCGCACACACGCGCACGCACGCACAGACAAAATAAAAAAAAAAAAAATTAATAAGCAGAGCAGCGATTATTCTCTTTTCCTTGCTTGTATGGTGCTGTGCATTGTCGTAGGCTACAGAAATGGGTTAGAGATAACATACCATCATTGTAAAAATGCTAATGCTCTGCAGCATTTTGCAAAGTAAATCCTTTTTTTTTCACACAAGGAAAAGCGAAATAAGTTTAATAGAAAAATACCAGCATATCTGATTAATATTATGTGTTCTACTCTAGGTTTCACTTCAGTATTTTTTAAACGACATGAGATCACTGCATATATATGACTTAGTACAAGCTATATACAAATTAAGCTCACTTATATGACTTGTTACCTGGTCATCCAGTGGCAACTCGCCAAAGGAAGGAATATATTTGGCCCATTCCACCAAAACCAACAGTTGTTGCCTCATAGAATCACATACATCCCCTACAGTGGCTGATTTCACATTCGATACGTCTACTAGTCCTACAGGAGTGATGATCTGCAGGGAAAAAAATAGTAGGGTCTTAACACACATGATGATGTATTAATAAAAAATATAGGCTTCCAGAGTTAATGGGAATATGAATGAAGATAAATAACTGTCAATATTGGAAGAAAACCTGTTTGAAACTACAGAAGGGTTGAGACTGGAGTAGAGTTGAACATAATAAAGCTAGATCAGCAGCAAAGTCTAGATCATTCCAATCAAAGTCAAGAAGTGAATCCAATTTAGAGTCTAAGCCAAGATTGGATGGCGACTATAACTACAGCAAAGAATTACATATTACTCGAGCTGTATACAAATTTACATCATACATTTCATGCTTCTTTGTAAAAGCAGAACATAAGAAATGTCTTCTTTTCCTACACTTCGCAATTTAGAAGTATTTTGTGTTTGTCAAATAAAATGTCAATAAAATGCACTGAAGTTTGTGGATGCAACATGACAGAATCAAAAAATGTTTTGCCGATGCATTGCAGACCTTTATTCCAGGAATAATAAAATAAGCAGGACATTCTTACTTGCTGGGATAATGACTCTGCCTGTGCTAAGACAGTAATGGGTGGAAGGTCTTGAGAATCTGGGATGACTCTTCGGGAACTGATCCGATCTCTCTCATTCTGTACAGCTAAAATATAAGAGCTGAGGTTATTGCTTGCACATGCGTGAACAAGAAGTAAAACAAAAAGAAAACCAAAGAGAACAACAGATAATAATACCAGGCAATTCAACAGCAATTTTTACTTCTAAACATGCAAAAGTTATTGTACTAATTTTAACATTTAGACTTGGACTAATTCATTAGTGTAAAAAGTTAAGGTGGGGTCCTAAAGAAAAATAATAGTTGATATTTAGGAAAATCACTGAAGATGCTGGGATCAGCAATAGGAAGTCAAACGTTAACCAGTTGCAGTACAGAACAACATGTTTCAGTATCACAGGATTAGGTGTCATAAAATTCTGCGCCAAGGTTATACCCCTCATAAATGCACACACCACACACACAAAGTCTTCCCTTGTTTTATGGCTAAGCCAATTTTGATTATCTTCATGAAGCTTTGAGATTCCATGACAACAATGTTTCTTGCAGTGGCTGTATTTTCTACAATAATGTGGATATTTTCTACAATAATACTGTATAAGTGAGGAGCTGCAAACGTGAGTCATTTTTGAAATCTTACCTTCTTTTTTCATGCCAGCTCTAAAGCATTTGTTGAGTCTGCAGAAGCGACATTGGTTCCTCTTATCCTTGTCAACCACACACTGTCTGCTGAACCTGTACATGATAAACAACAATATGGCCTGACTCTACAGAACAGCATTTGATTCACGATGACATCCCATGTTGTACTGAAAGGTGCCAAGTCAATATGTTTTGACCAAAAAATAAGTATTAATCCTCCAGGTTTTATTATTGCATATTTTATTTGTTCAAACATGTGCCCATATGGTATGCCTTGGTTGTCTTTACCGGCAGGTGTACACATGGCTTTTTCGTATGGAGCGTCTAAAGAAGCCTTTGCAGCCATCGCAGCTAGAAGCGCCATAGTGTTTTCCTGTGGCTTTATCTCCACAGATTGCGCAGTTAGCGTTCAGCCCATCTGGACCAGAGTGGCTTGGTTCTGTTGGCATACTGTCTGCAAAGCACAACATACAGGCATATTTTTACTCATGCTTTACACACATCTGTAAATTGCAAACAAATGAAGAATAGAAAACATTGTATATTGGTACTTATACAGTGATTTGATTTGTCTGTGTATGAAACCAAAGTGTGAACTAAATCAAAGAGTTTAGGGCTAGGGTTACGGTTATGGTACCATGTTAAATAAATTCTTTAGCTGAAGTGCTAAACAAAATAGCAGCATTATTTTTTAGCATTTATTATGGTAGCTGATGCCGTAATTATTCTTGTTTCTTGCACATTAAACATTCCTTTAGTGCTTATTATATAGTTCCAAGATACCAAGTTATTTAAAGTGGGGAACCTTGATGAGCATCAAGATACAAATCTTTAGAGTTCCATTCATATCTCACTCAGTTGTACTCCATGATCTCCCAACAATGTTTGAGTTAATGTTTGACTAACTCAGCTCAAAAACTAAGGTGACATCACAGAGGAGTGTTCCTATTCTTCAACAAACCATGTTTATGACCCATGTCTTCAACTAACTTTATTTCACTAAATATCAGCGACAAGGAGCTCTACAAGCAAGATCATCAGTTTCTGGGGAAATATATGTATATATTTTTTTACTGTGTGACAGAAAAGCACAAAAAGAGATATAGAAAGAAACTTAGGCTGTGTTTGTTGGTTTTCACAGAGAAAGCAATGGGCGTTGCACTCTACCGTAAAATCCTCTCTTGTGTAGGTGTTGCTGGGCGACTCGTACATAGCAACACTATGCTGAGTATTCCCGACACCTTACGCCCAACTTAAAATAATGTAACTTGGGCGTATTTGATTAACTTGGGTGCAGTGCTGTGTGATGTAATATGTGTGCTCAAATCAGATCAACCCTAATATGGATATGAACCTACAAAGATTGACAAGTCTGCGTGAGTTTCATTTTAGTGGGTTTTTTTGTGTTTGTCTTGCCGTGTAAGCAGGTTTTGTAGTTTGCTAAAATACATTTTAAAAAATTTGAGCCAATAAGTGTGTAAATGAACACATGACATGTAAAGTTAATAAAATTATCCAACTGTCTAATGTCACATATTTGCTAAGGCATGAGACATGTAAAATAATGTCAAACAAAATATTTCAAGAAGTAAACTCAACAATAAGGTTGTGATAAAACATCAAAGCCTTTAATTTTAATAACGCATACATATTAAAAGCAATGGTTCTCCACTTGAGTGTTTGCAGTAAATAATTATTTGTAATTTAATGGCCCAGTATTCTTCTTTTTTCTGTCTGTAGATTAAAAACAAAAACAAAAAAATCTCTTATTGAAAAAAACAAAACACCAGTGTAAGGGAAGGACCATCCCTCTACCCTCAAGTATATAATCACATATACTCTTATTTTGCTTAATTAAATAATAGATATAATAAAGAGAAACTAACAGAAAACAGGATAGCTTACTATGTACACAAAAGGTTGAGATTTACTTGGTGAAAAATGCTGAAATACCTTTTCACTCAGTGATCTACTTCAAATCGATTTATTGAATAGTTTAAATTTGCTCAACCCAGCACAGCTTCTGCATTAAAGTGCAGCATTCTTAAGTTAATTCACACATTGGCAAGTTTGATAAAATTAATGAAAAACACACTTCCTTCTTTCAAAATACTAACTCATTGAAATCAGCTTATCTAGCTTCTCTGTTATTAAATGTCTTCCCGAATAATATTTCCTCATCTGGTTCTGAACATGATGACCTCTTATGCAGCAAACTTTTATCTATCTTGCTTCGCGACACTGTATCAGTGAGAAGTCATACTCCTCAGTAGTGTCATTACCTGTGAATAGAAATGAGTGTATAGCTGTGTTATGTGTATATGCTATCACAATGTCTCAAAACCAAGTTTGACATTTATGGGATTCTCAGTATGTATGTGCCTCCGTATTTAAGTGTCTGCATGAAAACTCACTTACCTCCTCCTGCATAGAGAACCTCTGCATTCTCAAACCCTAGTGTGCTGTATGATGGATCCAGGCCTTCGCAGTAGTTGGCCACCTCCATATCTAACAGAGATTTATTCTGAGGAGCTGCAGGATACTTCATTCCTGCTTCAAGCTGAGCTGCGTTTTTCTTTTTTTTTCTGTCTTCGTAGCTTCTCACAATTTGTCTTTGCTTCTGTTTTCTTGCCACTGTTTCATCTAACTCCCACACATTCAACAGGGGAGATCCCTCACTTAACAGGTCTATATTGTGATTTGATTGGGCCATGAACGCAAGAAAAGGTGGAGCTAGAGCTAAGACTTCTCACCTTATTATACCTTACTTATCTACTCTCCACTTACACACTTATCACAGAAAGAAATGGACAGTTGTAAAGGAGAAATTTCCTCGACCAGTTTCTGTTGTCCAGTCTTCGACTTTTTGTCTTTATGAATCAAAGTATGCATAATGTGAATACTGTCTGCTAATTATTTATTTGTGTAGGGGTGTGTATGTGTATGTGGTCTTGTTTTTGATACAGTGTAAGGGCCATTTTTCTTACAAATACTGCATGTGGGGACCAACTGCACCTTATGGGCCCCAAAGCTAAGTTCCCATAAGTAGAGGTTCTGTTTTTGGGCTATAGGTTAGGTTTAGGACTATGGTGTGAATTGAGCTTAGGTTAAGTTTAGGGTTAGTCATTGTCATAGTAATAGTAATAATTAGGTTTAGTGTAAGCACCAGAGCTCTGCAATAGAAATGAATGAAAAATGAATGGAAGTCAATGTAAAGCCCCTTTGAAGATAGTAAGAGGGGGAGGTGTGTGCGTGTGTGTGTGTGTATGCATGTAGAGATTTGTGTTTGTGTGTGTGTGTGTTGTTCCAGGGATTTATAATCTAATCAATACTGGTATTACAGCATTATCACCTCAGCAGATATAGTCTATAAAAAGTGGAGAACACTGATAACTTCCATTAATTCCAAGACAAAAACACACATCCACACACACACCCGAGATTTACACTTAAGTGTTTCCATTCATAGAATTTGGTAAGCAGAAGTTATTCCCTGCATTTACTTAAAACCTGATTTTACTTGTAGTTATGTCTTTTTGACTTGCACTCAAAGTGTAATCTGAGATGAGCAAAAAAAAAAACAACAACTTGAAAACAGGCTCCTGGCTATTCTGTCTCTGATGCACTTCCCACCCACTTCACCAAATTTGATCAAGAACAAATTCAAAAGTGTAAATCATGAGTAGAATGACCGTCCTCTCAGGTTCATCTTTTAGGGCAGAGGCATAATAAACACACTGAATAGCTCCCAAGACATAAACCAGTTCAATAGTCTCACCCACCCATTTTACATGGAAGGTTTCATTGCACTAAATCTTACTGTGTGTTTTAGAGGCAATCAGTTTCGGGCATTGTGACAAAGAAGATTGTAAAAGATAAGATGATGATATGGATGACTTGATGCTCTACATCTGAAATGAGTTGGTCAGTCAGAAAAAAAATTAAAGGAGTGTTTCAGCAAGGAAGAGGGTAATATAATGTCACAGTAAGGAACCACATCAGAATGCATATTATCACAAATTGCTTTGTAATACATATTAGTTATTTTTTCTGCTAATAGTATTTTCTCTCCTGGAACCTTTTCCATTTTGTCACATTACAACCAGAAACCTTTATGAATTTTATGGTGACACACAAAATGACACATATTCTTGAAGTGGAAATAAAGTAGCATAGCTTGTAAAAGTTTTGCAAACAAAACTCTGAACAGCATGGCATGCATAAGTATTTGTCGTCCTTTTACTATTAAACGCTTGATTAGCTAATCGGGTCCACAAATGTTTAACAATATCAATACAGCTAATGTGTGAGGGCATAAGAGGTTTCTTAGGGAACATTAGAGAACAAACATCATAATGAAAGCCAAGGCAAACATAAGGAAAGTCTGGGGTAAAGATGTGAAAAAGTTTATGCCTGAAACCTTTTCCATTTTGTCACATTACAACCAGAAACCTTTATGAATTTTATGGTGACACACAAAATGACACATATTCTTGAAGTGGAAATAAAGTAGTGTGGCTTTTAAAAGTTTTGCAAACAAAACTCTGAACAGCAGTATCCTAAGCTTTAAAGATCTCATAGAAAACAGATCTGTCCACTCAGGAAGAGAGGCAGATCATTGCTATTTGTGCAATCTAACTAAAACATAGCAAGATTCTTGAATTGTTATTAGAGAGTGATAAGAAAGGTGGCCCATTTGCTACATTTTGCATTTCATGTTCCATTTAAGGGACACATGAAATGCATTGAGAAAGGTACTCTGCTTAGATGAGCAAATAACGGAAGTTCTTGGATTACATCAAAATGCTGTGAGGATGATGTTCCTGAGCAGGATAGGGAAACTGGTCAGAGTTGATGGGAGACAGACACAGGGTAACACAAAAAAATTAAAAAAAACTTAGTTTGGAGGATCCTCCCCACGGCAGGATGATCATAGAACCAGAGATACACTGGGTCTATTAATCTTTAAGTATATCTACGTTAAATTTGTTCAGTCTAAAATCATACGTTATTTCCAATTGAGAATCCATGGCAAGACTTTGAATGTCTATATTCACAGATTAAATATATCCAATCTGTCTGAGAATGAGCTATGTTGAAAACAACAACTAGACAAATTTGTACGAAGTTTGTCGGGACATACTTCAAACTATTTACAGGTATAATTGCAGCAAATGGTGATTGTACAACATATTGGGGGAATGTATTACAAACCTTCACAGCACTATTCAGATTTTTCATTTGTGAATCCTTAATTGTCCACATCACAGTAATAAACTACTTTGTGTCTTATATCATAATAAAATGTTGAGAGGTGTTAGTAGTAGCCCTGCAAAAACTATACAAACAATTAAGTTGTATTAGTATTTTTATCATGTACTGCAAATTGGGGGGTGAAATAAAAGGGTTAAATGATATGGTGATTAGACAGGAGGCTCTAGGTAGGGAGTGTGAATGGATTATAATTTAACTAGATGGTACACCCAGGCCTCATGACTCATCAAGTTTGCAAAGAGTGGCTTCAAACTTATAATCATGTTTTAAATCTATTCTGTAAGAGATGAGCTAGGATGATCTTGGTTATTTCTATTTATTAAGTACTGAAAAAGAACAAACTAATTATTTTCTGCAATTTCAGAATTCATAAGTCTAAATAGACTTAGACTATAATGCCTTTATCACAATTTGAAAGAGCCCAAATGTTGATGTCACCATTTTGTTCACTTCTAATTCACATTTGATTTTAATGGATGCCTACCTGTAAATATTTCTGCAAGGCTGCAGCTGAAACACAACTACTTCTCTGCGAGACATCATGGAAAAATCCAAGGAAATCAAAGGACACAAGAAAATTGTGAACATCAGCAAATCTCATCTGTCTTTGAGTCCAAACACAGTTGTCTGAAGGTGTCACGTTTATCTGTTCAAATAATTACATATAAATAATACCTTAGGAGTCTCAACAGACCATTTATGGAAGAAGAGGTATTCGGTGTTGAAGTGATACACAGGATTTGGTGCAAAACGCTTTGGAGAAACCGTATGTTTAAAATAAATTCAAATCTTCTTCACTGTTTTGACATTTAGTAAATAGAAATATATGTGCTATTTCTCACTGAACTAACACAGGAGAAGTCTTGTCTGACTTAATATAAAACCATGAATGTGACTTTTCTTGGCAACAGTACGTAAACATCTAATTTCAGCTGGTAAGACCTGGTGCAGGAGTCAGACTAAATGAGATACATTGCTTCCACCTATCAACCAAAAGCTCTCAGCTGCCATAAAACCCTTAGCGAGAGGCAATGTCTGTGAGAAATTGCCATAATACCAGCGCCTGTACTTAAACTAACAGTTTAAGACACACATAATGATCAGCCAGGCACTGTTGCAAAAAACCACAACTTCCTGAAAAAAAAGCTATAGTTGAAGGTTCTTCAGAAAAGTAATTGCCTCTAAATCTTAAGATGATTAACTATACCTTTGCTTCATTATTGCCTTTGACTTTAAAACTAATTCTAAACTACATAAATTATCTGTGTAATTGTGAATGTCCTAATAAAGATTTTTAAGTAAAATACCGGGTTAAAACAATGCATAGCAATTAATGTCCATATTTGAAAAAGCCAATGGACTGTTAAGGGGGGCCAAAATCGTATCTCATACTATAACCTCAAGGGTTAATAAACAACAGTCTAGTTGTCTTTGTAATTTATTTACAACAATACAAAGTGGACACAAGATTAAAAGTAGTGTTATATGGAGGTAGAAAAGGTAAATTATAGGAGCAATAGAAATAACATTATTTCTCTGGTGATTAATCCACATTGGTTTTGATTGTGCTGAAATCCCTGGTAAAAGTGAGAAGGTAAAATGAGAGCAAAGAGAGAAATATCTTGTTCCTGTTTATGTCCTTGACTTGTTCGGGTAAAACGAGTTATCACATGATCTTTACAGCACAGCTTTTGTGACGAAGTGAGTCTCTCTTATCTCCTTTCGCATACTTGCGTTACATGAGATACTTTAAAGCAGCACTTCTACTTTGTTCGAATGAACCATCGCACACCATTTCTTTTCTCTTTTTTTTTTCAAATTAGAAAACCACATGATTTGAGGAACTTACTGCAACCAAAACTAAGAGATTCTGGTAACGTTTGGTATATAAGACTTAACAGTTTATGTATTTACTAAATGTAAATATTTCCAATTTAAAAAAATTAAAACAAAGCAAATACAAAACAGAAAAAGTTTGGCTTACCTGTGTTGCTGTTTCTGTCTAATATGTGCATTTATCCAGTAGTATTGCTGTACTCTGACAGGGAGCAGTCGTCAGTCGGCCATCGGGCTTATGGAGTTTTAAAATAGTTTAAAGTGTTGGGAAACATTAAAAGGGAAGGCTGGAGAGCTGAGCTGCCAATAATTCATGGAGCGACACATTGGATGGCGCCATCATAGCCCTGTCATAAGATCGATTTACTAAACAAACTTAAGCTAGGGTGGAGATGTTAAACAGTAACCCAGGTCCATAAAAACTAGAGAAGAGAAACATCACTAGGTGAATGTGAGTGTGCTGATGTGCGGGTGACACAGACCCCGTGACACAGAAAGTGCACAAAGATATATAATTCAAGAAACTTTAGATTTTGTTTAGAAAACTGTTGGAAAGAAATATATTTTTTCATCAAACTTTAAAATGTGTATTGTGATAATATTTTGAGTAAGGATCTGTTTTGTATGTCTTCATCAGCTTCAGTGGTCTAGGATCCTGTCATAGTCTCAGACTGGACAATGTGTAGTACAGATAAAAACCAGCAGATGGCAGGAGTTCATTTATTTTGGAGTCAAGTTCAAAGTAGTTTTCAGACTGCATTTATTACTTGGCAACATATACATTTATGCTATTCATAAATACAATATCAAAACTGGACCTGAGTTCATACTCTCTGGTGAAAACATTTTTTTTTAATTCAACAAGCAAGCATTTCTTCAATAATAATAATAATAATAATAATCATTATCATCAGCTGAAATAATATTGGTTAGATCAGGTTGCCCAATGTAATACAGCCGGAAACTATGGTAGGGAATGAAGCAGATTAGCATGATCAGTGTGAAGCAGAGGCTCTTCAGTTGAGCCCCAAAGTCTTGCTGAGACCTGCATCCCTGGTCCTCAAGCCACACTGCCCTGCATGTTTTAGGTATTTCCTTGCTTCAGTCCAGCTGATTTTAATTGATGACTGATTAACAGGGGTTTGTTGAACTGCAATCAGTTGAATCGGGCACATTAAAGCAGGGAAACCTCTAAAGCATGTAGGGCAGTGTGCCTTGAGGACCAAGGTTGGGAAACGCTGGGTTAGATAATGAAGCAGGCAAAATGATCATAATTTGATATCAAATAAATTCACTAATCATGTAGATCAACAAGAAATATAAAAAAGAAACACATGCCAACATCTTATATCAGTTTGTCTCCTGTATGCACATCTGCAGTTATTGTAGACGTTGTGTTCACACAGTCCTACTTCTTAAGCATATGTGGAGTGTTCTCCTCCCCAAGAAGGTCAACATGTCCAAACAGTTGAAAGTGGTCAGGCTCAGTAAGACTTCATTGACAGGTTCAAGCTCAGGTTGCCCAATGTAATACAGCCGGAAACTATGGTAGGGAACGAAGCAGATTAGCATGATCAGTGTGAAGCAGAGGCTCTTCAGTTGAGCCCCAAAGTCTTGCTGAGACCTGCATCCCTGGCGATCCCTTTTGTATAGAGTCCACAGGACGTTGGCCTGAAGGGCTGTCAACACAACACCTACCACTATCACCAGTATGCTTAATATGTAGTTCAGCTCTTTGGCAGAATTCATGCTTTCTGCAAAATGAAAGCAATGAGTGGAATTTTTATTTTCTTCTGTCTTGCCATAAAAACGAAAAATGATGCAAGAGACTACGATGAGCACAATGACCCACAACACTACACTGCCAATGAGTGCTTGCATTCTGCCTAAGGATTCCACCTGCCTAGCCCTGCAGTAGTGTGGCCACAAGCGAGTGACGAGGATGATCATGTAGAGCAAAAAAGACACATACATGTGAATGTGGATCATCGCGCTCACCGTTTTACACCACTCGATGCCCAACTTCCACTCGTTGGTTACGTAATAGTAAATTCTGAAGGGCACTGTCAGAAGGAAGATGAAGTGGGCAAAAATTAGATTAAACACGGTAATGGAGGTGGCAGATGCAGCACTGGACTTCAAGATGTGCATCATCAGGCTCAGGCTGACAGTACCGCACAGCAGAACTACAGAGTAGATGACCATGAGGGTAATGCGAAACTCTGAAGATTCAGGCTCAGATTTAGTGGTTGGTGTGTTGTTCTGAGTGATCATGGAGGTAGACAGTTGCTGCGGGGTCACGCTGGAAGTCATCCTAAAGAGAGTAGGTTTCAGACAAAATCCATTGTTAGAGACAAAAAGGAAGTTGGTGTAACAGTTAAATGGGTAGTGCTATAATGAGAGGGAAGAAAAGGGGATAATCTGTGAGTCAATGTTGACTTTTTATAACCTAAAAATCTTGGTAAAATAGGATGCAGGCATGGTACTATAGGAAGTTATTCAGCTATATATTTCCTCTTGTGTAAAATGTGAAAATGTAATTTGTTACAAATGCAACCTATAACCTATACATGTGCTATACCGTCCAGACTAATTTACCTCTTTATTCTCAGTCTGATGCATTCTGTTTTGTCAAGTTGGCCTTTCTGCAGTCTATTTAGTTTTTGTATTTTTTTCCACAAGCAGATTCACTTCTGTTCATGAAGCAATGATGCTGACACATCTTATCATTTCAAAATGCGTTTTTACTTTTGAAGGTTCTCTTTTCACCATCCTCTTGTAGTTTGTTTGATTGAAAAAAAATCTAACAAATTTACGTTAACATTTTCGGAAAAAAAATACACACACACACACACACACATATATATATATATATATATATATATATATGAAATGTACAACTCTACATGAGTTCAAATTCTTAATGGAAATATTCAAAGCTCAGTACTCAGTTCTGTTGTAAGATTGTCAGTGACTTACAGCAAGGGTCGGTATCATTTGAATAAACACATTTTATAAAATGTAATTTAGAGCTAATTTAGAGAACCTTACTATTGCTTGGTCAGTTTATCAAAAGTGAATAAAAGCAGCAATAAATTTTCCCCGAACACCAGATTAGCACTAATTACAACAACAAAAAATTATCAATTTTCTATTGAAGAATATTTTGAAAATGTGTCTTGCTTGTACATATTAATAAAGAGAACAAGGCAACAACCTCATGATGAGCACAAAAAGAGATGTAACCTTAGCTTTCCATGTAGACTTACCTTGTAGTCAAAAATTTGGCTGCTGCCTGTTTTTAGGAGTCCCAGCAAAACGTTAGAAACTCTCTCTATCCTTCATCCCACCAGAGTGGTAACTCCAAGTTTTGACAAAGTCAGTAAGCATCCAAACACTTTCACAAATATGAGATATTTTCTGGGTCTAAAGTTAGCGTAGGTTATTGAAATGAGCTACATCTGCCCGTGTCAAGAGCCCTTTTGCATACTGGGTGTCTGTACTTTGTCACCGGAGGTGACTTCATGTCAGCATAACCACAGAAATTGTAGCTTCCTTGTTTTGGCCACCTTCTGTTTGCGCTCTGTTTTTCTGTGGATTTTTGTTGCTGTTGTTGCTATTCTTTAACTCCAAGAAATGCAACATTTACATTATTAATAATACCGCACATACAGCAAATTACTTTTATTGTGTAAAAAAATGTCTTTTACATTTGTCCAACTTAATCGGCGTAAGTTTATAGTTTATTTTATCTCATAGCATCTACAGTGTACATAAATCTAATGAATACTTATTTGTTTAAAAATCTGAGAGCATCTGAAATGTATTAACTGTGTGGTTGCATACTGTTGCATTATATTGCCATAGCATAAGCTAATTGATGTGTAAAGAGAAGTTAGTCAGGAAGTCATGGTACGAGTAGCGATGTTAACATATGTCTATAAATATTGCAGTCAATTGCAAGCATTGCAAATGTTTTAGATGTTGTTGATGCTAACTGGTTCCCATGGGTTTTACAGTAAAAATATCACACTACTTTTATCAAGTTCTACAAATTGTCATTGTACAACAACGGAATTACAAGTTTGTGATGCTGCATAATGTAGACTATCCATCCATCCATCCATCTTCTTCCGCTTATCCGGGGTCGGGTCGTGGGGGTAGCAGCTTCAGAAGGGAGGCCTAGACTTCCCTCTCCCCGGCCACTTCTTCCAGCTCTTCCGGGGGAATCCCGAGGCGTTCCCAGGCCAGCCGAGAGACATAGTCATAATGAAGATTATGCTGTTACTATTTGACTATTTTCTTAAAATCTGGATATCATCCATCCATAACTTAGTCTATGGGTTCCTGTGAGGGACTTTCTGAAATGTGTGAGGAAGCTGCAGTACCCGTGGCAACAACTTAAGCCACAGTTCCACTTTGTTGCTTCCACATCAGTATGCAAAGCTGCATGTGGGTTTAGTTATTTGTCCCTGTAATTCTTTGCATCTGATTATTCTGTAAATAATACACATCTGGTCCTTTTATTATGATTTGTTTTATTATGCAAAACATTTCTGTCATAATGGCAAACACACATCTTGTTCCTTAATTTCAAATCCTTCATTAAAGGTTTCACTTGCATAATGATCATTAGTCTACTAAAGGGACAACTTTCAGTTCAGCTTCAATTTTTTTCCAGATTCATGTATTTATCAAGCTCATTTTATAAATTGCTTTCTTATTTGAACCCATAAAGGAAAGTCCAAAGCACATGAATTTTTACTTCTAATTGATGTTAGAAGTGTCAAACTGAAAATCTGATACCATCAGTTTCTTCAGGGAAACTGATGGTCATAGTTCTTGAAATAAAGAATTGTGCTCTTTATTTCATATGAAGAACTGTGACCATCAGTTTCCAAGAAAGAAAACCCAAATGGTCATAGTTCTTTATATGTAATAAAGAACTATGAAGTTCTTTGGTAGTCTCTGCTCAGTGTGGCTACTGTACAAACACAGCACTGTTGAAATGCTTCTACATTTACTTATAACATTTCTTAAGGTTGTCAAATTATTCTTTAATTTACATTTCACCACAGAGTAAGAAACCATTTACAGCCAAAACAAAAAGATCGATCTCTTGAATTTTAAGTCTGCTACAGCAAGACTTTTTGTTCAAATGCTGTTGAGTATGTACAATAACTCCATGTGGAGAGTTGAGAAACACTGAATTGACCCAATTTCAGTGTTGTGTAAATATGCTGTCACACTAACTGCTGAGACCAGTTTATTCATAATTTAAATGGGAAAACCAATCAATATCCTATAAACTTTCCGATGGGCTTGTTTGTATTTTTCAATGTTTTGAAGTTCTTGTTTGGTTTGGCTCAATCCAAAAACCTATGTTGAAATCTAGTCTTTCAAGTTTACAACACAATTTTCCCTTTACCGAAAGCTATAAATAAAATTATTATCGGGAATTCATAGTCAAACCTCTCAATCTCAGTTAATTCCCAATGAATAGTTACCAGGTGAGGTGTGATTTTATAGAACAATAGATAGAGTAGATTTGTGCACTGGTGTTCTCAAACAGCACTAGACACATAGACACAAACAACTTCTCTCCAAAATACAGGAATCTATAAACAAAATTCTTCAGCTTCCTATTGATTTCAGTAAAGAAACTTTAGGCTGAAAACATCGAAATAAACTACTGAGCACAGATAAAAAGAATAAGTAAAACTAGTGATCTAAGGACAAAGTAAAATAAAATTGTAACACCAACAACCGCTAGACAAATGGAGGGCTATCACAGTTCAGTGTGAATATGTACTTTTAAGAGCCAAGGTTTGTTCTGAGGAATTGGAATGAGGCCAAATTATCTTTAAAAGTTGACAAAAAAATTAAAAAAACTAATACAAAAATCCAGGAGCTGCCAGGAGTTCAAACAACAATTTGGTAATACTAGCAGAAGATAAACATATTTAAAAAAACAAAACAAAACATAATGTTTTAAAAATTGTGTGTGAAAAACAAACATGGTTTGACAACTTGGTAAATGGACCACAGGCAAGGTGATGACACATCCAGGGTTAGCAGCTCGTCAAAAAACAAAGGAAATAGTGAGTGTGATGCTTTTTAGCGATCCTTGTGAGTCTCACATGTACTGTTAAGTGCCAGTACTTATCACTACTTGTGTATGCACCTCACAGTAAATTTTTGCAAGAAGAAAACAAGCTATCTTTTAAACACTGCAGAACTAATGATGGCTAACTTCTTAGCATTAGCAGAGCTTTAGCTTTGGCAGCCAGGAAAATTTCATAGTATGTTTATAAGGACACTGCAGAAATATTTTATGCAAATACAAATCTCTTACTATGCAGTAATAGCAAGAGATAAAGTGAAAACACCAATAGCCTCAGCCCTTCCTTGGTTTTAGCTTGCATTAAATGCAAACAAAATCACAAAGAAAACACAGGCATTCCCAGGCAAGATGAATATATAGTTCAACTGTAGTAACCAACTACAAAGATCGTATTTAAATTCAAGAGAAAAACCAAATATGGACCCTTCTATTTAAGTAAATAAGAGACGAGTTTAAGAGGGATCCATCAAGTATGGCTGAAAAGGACAGGTTGGATCAACCTGAGTGAAGTTGGCCCCCCCACCTTCTTCAAATTAGACAAAATTGGTGTCAATCAACTCGGCTACGTTTGTGCTGGTTTGTGCAGCAAAAATTTTCGTTTGTGCCGCTATCATTTTAAAGATATAAAGAAATGTTTTTAGAGGTCATCAAAGGTCAACCAGCCCCCCACCTTCTTCAAATCAGACGAAATGGGTGTCAATCAACTCGGCTACGTTTGTGCTGGTTTGTGCAGCAAAGATTTTTGTTTGTGCTACATCGGTTTTGAAGATATTAAGGAAAGGGTAAAGGTCAAAAGGTCAACCAGCCCCCCCACCTTCTTCAAATCAGACGAAATGGGTGTCAATCAACTCGGCTACATTTGTGCTGGTTTGTGCAGCAAAGATTTTCATTTGTGCAGCTATCATTTTAAAGATATTAAGAGGGCTGGTTGACCTTTGATGACCTCTAAAAACATTTCTTTATATCTTTAAAATGATAGCGGCACAAACGAAAATTTTTGCTGCACAAACCAGCACAAACGTAGCCGAGTTGATTGACACCAATTTTGTCTAATTTGAAGAAGGTGGGGGGGCCAACTTCACTCAGGTGTTGGACCAACATAAAGAAAAAACAGAAAACAGTAGAATAATTATCGAAATACAGTTTCTCTACCTGTATACTTACATTGCTCTGTTTTCGGCTTGACCATGAAAGGTAAAATATTCCTCTTTAGGGCATAGGATCTTCAGTCTTGTTGCATTGAACTAAGCAAAAGTGGGTTAATACACCACTTGCACTAACCTGGAAATTCATCAATTGCATATTAACTGAGTGCTTGTTTGGGAATTTAAGCTACAGTAAAGAGCCACACGGGGACATTTTTCTTGCTGGACTACAACATTAACCAAATGAACCAAATGTTATGATCAAAAAGTTACTCAGTACCCTGGTAGCCTTTATTTTTCTCTTCTTTTACTTTTACTTATATTTTTAGACGATTCCTTCTTACTACTTGAGTAAAAAAATATTGAATTAATACTGTTCTTCCTTGAGTACATCTTTATTGTGGCTTTTATCACCAAATAACTCCAATATGCATGCATCTGATGGCATGTGCAACTTGATCAACAACTAAATGAGGGTGCCAGTTTTAGATATTTTTATGTTTAATGCCATTGCAATTTAATGCCACATATTGCTCACAAAGTTCCCACTGCTAAACCATACACACAAGTGCTACGCTAATGTTGGCACAACGGTCTAATTACTACCTACTTATCACGCTACACTATGCAGAGGATCTTTATGAATCTGCAAGGGTTGAATCGCCTCAATATGCTGATGTCATGCTGTTAATTGGTAAAAAAAAAATTCATTATTATTACATCTGGTTCTGCCAGGCTATAATGTGAAGAACAGGAATATTGGGTTTTAGGCACTCATATAATGAGTTTTAAAATTAACATAATAAAGTATTTTTAAACTGATTATGTTGTGTTGATCTACAATAAAAGTAGCAGCTTAGGCTTAGATAGGATCTGTAGTGCTTACATTTTTTTTACTGAAAACACCGTCCCTGGGGGGCGTACCATGGTGGCTTAGGGGATAGCGCAACCCATGGTTGGAGGCTTTAAGTCCTTGATGCAGCCGTCGTGGGTTCGACTCCCAGAGCCGACGATATTTGCCGCAAAAGACCCCCTGGAGGGGGAAAAATACTGTCCCTGTGGTAAATTATGGTTTTGAACGTAAACTTCCTGCACGTTTAGTGCCTTGTTCATTCTTGCTGCTAATTTGCTCAGTTTATAATGCAAGCTGTTTTTGCCTTTGTCTGTAAATAAGTGGAGTTTGAACATTTCTCCTGCAGAATTAAGTTTGATCAGCATTTTTTTTTAAATTTAAGATACATTTCTAATGTTTCTCCTTAAGGGGGGGTATTATTTATTTTCCAGGCACATGGTGCCATTTTATAACACAATCAAGGTACTATGTTACCTTCACTTGACATTAAAATGCAGTATATGTCAAAAATGTGATTTGAAATAAACTTGACTGCCTCATATTCATTGCTGATGACTATGAGGCATCAAGGCAGATCCTGAGCAAACATTAAGACACCCTTGAAAGGCTGCCCCGGGAAATGTAAGAATTTCTTATACATGTATAAATCCGTAAAAGCAACAATCCGGGTGTGTGTGTGATTCCCTCATACGAAATAACATAATAACATGATATAAAACTCAAAAAGGTCTATTTTGGCTAACATACCCCAAACATATTAGTAAAGGTTACATGTCTGATGCAACATGGACCTATTACTGTCGAATTGTATCTTGTATAAATCAGCTAGTAAACAGACAAATCAGTTCCTGGTTCCTTTTTTATTAGTGAATATGTAACAACAGGTAAAAACATCCTTTCCCTTTATTAAATTCTATGTACCTTAACATAAGTTTGTGTTAAACTTTAAAATCACAAATCCAGAGTTTTTTAAAATGATTAATTTGTAGTTAAATATTCAAAATATGTATGTCCAATTATTTATTATTTAATTTACGATTATACCTGAAAAAAATCACTGGGTGTTTAGAGGGTGGTCTAAAAACGGGACTTGGCAAAATTGATTCTTGCTCCTATGCATTTATATAAAAAGTACATTAAGCATATCTACACATAATAAATACAAAATATTTGGCATACACAACCTACAACACTGGATGGCATGAATCAGTTTTTATCTAAGGAAAGTGCATCTTCGATCTGTTCCACAGGATGAGTCTTTTTGAGGTGAGAACATGTGTGACCACACTGAGCAGCATCAGGAAGATCGTCATCGACATCACTATCACGTAGTGACTAATGCTGTAGCACACAAAAAAATATAAATTGTTTTTTTTAGGTAAATCTGTGTATTGCAGGTCACAAACCACAAAGAACAGATGGAAATAATCTGTGCAAATATGAAATGATTGGCTGGTGTTTTATCGACACAAACTGTGTTCTTGTGGACTTACCTTGTGCCAATATCCAACCAGCTTCCATAGTCTTGCACCAGGAAGAAGAAATGCTGAGGACAAGGAAGTTAAACATTTACCATGTACTGTTCACATAAATTCTACATTAATCAGAAAGGGTATTGAGCCAATAAGGCTTTTAAGAGTGTGAATTAAATTGCCCATAAGTCTGATATTATCTCAAGTAATTTACCAGTGCCATGACATCAGATATAACCAGGACAATGAGGAATAAACTGGAAAGGAAGAAGACAAGAAAAAAAAATCAAAAGGAAAGAAAACATGAACAAGAACCAAAATTTGTAACAATATCCATGTACTGCAGAAGCAACATAGATGCAATTTGTATTTTGTATTTCTTAACAGAATAATAATTTGTTCATGCTGAAAAATTGAACATGCACAAATGTCAAATACAACCGTCAGATCAAATTACCTTCTTGATGAGAGCTGTGTTGCAACTTGGATGGTCTCAAAGGTACACATTACTATGATAAATGGAATAATAACCTGAGAGGGAAAAAAAAGACAATTTAAAGAAACTTAATCAAAGACAATCAACATGAAATCAGTCATTTCCATTGGCGCACACATTCACACGCTGATGATGGGAAGCTATTGGATTGTAGCCTGGGTCGGGCAGTCGGGCAAGGCTGCTATATCACATCATCTGCCCTTTTAATTAATACCAGCAGGCAAGGTGGTTTAAGCTTCTTGCTCCACTACATGGAGAAGGAATTGAATTGGCAACCAATCAATTCAAGAGCAAACTCCTACCACCGCTGCAGTGAACATTTAACAGAGAACAGTTCAATCCATAATCTGACAATGGAAGTGCAAGACACCTGCAGACCAACCCAGGCATGCCTGTCTACTTAAACTGACAACAAGCGAGCATTAATTAAAGAAGCAGCCATGCGCCCCACGATAACTCATGGAGTTAGTGCAGATCAAAAATAATCCTTGATTTGAAAATTGGTGTCCTCAAATACTCTCCAATCAATCTGACTGAGGTTGAGCTCTGTCTGAAGGAAAATGGGGTGAAAAAAATTGTAGCCTTAAAATATGTAAAGCTATGTGAAACGTGCTCCAAAAGATTTGCAGTTGTAATTGCAATGAAGGGGGAAAAACATACTACAAAGCAATGACTCAGTGGGGCTGAAAAGAGTGTAAAAAAACACACATTCAATCTTTTTCTCTCTGCTTCACAAAGATATGCTACTTCATGTTTGTCTATACATTGAAGAGAGTTTCTCTTTACATTTTAATGGGGAAATGTAAAGAGGAATGACTAATATTATGAAGTTGTTCACACAATATGACATAACAAACATCTAGAGTAACCTACCTTCCACATCATGAGCCCCCCCATGATAAACGGGTTGAAAACAGTGAGGAAACAATAAACGGAGGCTGGGTCAAAACTAGATAACAGCAAAAAGAGGAAGCATCAGTAACTACTAACAAAACCAGAGCTACAGTAAATCAGAAACATTCAAAAAATAACCAGTTTTGAGAAGAACAGCAGACCATTAATATGTTGCTTTTAAACTTCACATTTCTGTAATTCTTTTGGAAAATGAATTACAGACAAAATTCTTCACAGAAAATGTCTTGGTTCAAAACCTTTAGAGACTGGTTTAGCTAAACAAACTAAAGTACATCATAAACGGAAATATATTTTCACAGTTCACTACTCTGTTTCCTCTATTTAAATGATCAACAGGACATCATTAGTAGAGCAAACATTGATGAGACTAAGCACACAAGAGAGGTTCACTAAAACTACAACACATCTACAACTATCCCATTCAAGCGTCATGTCATTTGTAACAAAAAAAGGTACAGAAAAGTACATTCAAAAACACAAATATTATCCTACCTGTTAATGGATGCTATGTTCCCTGTGCCAAAGAAAGCTGTTATTATAAAAAATACCTGAAGAAAATAATAGGGAAAAAACTGAAGTAATGTGAATGTAACATATTATTTAACTATTTTTAGACACATAAGGGTGCTGCTAAAGTTCTACAAAGGTTATCTAAGCTTATAAGGGTTATCTTTAACAACCTTCTGAGAATAAAGCACCTCAATTTACTAGCCCCGTTAGTTCTTGCGGTTTAATTGCAAACAATTACAGTATACCAAGGATACGAAAAAATATGATCTTCTGATGTCATCCAGCTTCAGCTGTCGGATTTTGGTAATGTCGATGTTGGCTGAGAAATCAATTGTAGACAGCTGAAAACAAAGAAACACAATTAGAAACCACTTTTGGGCATTTTTTAGCTATCAATTTGCATTTGGTGCATGATCAACTGAGTAAAAACCTGATAAAATATCTCCCACCAGAAATACCTGACTTCAAACTATATTCACCATATTCTCACAACATGTGATACATCGCATTAATTCTGTTTCCAACTTCCACTCCGGCCTCTTTATATGTAAACAAACATTCCATCGGAGAAGAAATATGGTGAAAAGCTTGAGGCAACATTAACTTTTCCATCCTAAACTGGATAATATTGTAATTCTAAACCTTTCATCTTTAAAAGATTGGGTGGATTACCTGAAAGATGGACTATGATTATGCACACTAGCATATTTATTGGCCGCATGCACACCAGTGCTAAGATATTTTAAAGCTTAACGTTTACAAGTTGCTGGTCTTTCAGCAGTTGCTTTAAATTGAAATTGTTAAACCACATTCATCTTGATTCATCCTCTGTTGGTAGTGGATGGAAAACTGATCGCAGCAATTATTTATGTTCAACTGTTGTAGATTCTGCAAGTGATTATATACAATTCTCAGATTTTTCCTGCATTTTCAACTCCTGATGATATCTGTATCAAAATGTGTTATATAGGAGTAGTCTAAACCTCCACAACGTTTAAGCATAATTTCACTGTATGTCTGTGCTAAATGTTTAAACAAGTTGTCATAATAGGTCAACCATATTGCTACACATTACCATTATACATTTTTTTCTAAATCTGTCCTGAATTAGTAAATTTCCCTGGTGAATCTTGACTTTTTCCAATGGAGGTACAAGTGTGAACCATTAGCTCAGCCAATGGCCAACCAGCTTTCTGAAATAGCTCAAAGGTGCATCTCATAAACCATCAGCTGTTAATTACATAGTGAAGTATTCCAGAGCACAACATATTACATTTATGGCAATGGAAGGACAAGGATTTGGATAGGGTCAAAAGTCAGAGACAAGAAGAGGAATGGGAGTGCTATTGATCTCCCACAGTTACAATGTACAATATTTGTCATCAAAACTTTAGCCATTGTTTACAGAACATTCCTCCAGATTACACTGCTATATTGACACGACTAATCAATTTGACTGTTTTATCCAAAAACAATGAGACAGGACTTGTCATTCTGAGGCACTGATATGTTCACTGACACAGATATTTAATTGTAAAAGATGAACTACAGAGTTTGAGAAACCAACTGGCTTTTGTAGGTGATCCATACACTTTTAGCCCATTTCTCCAGACAGTGTAACGGGGTCCATTTTTTGTGCTTCTTTGCTGTCTTTTTCAGTTCCACAGGCAAATTGTCCATGACTGAGATCAAGGCTTTGCAGGGGCCATTCAACTTTGCTGTATTTAGATGACTTTGTAACTATCTGGTTGCATGGTTAGGGTCATGGTTCATTTGGAAGACTTGTTTGACTGACTATAGCCAAACACTCAGTTTTAGTTCTATCACACAAAATAATATTTGTCACTGTATTCAGTTTCACTGTTTTATATTGCTTTTGGAGAAATGACTATTTCCTAGCTGAATGGTCATTCAGGCTATGTTGTTGCAGATTTTGTTTCGCAGTGAGTAATGACTCACTCAGTTTCTTACCAGCTTCAGCCGGCATCTTCACAAGGCCTTTTGCATTTGTTCTGGTATTAATACCAACATTTCACACCAAATTATACTTATGACATCCTAAAATAAATTATCTTTCAATAAATCTTTCACCAACTATTTAAAGGTTTTGGTCTGATTCATTGTGTAAGAGTGAGTAAAGAACAATTAAATGTCATATTCTTTTATATTTTAAGTCTACTAGCAAAAGCAAAAGATGCATAGTAGTTAATATAGACACAAATAATAATAAAAAGCAGACTTCCTCCCACATCCCCAAATTCTTCTCATTATAACTTGTATTCTAATGCTACCTCTTGTCTTCTGGAGTCACCCTGAGCAAGTAAGGCCTCCTGTTCAATGTTGATCCATACAAACATCAACCAAGACAAAACAGGAGGGAACAAGGCCTCTGACCTAAGTAGGAAAGAACAGAAATAATATTTGTATTTGGCAGATTTTCTGAAGCTGTGAAGCTACAAAATAACAACTCAATTTGAAATGATCTTGCCATACCCAGTACTGAGAAGCAAGTAAGTGGATGTGAGAGACAAAAATATGCTGAGGAGTCGGTGAAAAAGGCGCGTTGAGCTCAAAAGAGGAACAAATATAGAAGACGCTGAAAAAAAGATAGACAGCATACTCACTTGTCAGATCACTGTTTCCAATGAAAACATACATTTCAAATAATATCTTACAGTGGATTTTTCTGTGACATTGAGAAAAGTCTTTCATCCACCAACCTAATGTGCTCCAGCTGATGATCTGATTTATAAGGGGCAGGCCTTGTTTCTGTTGCAGGCTCGAATGTGTGAGCGATGGCACATACAAACACACGGCCAGATGGATCATCTGTTAGGGTTGACAAGCAATACATCTCTTAGCAACTGTTGAGAAGAAAAAAATAACAATCTAGAATCTGGAAAAGCAAACAATTACCTGACTGAAAAATTGCCTTCTGTCGCTTGTGTGCAGCGGTGTCCTCCGCCATGATGACCAGAGGTAACAAGCCGAAGTGAAGAGAGTAAGCAGGCCTGCACAGGTACTGAAGGAACAGAAACTAAGCTTTACTGCATTTACCCTTTAAGGTAAGCAGCCTTAGTTACGCATATGGATGTAGTGGAAAGCTTTTACTGTGAATCACGGAATCGGGAGTTAGAAATTATGCCTAAAAAAACTTTCTACCGGTTACATTTCAAACTTTCTTTTGTTTGTTTTTGAAAATCAAAAGTGTTATGGAGGAGAGTCAAGAGATCCTGCTAAACTCTGTGCAGAGTGCTTAAAAAATATCTGCATTAATAATAATTATCTCTTAAAATCCTTAAAATGGGTAATTCACCTGAATTTGAACACATATTGAGTTTTTTTTTTTTTTTCTGTGTTTCAGAAGATATATTGGAATATTTGAATTCAATGCTAACAAAAGCTAATAAGATTTTTTTTAAAAAAGTTTATAGAGGAAAGAACTTCAAACCTCTGCCCTACAGAAGAAATACAAATGCAACCGTTTCCCCCGACTTTCACCCCCAACTTCTACTTAAAATGATGATGCATTTTCTATACCTGGGAATAGGGAAGTTAATGCATTTTCACTTGCTTTTCGCTTAGTTTTAAAGAAGTTATTCTTACACAACTTCAATAAGCAAATACAGTAATGATCTATGGCCGCCTTATCTTATGTCTTTAAATCCAAAACAAAAACAATCTTACTGTTTTTTTTTTTATTGTGACCTGTCAGAAGCACTGTAAATGTTTCATTTCAGGAACTGAAAGAACTAGAAAACAAATGTCTGCATGTGATAACATTTCATTTCTGAGTAGGAAGATAATAGGATGCAGTGGCAAATGTTCTGATAAATGTAAGCAAATAAAGGAAGTACTCACACCAGATGTAGGTTAGGCTCTCTGCCCACAACGGGCAGCAGGGGGAAAACAGCCAAGCACAGGCAGCCAAGAAACCAGCTCACTGAGCGAAGCTACACAGGAAAACAGCCAACAACCACAAACAGAGGTGATAGGGGGGATTAAGCAGTGAAATTTTGCTTAACAAACTTGCACAAAACAATTGCTACAAAAATTAATAATCTGGAGTAATCTAGTAGCAATTTGGACTTTAGAAAACTGAAACATCAGACTTCTGTATTTCTACAAGAACTGAGGTATTAATAGCTTTCAAGGTCAGAGTGACTAAAGATATGAAATGCTTTTAAAAAGTTCACGTTCTTTTAACAAAACTCTTTTTCGTCCATTTTGGAACAGAGTTGCTGAGACGTTTCAGGTTACTTTTGTGTTCAAAGAAAGTTTTCTCGAAGCTTCGTCTATTTGACACATGGACTCAAGTATCACTACAGAAAACTATGACATAAAGAGAAGTTACTTGTTGACTCGATGTTTCCATGGTGCAATGTGTAGCTGTGAGGTGTTTGTGGTAATATCTTGGTTTTTAAATTCACCAAACACGGGGGAGTGAATTAAGAACAAATGTCTTTTAGAGTAGAGACTTTTGTCTCTACTCTAATCTTGTCTTTCTAAAGAAACTATTCCAGAAATGTAATAGTTTTTGCTGCCATACATGTTTTTTTTTCTTCTAATTGTATTGTTGGCTATGTTGTATGTTACGCTAACTGAAGCCTGTAAAGTCTAAGATGTGGCATCTTCTCAAAACATCACAATCTGAATCAGCTAAAATGTCCACTTCCAGAAAGATTGGGAACTACCTCAAATGTTTTCCAGTTAATTTATTTATTTTTTTGTTACTGCTGAATGTTGGACATAAAATTGTTTGGAAATAAACTTGCAATCATTACCAGATTTGTTGGGCAACAATAAATGCTTCTCTGTGGTCACTGCTGATAAATTCTAGCCTTGGCATTTTGTTAGTGCACATATTTGTGCTACATGTCAGCAAATTGCTTTCATTTAGATGATCACGCTTGATCATTATAAAATGGTGGTGTGTTTGAATAACAGCAATTGTTCTTCAAAATCTTTTGAATTAAAGCAGAGGTTTGATTAATTCGCTACACACAAGATTTTCATTTCAGTTTAATAACTAAATTGCAAACTTGGAGTTAGATATGAATCATTTTAGAACCTGGGAAAAACCAGATTATATTTAGTTTTTCCTGGTATGTAAATGTGTAAATTCCGAGAAACAAAAGGCTGTTCTATCTACTCTGACTATTTACGTCTACTTCAAAACATATCGTAATGCAGAGACGCTCATTTTATTTATCCACATCAATGGATGTCTTTCCAGGATATACAGTTTCCTTTCGCTGCATATCCTGGAAAGACAAAATCCATGATATTCTCCGCTATAAAACGATGTTTTTCTGTTTTGTTTTTTTGTGTGTGAAAATATAAAACCGTAGGATTGGTTTTGGTTTCAACATTTTAGTGAGAACATTCTCAACCCGCAAACAACTTCACAACCAACCTCATGTTGTTGCTATATTTGTTTGAATATGTGTTTATCATTCTGGAAAGCAAAATCCTGAACAGTATTCCATGATCTAATCACTAACTTTTATTGGTCCTCACAAATATGATCTTCTAGTTACCTTGGCTTTGCCAAAAAGTCCCGACAGGAGTGGCCACAGCGAAAGGAAAGCCAGGCCTACAGTCAGCATGGAGCGATGAAAGAAACTCACCACCTGAGGGCAGCAAATGACAATAAGTGATAAAAGATACAGACTGTTGTCAGACTGCACACAAAAACCCCCACGCACTAGTTACAAGTTGGATTGAACAGATCTGGGTTGGACTGAAGAGACTTACAAGCAACTCGATCCCAAATGCAACCAGCACAAAATAGCCCAAACATTTCCAGAGTGGCAGAGAGGGAGCTGATCGGATCAGATCTGACAGAGCTCCAGACCTAAACAGGAAGAAAATATTTCATTTGTCAAGCAGAGGAGGCAGAGCATTAGAATATTCTTAGCCATTTGCAGAGGAAAAAAAAAAACCCACAACCTCAAAGGAACTAAATGACACCTAAATAAATATGTCTGAGTGTATTTTGGTTTCTTGTGCGACTACTCAAATGTGAGTGTGGTCCACACAGAAACTTTGCGCAATTTGCACTTACATTATGAAAGGTGCAAACACTAATCTATTTACATTTATTTTTAAATGTCTTACTTACTCTTTTAAAGCAGAGTACCACACAGGAACTGGCAGCAAGCAGTATATATAGTATGTAATGGGACTTCTTTGGATAAGCAGGAACAGAGTGATCACCACAGCCACAGCAACACAAAACCTGGCCAGATTCTGATTGGGATTCTGCACACGCACGTGCACACACCCACACACACACACACACACACACACACACACACAAGTGCAATACCAGTTTAACAAGACAGGCAAGAGTTGTAAACCTCTTTTTGTGAGAGGACTCTGCTATCCTCACCTGTTTAGCAAGGTTGGGATACCGAATGAGGCTGGCGTGAGTCCTCAGTATAACCAAGATGACATATGACGTCCAGCCTATAAAGCCCAGCACCACGCTGCAACCCAGGAAGAACCTGTCGTAGGTGTGGTAGTAGACCAGGCCCTCTAAAGACAGGGATATCAGAGACTGGCACAGAGAGATCTGGCAAGAGATGGAAATTATACGGGAATCAAATAGAGTGATTACGTAAGGAAGGAAAAAAAACTATAATATTACCACACAATTATTGAAAAAAAAGAAAACACAGTTATGGATTTCACAGCAGTTTGTAGTTTTTGAAGGGATAAAACATCAAAACCCAAAACCATTTTGATGTCCATCTAATATTTCCTGATTAAATTTAAACATAGTTTAATCAATTCTCTGATACTTACAGCATCATTATACTTTTCTAACTGTATCAGTATCCGGGCCCTGCGAATAAATTCTGCTTGCTTTGATTCAGTCAGGAGTCTGGGGGAAAAAAAAAACAACAACATCAAATTACTGACCTGCTGAACTGATGATAAAAACAAGCTAACGTGTAATGCATTACTTGTAATGCTTTGTGTATTATACTCACTGGAATGGTGTGAAGAGAAAGGGTAGGGTTGTCTCTTTTTTCTGGATCATTTTCATCTATTGAAGAAAAAAAAAAGACTGTTGTGTAATAGCTGTGTATCAATGACAGCATTACAAAAGTCTCACATTTTGCGACATGGCAGTTAGTATACAGCAGAAATGCATGCTGTGATACCTTGAACTGCTCCAATACTTGGATGGCATTAGTGTACATGCTTTCAGCTTTGAACTGGTCACTGTTGTTAAGGTAGAGGAGAGGCATCACACCCTGGAAACACACACACATACAAAACCATGTCGCTTTCACGTCTCAAAATCAGAACTAGAGTAGTTAAACATTACATTATATTACTATTTGTTTAAGTATGAGTAGACGATTCTCTTTCAGGCAAGCTAAGTAATGCACTGAAGATGTAGTATGTTTTGAAAATGTTATATATTTTATCATTATTATGATTATCCACTGACTTACAACAGAGTTAACTGGAATGGGCAAACCAAGGAGCGAAGCCATGAGTGGAGCAATATCAGCCTGTAATAAAAAATAAATAAATAAACAGGACAAACTTGCAAAACCGTTTACACAACTTGACCTTATCAAATTACAATAATTATTTCTACAAATTATGGTATAATTTTGTCAGACAGACCAGCACAAAGCTCTGATTTAAATAAAAATCTGAAAATGGTAGTGTGCATTTGTATTTGGTCTCCCGAATCAACATTTTGTAGAGCTCTCTTTTATTGTCGTTACAGCTGCAAATCTTTTGTCTACCAGGGAGATGAGCACTGTTAGTTTTGCTGATGGCTGCTTCTCTTATTAATGTTTTCTTTCCCCTGCTTTGTAGTTTAGTTAGACAGTAATGGCACATTAGGTTCGTAGTTGTTACTATGCTGTTTTACATTTGCAGCTTGGATTAGCACTCAATGAAATGCTACATTGGGATGTGTTCATATTTCTATTTATTTGTAGGCTGGAGGCTTTTTCAGAGGCTTTTACCAGTAACCACCGGTGTTACTGGTAGAAACTGGTCTTTTGAAACTTGGATGCTTTAATATTTAACTCATTTGTTTTTTTCTGTACAATATATATATATATATATATATATATATATATATATATATATATATATATATATATATACAGACCAAAAGTTTGGACACACCTTTTAATTCAATGAGTTTCCTTTATTTTCATGACTATTGACATTGTAGATTCACACTGAAAACACATCAAAACTATGAATAACACATGTGGAAATATGCACTAAACAAAAAAGTGTAAAACAACTGAAAATACCCCTTATATTCTAGTTTCTTCAAAGTAGCAACCTTTTGCAGTGATTACTGCTTTGCACACACTCTGCATTTTCTTGATGAGCTTCAAGAGGTAGTCACCTGAAATGGTTTTCACTTCATAGCTGTGCCCTGTCAGGTTAATAAGTGGGATTTCTTACCTTATAAATAGTCATGAAAATAAAGAAAACCCATTGAATTAGAAGGTGTGTCCAAACTTTTGGTCTGTACTGTATATATATATATATATATATATATATATATATATATATATATATATATATATATATATATATATATATATATATATATATGCACAGTATAAATTCCCTTCTCACCCACCGCGGGTGGTTCTTATCCTCTGAGCTCGGGTCCTCTACCAGAGGCCTGGGAGCTTGAGGGTCCTGCGCAGTATCTTGGCTGTGCCAAGGACTGCACATTTTTGGACTGAGATGTCTGATGTTGTTCCTGGGATCTGTTGTAGCCATTGGTCCAGTTTGGGGGTGACTGCCCCGAGGGCCCCGATGACCACAGGCACCACTGTGGTCTTCACCTTCCAGGCCCTCTCCAGTTCCTCCCTGAGGCCCTGTTATTTCTCTAGTTTCTCGTGCTCCTTTTTTCTGATGTTGCAGTCGCTTGGTATTGCTACATCTACCACAAGGGCTTTCCTCTGTTGTTTATCCACTACGACAATGTCTGGTTGGTTCGCCATTACCATTTTGTCTGTCTGGATCTGGAAGTCCCACAGGATCTTAGCTCTGGCGTTCTCCGCCACCTTTGGGGGTGTTTCCCACTTTGATCTCGGGGTTTCCAGTCCATATTCTGCACAGATGTTTCTGTACACTATGCCTGCAACTTGGTTATGTCGTTCCATGTACGCTTTGCCTGCCAGTATCTTGCACCCTGCTGTTATGTGCTGGACTGTCTCAGGGGCCTCCTTGCACAATCTACACCTTGGGTCTTGTCTGGTGTGGTAGATCTGGGCCTCTATTGCTCTGGTGTTTAGGGCCTGTTCCTGGGCGGCCAGGATGAGGGCCTCTGTGCTGTCCTTGAGTCCAGCTTTTTCCAGCCATTGGTAGGATTTACTGATATCAGCCACTTGGGTATATATATATATATATATATATTATTTTTTTCCCCCAATAAATAAACTTAAAAGATTAAAAAGAAAATTAAAGCCTAATCTAAAACCTGCTCTCAATTTCTCCTCAAACTGACTTGTCTCTTGTGCTCCTTGGTCTTCATGATGCTGTTTGGTTCCAAATGTTCTCCATTATACCTCTAAAGCCTTCACAGAACAGCTTTTTACTGAGATTGAATTACACACAAGTGGTCTTACGACTTCTTAAGGCACTGGATTTTATTTATAAATAACAGAGTAAAGGGCAGTGGTCACATTTATAGATACATTTTCTTTTAAGATTTTAACCTTAAAAGAAAATGTTGTGTCATTTGTATTTCACTTTACAACCATGTGCTAACTTGTACTGGTCTATAACATAACACCCCAATAGAACATATTAAAGTCTGTGGTTGTAATGTAAAGAGTTCAAGGGGTATGCACACAAAAGCAATATTTTTTTTGCATTCTTCTCACCTGATTTACATCAGCTCTATGAATATGCTCCAAGTTCCAATCTGGAAAGGAGACCAACAAGAAAAACAATGGCTTCTATGAAATCAAGCATACATTTTCAAAAACTGATAATAACCTTGATATACCTTTTAAGTATCCATCCTCATATGGCTGGGGTTCTGTGAGTCTCTGGGCCTTGTTAACTCCAGCTCCCCACACCACTAATGGTGTGAGCGTTTCAGAAGGATGGCCTGCACCATGGGAACCTAGAAGAGGAAAACTGTAGTAGATGAATACCTATTCTTCTTACTTAGGTAGCAGACATCGAAACTAAGCCTGTACAAAACTCTTACCCCAGTTTGTCATGCCATGATCAGAGGTAAACACATAGGCAGTTCTCCCATCATGGCCAAAGAAGTCCTCTATCAAAGACACAACCTCAGCTACACCAGTGTCTACCAGGGCAATATTATCCAGGTATTCCCTGTAGAAAACACAGAGAAAGACAAAAATAATGTCTCATGAGGGATTGTTAACTTTTAAAAATATGCAATTAAAGTTCAATAAATGTAATCCCAAAAGCCAGAAGAGAAACACCCCAACTCAATATAACCTACTTACTGTGACATTGGTCTGTGAGCATGCCCATTAGTGTCAATGCCAAGCAAATGCAGAAAGAAGATGTTTTTATCCTCAAGCAGAGTGGCTTTTAGAGTGGAGTTAGTCTTTGCGGCTTGAAAGAAGGACTGTCACAAAGTTTAAACAGAAACACGGTTATTTTAAGAATGCTAGACTTCTAATTGATATCAAGAACAGCATTGTCATACACCGACTCTGTCTTATCTAGAGAGCATAGAAGTTGTTATTATTATTCAAAGAAAATACCATGAACATTTCACCCCATGAGATGTCTTGTCTCTGCACATACATAAAAACTCTAAATTTGCAGACTTAATTAGTTGGCATAGATATATAAATTGCAGCAGTCATCTTTCCTATCAACATTTCAACAACCGTACCTTGACTTGAGTGAAAACCCAGGTGTCCAGCCTGGATGCATCTGTGGAAGCAAAGTCCTCTTCCTCTGCTGGGTATGTGTGGGTATAAACATGGTCACCAGTTGCACCTAAAAGAACCCAGAGTAGCAAATGAGCAATGTTATTGTTTAACAATACAGAAATTGAAGAGAATCATGTAGAGATTATGTGAAAATAAACAGTAATAGATTTGTTATTATTATTGTTGTTGTTATAAGTTTTTTTTTTTCCTTGAGAGGTTAGTGGTTCATTGTGTTCATAACAATAAATGATCATTTTTATGAATGACTCACACAAATACTCCAAAAAATGCCATTTCAAAATGCAATATTCTAATTTAAAATCAATAATCATTCTATAAATCCTAGTTTGTTTTGTGTTTTTTTTCTATCTAAACAAAGCAGGAAAAAAACAAAACAAAACAAACAAAAAAAAACGTTAAACAGTTTTTCAATTAGTGTGCATTTACTCAAGGCCCAAAATTATCAATAAGTTGAAAAAAACTTGTGTACTTAATATATCAAAGTTACAAGACGTCATCTACATTTAAATCAATATAAAGAAATTGTATCTTATAAGTGAAAGAATAACAAATAAATTCTGGAAACTCAATAGCATTTTTCCATGCTCAGCTTTCTCTTTTCTTTTTACTTATTTTGACTTGATGAATAATAAAATTGTATTTCATATTTTTTCACCCTGAGTGAGAACTTGTTGACTACCTTTGGCAAACATTGGGAGGATATCTGGGCTCCCCCAGCACCAGGTGCTTCTGCTCTCATTAAACACTGAATCAAACTCTACTGGATTCTCCTTCCAACCTGAAAATATGCAAAGAAGATGTTAATGACTCTAATAAAGAAACAATGCAAAAATCCTAGAAAGATGTATTCTTGGAAAATCCCAAAGAACACCTACCTTTAGCAACTGCACTGACATCTTCATAGAAGCCTGCGATCAAAGCAACATGACCAGGCCGGGACTCAGTAGGTACACGTGTATGAGAGACACCCCAGGTACCAGTCTCCTCTATTATGGTCCTGATGGTAAAAATAAGTTTAGGTGTATTTAAAGAAAATAAAAACAAAGTGTGTTCAACTTCATTGCCTAATCAGTTTCCCAACCTTAGGAATGGAGTTCTACTTGAGTTGTTGGGAAGCAGCATGAAGAGACTATCAGCTCTGAGGCCATCAGCCACAACTAACACCAGTCGGGAGGCAGGGGGTGCCAGCGGCGTGGACTGGGGTGTCATGCCGTGGACCAAAGGAGATGTGAAGTAGATGTCAAATATGGATAGGAAGAAAACTACATGGACTGTTAGTCCTATCAGGAAAAAGGTGATCATCTTCATTTTGATTGAAGACTGCCCGCCCTTTACAGATCAATGCTGAGGTTTCCTGATATGAAGGAAAGTGAAAAAGCATAAAAACAGAAAGCTAGAGGTAAAGATTATATTGAAAGTATATATAGTAAATATGGTGAGCTAAAAATAAAGTTTGCAAAGAGAATTCAAATAGAAAACATATCAGCTTTACAATTAGACTGGCTAAGTCAATGTATCTGCTACAGAAAGGCTTAGTAAAAGGACTAATCCGTTCACCATATGCCACTAGCCAATCTGCCAAACGTCAAACACATTAAAAACCTAAAAAAATTGTGGCATTTTAATGGTGACAGTTTTTCCTTCATATTTCATGTGTACTATAAAATCTGTTAGATCTGAGACAGTGGAGTTGTAAGTCTTACCTGTATATAACGTCAACTTGATCCTGACATAAAGTGCTTTAAGGAGTGCATTGGATAATATATGGGGGATCAAAAAAAAAAGAATTACCCATTCAAAACAAATGTTTCCTTAAATTTCAACTTCGTAAATGAGCCACCGAAACATATCCAAAGAAGCAGGCTGATTAAAGCTGCTGTTTCGAAACAAGATCACATAATCTTTAAGTGGATGCTTTTACAAAACCAACGATCCCTCTTTGTAACAAGATTACTACAAGAAATACAGGCAGCACAAGAATTTACTTCCTTGTTGTGACTTCGGCGTTGACTCTTAACGCATGTGCCGGAACTTGCATTGTGGGTAATGTAGTTCAAAGATATATAATTTAATTTCAGCAGGTTTTCTAAATTAAGACGGCACAACAATTATTAGCTCGTATTTTTTGTATTTGCTTAAGCACTCGACGAGCAGAAAAATAAACATCTTTATTTACATAAGTTGCATTTTCCATTTTTGACATGACATTAGCTAGCATGAGCTGTCATCTAACAACCATGCCCTGCCCAAGCTACCTCGGAAATATCCAATCACTTTTCAACATTCCATTAAAAGGGCGGGCTTTAAGAAGACGTCTCCAAGATTTAGCCAATCGTAATGTCGCATTCTTTCCCCCCCCCCCCCCCCCCAGCCATACACATCAGTATCCATTCAGGAAGACGGCTCTCTGATTAGCCTAGCCTTCCTGGATTTAATATATATATATATATTTATTTATATATATAAATATATATTGGAAAAATGGCGTCGGTCAACCCATTTGATGTCAGTGATTCTGATGAAGAAGCAGAACGACGTCCCAATGAGACGGTTGACACAGAAAGAAGTCCGAGCGAGGGGGCGCCAGGTCCACCGCCAGGCAATGCCTTCTCTCTACCTGCAGATGCCGAGCCGCCGACACTGCTGCTGTCTAGCAACCGGACAAGCCCCAGCGGTGAGGGCATGTCGGTTTCGGCCGCGGCCACATCCACTATGGCAGGCGGTGTGGAGACGCGGGTGTCCGTGGATGTTATCGCTGCTCAGCTATTGCGGGACCAGTACATTCTTACGGCCCTGGAGTTTCACACTGAACTGCTGGAAGCAGGCAGGGAGCTTCCGCGGCTAAGGGATTATTTCTCCAACCCTGGCAACTTCGAGCGACAAAGCGGCACTCCACCTGCCAAAGACCAGGTGCTCGGACCTGGAGGACCACTGAGTAAGTAGCGTTAGCTCATCTTGATGCTACTAGTAGCAGGTTGCCAACCCTGTCTTTACTGCGGTATCACATAAAAAATAACTCACTAGCTCGTTAATGTTAGCTCAGAACCTGGCTGTAGTAGTCAGTTGATCTCGAGATCGCAGCTTTCTGCTCCTGCCCAACCCCTTGAGGGCCGCAGTCATCAGACGGGTTTTGTGGGTCAGTTATCTTGGCAGCTTGATCAGTGCCTTAGGTCAAGAGAACCCTTTCAATTGACAGATGACGATCGATTGAAAGGGCTAGGTAATATTGTGATGGACCTGGTGTAATAAAACATCCCTTTCTTCAGGCCACCTGCAGGTCAGAAGTCAAACAAACTACAACTGCAGAATAATCATTAGGAAAGAGAGGTATCCTTGCGATACCTGCCTTTACATTATTAGTTGCAGATACGCCAAAACATATATTTTCTGTCAACTTTCTCAACATGCAAAGACTGCCTTGCATGTGTTCATCTTGTTCTGTGCCACACTCATACAATAAAATTAAATTAGCTGTTGCATGCAGTATGTCTTAAGCATTCTCATCTACTTATGGGGCTTCTAATAGAATAACTAGTGCCTGAAGCTGGAGAGCCTCATAGGCAAACGCAACATGCAAATAATTACCATAGTTACTGCCTGCATCACAAATAAACCTTGTTTATTTGTAACCTTACCTGTTGTGAAAAGGGATTGACTTTCATGAGATTCTCATAAAAAAGATAACATTAGCCAGAAACACAATTATTTAATTTTATCATTATATCCAAACAAAACTTTAGGACAAAAATATGTATTATCTGACTGTCTTTATTTAAAACAAAATAGCATAACATATCCATTAGTATCTGTCATAGGTTATTATTGATCTGACAAAAATGGACGGCAAAAAAACCAGAATCCCACTTTGGTCATCATGTAGGAGCGTCAGTACTTCAGAACGTTCTCCTGTTATCTCGGGAGTTTGCTGTGTTGGCATCATTTGGGTGTCAGGTTCTTGGTGTCCTTCGGATGTCAGGTCAGAAGTTTAAAACTGTATATTCAAAGCAGAAAACACAAACTGACTGTTCTACAAGTTGGACAGAGAGAGCGCTCTAGTAACTGGATGAAACCCACAAAAGGTGTGGAGCACGACAACCTTAAAAATAAAAAAAGGTATTTGAAAAGCGTGACATACCGAGACAGCTCCCTAATTGTGGTACTGACAGGACTGTCATATGGGAATATTCATCTAAGTCTTCATAGCTGCTGATAAAATATGACAAAAAAGAAACATAATTGTCATATCAACTCTTGACCAAAATAGAAAGAAATGAAAACAAAACTATGTGCACCCAAAAGGGAAAACTTTGGCTGACATCACGTCATGTTTTGTTTCCTGCCAAACCCAACAACAAGAGCTCAATAATTATATATATATTTTTATTAGTAAATATTTATTTTATGACTGAAATATATTGTGAGATAGGAAAATAACCACCAATATTCATATCACAAAGAAACTAATTAGTGCTGCAGAATCTCATTCTTTCAGAGGAGTAAAACTCACAAATGTCATGTGTCATGTGAGCTATAAAAGTAAAATAAAACCCCATACTTTCTCTGCTGCCCAGCTATAAATGTTTTCGATGGGGCCATTCAGAACACGGAGCCTGTGTCAGCTCATCATGTGCAGCTGATTGCAGCGAGCATTCAGCCGGGGAGTGACTGGGCCGCCGGTGCTGCAGCTGCTGCTCCCGGCCAGATGACACAGCAAGACATTTCCCACCCTTTTTTAATCATCAGCCGGAAGGTTTCGGTGATGTACTCTTCACACCAGGGCTAGATAATCAAATAGTTGTTTGATCATAAGACACATTTTAGGGCGTAATGGCCGTATGCACGCTTTTTGAGCAAGAAAAAAAAAAGTTAATTGTATTTGGGGGTTCTTGCCTACAAAGCTCGGATGTAAGCTGCACACAGAATGAGTTTCATGTTGTGCTCAATGCTGAGATACAGTTGGTTTGTCATAACTATTGACTTGTTTTATTTTTGATCCAAACAACAAAAACTTTGTAATTATTTAATTCTGGTTTTCTGTTAGACTCCTTCAAAAAATCTGAAGCACATTTTTCTCATCACCCTTGTCTGAGCCAAACTAAACATTCCACATCCTGACAAGGTGTGAGTTTTCGCCTTAAGGCATGTCTAATGTGGCAACCACAAAAAGCACGGACATTGCAAAATAAAAATTTAGAATACAAATACTTTCTTGCTTGTAATAGTAATCTGGATCCCGTTTAAGCTAAAAATTTTCTTTGTATGGGTAATTACTTAATAGCATTGACAATAATTTAATAAAAAAAACATTCCCTTGCATGCACCTACAGACACTGTAATTAAGAGATGATAAATACACTGTAATATGCTTCTTTGTTGATAAACTGGTTGTACTAACAATGCAAGAGGATCATGTTTCTTTTATATCAGTTTATGTTGGAAATGAACCCTAAACATAGACAAATTTTAATATCTATTGGAGATGACCTGAGTAAATCTGAAATGCAATTTCAAATTATGAGTTCATTTATCAAAGGCAACAAACTCCAAACAAACATGAATCTTTTGTCATAGGGGAGGAATATTTGCTAACCTTTTTTTTTTTGCTTTAAAATTATCCACATTGGAAGTTCATACTTTGATATTTCTTATTTAAAAACTGTGTTTTATATTTATTCAGGTGTCATGTGTGGCAACAATTAATGACATCTTTAAGGGGCAGTGTTTTTCACAGCACTGTTTATCGTTGGACCAGTCCCAGACTCCTTCAGTCTACTCTGATTTATGTCTCGGTAATCTTACTACTGCCCCATTTGTCCCATGCTCATTTACATTGTAAACCAGTGTTATTCTTGCCAAGAAGACTCTTCATTAAATTAAATGAGCTTGTTGGCAACATCCTGGTATTGTATCTGGCCCCATTTTTTTCAAATACTTCTTTGTTTCTACTCTATGCTCGTTTATTGGCTGATGAGGCGTGTTCATTTTGATTCAGGCATATAAAAGAACCACTAAATGCCTGATTCCCATTATGAAATTCTGATTTTATTTTTATGTATTTTATTTTTTTTTGTGCCGGTGGTTAAATGTGCACACATTCAATTTCTCTGTTGTTGTGGTGTGATGAACGGTTCCTAACTGAATTCTCAATGGAACTATGAGATGTATCCTTTTTGAAACTGTATTTTAAAACACCTAAAACATAAAGTTAACAAGCTTGACTATTTTAGGCCAACACAACTACATTTAGCCTGAGCCTATCCTGTCTGTGGATGATGGAACTAATGCAGTCCAGTGGAAAGAAAGCTAACACCATTGACAAAGCAAACCAGGCAGCCAAGCTCAGTGTAATATGATCCTGAATGTGCTTATTTATCAGCTTTATCTATCCTCAAAAGTTTTAAATTTGTTTTTCTTCCCCTATGCTCAGTTTTAAAGTTGCGTCTTAATATCTGTTTCCATTATGTTAAGCAAAATCTATTTTTTATTACAGTATATGTATGCGCTGTGAGGACTTTTCAGTTTATACTGATCTCTGCTTTAAAAGTTTATATGAACCAACTCTGTCAATGTGTGAAGGAGAAGGCTCCTACATTTAAAGGGAGTGTCTCTGAAGCCCTTTCCTAATTCATTGCCACATTTCTTAAGCTCTGTTAGCTGGGAAATTCTTTGCGTAATTGTTGCAATTGATGTTACTCCTGTCTCACTGCTGCCTCTGTGTTCCTGTTTCTGTGCAGATCGAGCAGGCAGTATTAGCACCTTGGACTCTCTGGACTTTGCGCGTTACTCAGATGACGGCAACCGAGAGTCAGACGAACGAGTGGCAGGTAAGATGAACCATAGCGTCATGGATCCAAGCAGCGACGACTGTTTTACCTTTGGGGAAATAAAAGACGACAGGAGAAGAGAAATGGGCCTTACGTCTCATTAATAACGTCAACTCCTTTAGCATGCTTGTTAGAGAATATTGCCTAAATATGCAACGTTAAATAATCCAAACTTTTTGAATTAGCACTACAATAAATTAGTGGTAGAGGTACATTTAAATTTCTTGTCAGACTTTGGGATTTGGGTTAAGGTTTTTGTAGCGCCACTTGAATTGTCCAACTTATGGTGTCAGGCAGTGGTATTTTTGTTACATGACCTACTTCACTGCTTTTTTTGTTTGTTCTTTTTAATTGCACTTTCTTACCACTTTGGAGCTGTCAACATTTTTCATAGTCGAATCAATTTCTAATTGTGCCTTGCACTATTTGAATACCACCTTACAACTCTACATGTTCAAGCACCTGCTCAAGCATTAGCCTTTTCTTTGTTTTAAGGTGCATTTGGACGAGTAACTGTAGGTTGTTCACAAGGAATTCATTTTTTAAAACATCTCTTTATGGCGAAAATGTAGCCTTTATCTAAAGGATTTGTATCAGTCCCAACATAAGCTAGGTGTTAGCATCTACAATGCATAAAATAGAAGGTTTAACATGAACTGTTATCATCTTTTTGCTGTTGTCATGGTTAGCATTGAGCCCCAAATGCCCAAAATCATAACTCTGATTTTGTTACCAGAGCAGGAAATTTTCTTAAAGATCTGGGGCTAAGGCTTTCTTGCAGATGGAACTGAATGGGATAATTTCCAATAAATTACAGTATTATTGAAAAGTTAATTTATTTCCGCAAATTAATTAAAAAAGTAAAACCTGCATATTGATCGATTCAGTACACACAGAGAGATTTATTTCTAGCACTTATTCTGGTAATTTTAATAATTATTGAAACATGTCAAATTCCTCAGAAAATAGAAATATTACGTCAGATGAGATACAGACAACAATTTTGAATTTATAAATGTTGGCTTTTTTGACAAGTAGGTTTATGTTTCACACAGTACTTGATCGAGGCTGCTTTTGCTTGAGTTACTCCATCAGAGCACCGTGACACAGAGACGATCACCTTATGGCTCTGCTTAAATGTTATAGAAGCCCAATTTGCTTTAATAGATGTCTTTAGCTCATCCACATTGCTAGGTTTGCTGTCTCTTGTCAACTTCCAGGCAATGCTCTATAGATTGTCAGTAGGATTTAGTTCAAGTGAGTCTGTGTTTTGTTGCTCTTGAAGCACTTGCTCCGACCACACCTTATGAGTCTTTGTTTCACAGCGCCGTCAAGGCTATCAATCCATGTTGCTCACAAACCTTTTTTTTTTTCAACTACACTGTTTTCTTCCTCTCAACTTTCCTCTACTTGAGTATGGCACTCTGAACAGGCAGCTTCTTTAGCAGTGACCTTTTGTAGTTTATCTTGTGGATACTGCATGTCAAGTCTTCAGGTTGAATGTGGTCATAAAATCCTGTCTCAATATTACAAATATAAATTTTTATTGGGTCTAATGTAAAATTTTAATTTCCTAGGAAACAGAATTTTGAGTTTTCATTTGCTGTTTGGTATAATTTTTAACATTTCTAGATATAAATTCTAAATATGTCTAATTGTGTAATGAATGTTACAAGTTTCACTTTTTGAGTAATTTTCATTACTAAAATATTTAAACTTTTATGCTAATATTCAAATTTATTGAGATGCATACATACAGTATATTCAGTTCACTAATTTCCTTTCGGGTCTTTTATTACTTGATTGAAATCAGAGACATTTACTAACAGATACAGTTATATCTATCATGCAGCAGAGATTTTGGTTTCACATCCATAAATGGTGATTTGATCAAACAATTATTTAAAGACACCTTTTCTGTACAAAATGTGCACTTCCACCCCCACCCCCACCACTTTGATCCATACCTGTTGTCATCTCCCACAAAGTGCTCTTCTTGTTAAAACGCTGCCCCCCCGGCTGTCTGACTCTGGGTTTTCTGGCTTTCTCCTGACGTTGATCAAACCCCAGTGAAATTCTGGACAAGTCACTCCATCCAGACTAGCATTTTGTTTTGGTTTTATTTAACTTTTTTATTTTCTTTTATATATACCTCTCCCCGTTATCCAGTTCATGGGTTTCCATTTTGTTCAGATTGCAACCTGTGCACTCTTCATCTGTAGAAAAGTTTACATGAGATTATGATTAAAAAGACACAATTTTGTATTGCAGGAAGAACTTAGGTTAACTGTTACTTCATATAGAAATACAATCAGAACAAAACACAGATTTTCAGTGCACAGATATGCAACATTGTTCCCTTGCTCCATTGCTTATCACTTCTTGCGTGTGTTCTGACTCTGACGTGTGAATCTTGTTTGTTCCCTATTCTTTTTTTAAATGTTACATTAGGAGCATATATTGCAAGTAAAATATTTATCCTCACCTGCTGTTTCTCTGTAGCTTGTAAGACATGAGAAACAATTTGCTAATGTGAATACTTTCTTGAAGGATAAATAGAAAAATGACTCTGAAACTGAAACAAAAACTGAATCATGTCTGAATGATTTGACTCCTTTTTCTTTTAGCTCAGAGCCGATTTGTTGATACAGCTATGCTGGAATCTGTGAGGAACAAGTTCCCTGTGCAGCATTGTCCTTTGAGTGCTTGGAAACCAGTTGCCTAGGAGGAAACCTAGTGTCAGACAGCTCCTAGATTAGAGAAAATTAAAAAACAAATTGACCACCATTTACAAATTTGATGGCAGGAAAACCACCTGCCTGTCATTAAACCTAGAGGCAGGTTTACCATGATCCTCTGCTGCATGCGTTTTTGTTGTTGTTTTTTCTATGAACCCATGATCTGCATGCTTTTTTTTTTTTTTTTTTTTTTTGCTTCATTTGATCTTCAGTGTCATATTTTCAAATGCCCCATCTTTGCTTAATTTTGTGCCCTGTGTTTGGTTGGATCCACTTCCTGTGTGTGTTGTCATTTCCTGTCCAGTGCTGGAGTTTGAGCTACGGAAAGCAAAGGAGACCATTCAGGCTCTGCGGGCCAACTTGACTCAGGCAGCAGGTGTGGCGTACTTTTAACTTCTTCTCCACCTCAACCTTTCTTGTTGCAGTTTTCTCTCTCTCTTTTTTTCTCATTACAAAGAACTTCAACGAGAAAGTTAATCCTCAGTACTGGTTCAAAATTTTTTTTTATTATTTTCTTTTTTTTTTTTTTTCCATTTTCTCAATTTCTCAGAGAGTGAAGTGGCATCTCAGGAGAGAAAAAACTTCAAATCGAGTCCTGAAATCCAGGTGGGGAATCTGTTGAAATAAAGTGAAAGGAAAATATTAGATTCATTCTTTAATGCTTCATAAGATATAACCACAAACACTCTAGCTAAACTTTCACCCTGTTCTTTTCTCCTTCATCAGGAGCCCATACGCCCACTGGAGAAAAGAGCCTTAAACTTCCTTGTGAATGAATATTTATTAAAAAATGAATACAAACTCTCATCCATCACCTTTTCTGATGAAAACGATGACCAGGTAAAATCTTTTTTCCGTTCATAGGTTATTTCAACAAAAGATTTTCTTTTGTTCTGAAGGAAAATAATAACTTCCAACTGGTGATTTTAAGCAGATTCACGTTTAGATCAGTTATTTAGATGTCTTACCGTCCTGCTTATGAGCTTAAAAACACATCCATTCCCTGAATACTTCCTTCTTATTTTGTTTCGTATTCATCTCCAGGACTTTGAATTGTGGGATGACGTCGGTCTCAACATCCCAAAACCTCCTGACCTGTTGCAGCTCTACAGGAACGGAGGCAGCACGCTTTCCTCTCCAACAGATAAGGTGGACGCGTCTGTCGGTGTGGCTTTTGGTGATCTTCCAGGAAACTGCATCTCTCGAGAGCCCCAAAAGAAGCCTGACCTGTCGCAGCAGGTGTGTATAAGCAGTTTTCTCTATATGTGTATTTACAGTCTGATCGCTTCTAGGTAACGCTGCCTTGTTGCAGTAACTCTGAAAAAGCAGCCCTAACTATTCACTTACATAAAGATATTTTTCAGTTGGTAGAAATTTCTGTTTTAAAAAATCCCTTCTGTAAAATTTTGATTTTCTGAATATCTGTCTCGATCTTCATCCAACTCTTATAAAACCAAACAATATTGGTGAAGTCACTAATTTCTTGATATGTGTAATACACTTTTTTTTTTTGCCAGAATTTCCCATTTTTTGTGTGTTTTCTCTAGCAACAGTCAGAAGTTGTGCAAGAACTGGAATACCAGCTCAACCTCCTAAACAGTGAGAAGCAGAGTCTTGCTGAGCAGATAAAGAAACTGCAGAGGTAGCTGCTTGCACACCACTCACTCAGGGAATGATATCGTCTTCTGTGCTGCTGATGAGCCTTTCATTCATTCTTTTTTTTTCTATGGCTTATTTTTAGTGATGCTGCAAAAAAATGTCAATATTTCTGACATGTTCATGACATTTCTTTTTTTAAAATTGCTTCACAGTGAGATTCAGATCCTGAAAAAGAGTGTCTCGTCTCCGCCTCCGGCCACTCTGGAGCTTTGCTCCTCCTCTAGCTCCTCAAAGCCCTGCTCCACTAATCCTCCTTCTGTGGTATGTGACTTTTTTATTTATGTGTACAAATTATATAAACAGATGTCTGTGTATTACTCTCGTTTTTGTTTTTTTTTTCTTCTTGCTCTCAGCCTTCTTTAGATAATGGTCAATATCTAGACATTCGAGGGGTGTCGGAGGCTGGAAATGACCTTGTATCGACCTCCACTCAGAACACATCACAGTCCCAACAGCAGACCTGCAACAAAACTACAAGTCAACAACGCGTCCAGTTTGATCAACCAAACAGGTTAGTGGAAATCTCAGGAAAAATCACATCTATATCTCCTTGTCATCCATAATGACTGAAGGACTTGACTGATTGATTTCACTCTGAAGTTAGTCACTGCATTACTTGTTTTATTTCATTAAATCTAAAAACTGCACAAGTACCCAGAACTGATTGTCAAACTCGTAATTTTTCTCAACACAAGAGACAGATTCTGTAAAACACAGTTTTGAATTCTTTAGTTTTCTATGTAGACTAAAGGGCCATGTGAGTATGAAGTAATTTTAATATCACTATTACTGTTTTTTTTATTCTTCTGTTTATGTTGTGCTGTAACTGTATAATTTCTACAATAAAGAACAACTTCTAAATTTAATTTGTTCTCCCCTTTGATTTCCATATTTCTAAATTTCTAAATACATTGACTTCACTTGAATCAATCAGTGGGGGCTCTGAAACTCGCCTTCAACACACCCAATACAAATTGATCTGTCTTTAGTATTTTTCAAGAGCCACAACTAAAGTGAATGTTATCAATTTCTATGTCTGGGCAGCTTCAGTCACAGGCCTTTTTTCCAAAAAGCATTTGTATTTATTTTTTCTCTTCCACTCAAAAGCAACCATGGCTAAGTTAAATTGTTGTTTAAATGCTCTAAATATTTGAATAATATCAGGTATTGAATTATCCCAAAATTAACAGATGAAACCATTTTTTGCGAAGTTGCATCATATGCCCACTAGATGGCGGTAGACATCTGGCTTTGCAAACATGATGGACAGGCTGCCCGCTTGTGTGAAAATGCAGATTTCTGCTCTTGCTGACAGAGGACATAGGATTTGTTTCAGCATTTTTACTTCTAATCCTTTCACTTATAACACTTAGTGCCTCACCCATTACATAATCATAGTTGTTTTTCTATTTATAACAGATGGACTGGATTCAGTTAAAGGCCATGCAACTTGTATTCTCACAATACTGTTTTAATGTCTTTTTGCTCTGACTTAATTTAGCACATTTTATATGGAAGGCAAACAGCAGTTGCATGAGAAAGTGGCAGGAGTTTAGCTCTCTTGCAGCTTGGCTTTGTTTGCACCTCTGTCATTTTGTGGTCGGAGCAATCGCCAAGCCCCTTTTTTGGGGAATTAACTGGAATTGTGGAGCGCTGTACTATAATGATGGTTTCCAACTTGACTTTTTCCTGCTATTCCAGGAAGTTATCCCCGGCCTTCCAGCAAGCCTTGCTGTCTTTCTGCAGAATGTGCTCCGAGAGTCGACTCGGAGCCGAGGTCAGCAACACAAAATAGCGGGAAGATGATCGATACATTTAAGGGCAGCAGAAATTGATGCGTGTCCCTCCTCCCTCCAGGTGTCTCGCATAGCAGACAGCGAGGAAAGCGTGATGCTGATGCTGGGCCGCTGTCTTCCTCACATTGTCCCCAACGTCCTCCTTGCTAAACGAGAGGTAATCCTCCCACCCACCGTTTCTACTGCCCCTCTGCGCTTCTCTTTCTCGCCACCCTGTTTCCGATCAATCACATGCATTTTGTCTTAATATCCAATAGATGCACACAGAGCAGCAGGACTAAGCAGGGGGATCATTTTGGGGAGCTCTAACGACTTGATCATCTTTGATCTGTACTGTGCCTATGTTGGTACTAAACCTTTAAGTCTAAATAAACTAAAGATGTATTAGCTTATTTTTGTTAAGCAATTTTTTAATGTCTGTATATTTTAGATATTAATAAAAGACCTAATCTTCCTATCAGACTTTGCTTAACTTAGTAAAGCATGCTTACACACTTCAACATTGCAGAAAAGTTTTTTCCATAGAGTATTTCTTTTTTCTTGGATATGTTTTTCCTTCAAGTAGTTGTCGAAATCCAGCATACCTGTAGCGTGACAGTGCACACTGTGTTGGAGACTTCTAGTCTTCTGGAGGTTGGTTTGTTATTTAAATGTCAACCCACAAAATTTGTGCGCCGTTTTATAGAGTACTTACTTACTTAGCAAATAAACATTCTCAGCCTGTAAATCTCCTGCTGCCTTGTGTCTCATCTATTGATTTTGAAATGTCATCCTGTTTTAAGGAGGCATTCGTTTTCACTTCATCATCCTCATCGTCATTTCTCTGCTGCTACTTTGGATTGATCTGTCACATTTTGCTGGCCTTTTGCCTCTTCACTGGTTTTTATTTCTATTCCTCTTTTCGTCTCACTCATTCTCTCACTCTCATGCATGCCTCTCTTCTAGAGAATGGTTTCACATCTTTGCCAGGTGAGTCTTTCACGCACTCATCTGCATGGTTCTGACGTGTAGATTTAAGCGACTTATGGCCAACTTTCCCCTGAAGCTACAACTGCTAAGAGAGGTGACAAATAAGTGCATTAAATAAGTAAATACATAAAGAGTGTAAGGAAATTCAGAATTATTTCCCATAGCTTAAAAAATTCTTGAGTTTTGCTATCCTGCTGTACAAAGTTTAGCAGTTTTAGCTTTTTAGGGGTTTTGTGTGATTTTCCTGCTTATTTTCCACTAGTTGCTGAAGCTTTTCTATTCCTGATGTTGGAATATTCTGGTTGAAAAATCCATACAAGTTAATTAATCTTAATCATGTTAACAACAAGTGCAGTTGAAATCAGAAATGTACATACACAAAATAAAGACACTTTTTATTTCTCACTATTTGAAGTTAAATCAGACCAAACTTCTGTTTTAGGTCACTTGGAATTAGTAAAATTACATCTATTTGCTAAATGCCACATTAATAAGAAACATGTGAAAGGAAACCCAAATGGTTTGCCTTTTATTTTATTGTTTTGTTTTGTTTGTTTTTTTTTACCTTTTAAAGCACTTTGCGTGCATAATGTGCTCTATAAATAAAGATTGAGTGATTGATTGTTCCAAGTCATGAATTTCAAATGCATTACTACCAAATACCGTTGAAATGTATGTAAGCTTCTGATTTTGTTTACATTATCTCCCGGATTATTTAGATTTCTCTGACCTATTTTCAAGGATTTTTTTTTTTATTGTCATGCCAGCTTTGCTTGTTTGTGGTACAAAATCTGGACTCAGGTCCCAGACTAAAATCGAATACGTAAATAAATAATAAAGTCATTCTACGGTACCTGAAACTAAAGAAGTTTGGTCCAATTTAACTTCAGACAGTGATCAGTGATAAACAAGGGTATTTGTGTCTTTTTATTTGGTGCATGTCAACTTTCTGGTTAAAACTGCAGAGATATTTTTTATTTATTTATTTTTATTTTTTTAGCTGTCATGTTTCACTTTGGATAAATATTGATACCCCATAAACTCGTTCACATTTGTCATGTTTCAGCACAAACATCTGTCTATTTTATTGGAAAAAAAATATTATGTTCCAGCACAAAGAAGCAAATAACTGAAGAAAAGTTAGTTTTACAACTTTTAGAACACCACACCATTGCAAGAAAAGACTCACAAATCTTTGTCAGTAAAAATTTTGAAAGCTTTCCACTGATTCTCAATTTATTTATTTTTATCCAGAATTATCCTGTATGTAGCTCCTCCCATCTGCCCATTAACTCAGACCAACTTCATTGTTTCTGCTAAGGGGAAAAAACAGCATGTTCACATTATGATGCTGCCACCATCATGTTTTTCTTTGTAACATGTGAAGGGGGACATTTTCTGCAGCCACAGCATTTTGAATATAAAGATTTACATTTTGTTGGCTGAATACAAATGCACACCTCACTTTTCAGATTTTGTTGGGAAAAACGTGTTTAATTACTTTGCAGTGCTCCATCACAGTGTGAAAAGTTCATGAGGTATGAATACATTTGCAAGGTCATTGCAGCAGTACTGAATCAGAATTTAAATTTTTTTCTGTCCTGTTGGTTATCTCAGACAGTAGATAATGATATTGAAGAGCAAGTGGTATAGAATCGGGCAGGGGGGGAGTGTTGAAATAGGTCAAGCAGTAACCGTGGCTCCCCTTAAGCTAAAACAACAGACACCTGCACAGGTGTACACTCTGACTACCTGCATGCAGTTTGTGTTTATGTCTGTCTATTGTACACAAATACAAAGTATTTGAATCTTCGAACCGTGTTGAAACGTGATATGTCACAATTTGTGATTGTCTAAAAGAGGTAAGTCTGGTTGTAGTAAATTGCAGTTTCACTGCTTTGCATATCGCCTTGGCAATGTAGGTGTAGTGAACCTCAGGCCGTTAAGAAGCTCCTAATCTCCTTCCTAAATCAAGGTAAACAAAGCAAAGGGAGAGGTTGGTGAGAAATAAAATTACAGGGAAACACTAATCCTTTGGAGCCCCTCTTTAGTGTTGTGGACTTTGCTCTGTGTCAGTTGGATTCACAGATCATTACCCCATGTATTCATAAGCAGAGGCAGCTGCTCACACTTTTACTTTGCAACTTGAAACTTTGTGCCCACAAGCCTGGGGACCAGACTAAAGTCACTGTCACATTCACAAGCCTGTAAATGTGAATGTGAAGGCTTGTAAATGTGACACCCACTGAAAAGCAAAATATGTTTGACCTGAAACGGTGAATTGTTTCAAACTGCCTGCCACCTGGCTTTGTTATTAGACTCTGTAAATCAGTAAACATTGTGTTTCAGGTACAAAACTGTATTGTAGTGCTGGAATTTGAACTGCATCCAATTATTATTATTATTATTTTTTTTTTGTAGTTTTGTTCTAAACCATCAACTTCTCAATTTCATTTTGTACACCAATGATAATTTTGTGGCCAATTTCCAATTTTGCAATATTGCAAACATTTTGCTTTAAGTATTTTTCAAAGATGACAATCAGTTTTTTTTTTGTTTGTTTTGTTTTTTTTCACAAACTGAACTAAAAAAATTGTTTAGATCAAAAAAACATGAAAAAGCTTGGGAATTGTATTATTTTCTTGTCGCTATGTAAATGAGCCAGACTTACCTAAGACCATTTATAAACACAATTTTAAATCAGGTTGATTTCTTCATTAGGAATTTGCATGCAGTTTTTTTGGTGAGCAGGTAAAGTAAAATATTTCAGAATAAGATTCATTTTGTGTTTTTAAGCACCTCACTGTTTTGTTGATATTGTGGCCTAGCAGTACCTGGAGAGATTCTATACGTGCATAAGGAGATCATACAGAAAGGCCCCAGACCAGGATTCCAACCCAGCGCCTTATTGCTGCAAATCAACAGCGCTACCAGTTTTACATGGAAAATAATACATATCAGATTTCTAATTCAAATCAATTTGAGAAACACAAGCCATACAGCATCTGTTGTCGAGGGGCCTGACATCTTAGACAAGACAACAATATCTTGTTTGGCATCACATTTGTCTGTGTTGTGCAGCAATTTAACCTAAATATGTTTTAAATTGAAATTCAGTTAATTTAGTCTTCAGTCCTTGAATGTCAGTATGGAGTAGCTCTGGACTTTGAAGAGAAGCATTGAGCCAATTTGTCGCTTGGTCTCATTTTTCGCCACACAGTTTCCCAGAACAGGTCAGTTTGGTATGTTTAACGTCCTGAAGGAGTCTGTCTTTCAGAAACACAAGGCTTCGTACTCGAATAAAGCCGGGGTGGTTTCAAGGGTCTTAGATGTGTGCGCTCTATGAATTCCTCCGGTCATTTAATTGAGCCTGGGCTTTTGGCTTTTAGAAAACTGCTCTCATGAAGTACTTTCAGAAGCCAAGGCAAAAATTTATTAAATGTGACGGCTAGATTTGTTTGAACTTCGTTCCTTTACAACTTCTGAACACATGAACTGATTTCACCCACACACAACTTGTCATTAGCCACTTAAAACCATCCAGTGATACTTTATTATTGGATTTTTCTTTAGTTTGTACAAATCCGCCAGCCTGGCACTAACTTCACAAGGTCGGTCTAGCTTTGAGCATTGAGCGAATGACTCACCAGAACCCTATCTTTACCCAGTCCTCTCGATAATGTCCTAGTGTCGGTGTTCCGCTTGCTCCTCCAGAGCTTGGCAGGAGAATATTATATCTTCTCGGAAAGGAAGAAAAAAATAATATTTTTAACTCTGTTTGCACTCTTTAATTTTGGTGTGTTTGTAGGGAATGTAGGACTGACCGCAGTTTGGCCATGGAGGCCCTCTATCAAGGGCAACTGAGCACTCTCCCTTCTGGCTAGAGGTCCCATGAACTCTGCCTGAACTCTGGAGTAGAGCTCAGATTTAGGAGGGGAGCATGTTGTGTGTGTGTGTGGGTGGGGGGCATGTGTGTGTCTGTCTGTCTGTCAGTCAATATCTAGCTGTGTCTGTGTGTGTGCATGCAGTTTGTAAGCTTCTACAGTACGTAACATTAAATGTGTGTGTGACTCCAAAGCTGAATGAGTCCTTGTAAGACCGACATGATATTTGAGGTAAGCAAGTTTTCAGCGGTATTAAAGGACCCCCTATTTTCCTAAAGTTACCCTATGTGTCATATTCTGCCTGTGACGTTCCAATTTTCTTCCTGGTTTTATTGACCTAACCTCCTCCTCTATTGCTCCTGCTTTTCCATTGACTGACCTGCTCAGTGTCAACCACCTTTTCTTCTTCTTTTTTTTTTAGCTGCTTATGCAAGGTGTTTAATGTAATATGAGACCTTCTGTTTGTCCTCTTCTCCCCCTCAGGAGCTGATTCCCCTCATATTGTGCACTGCATGTCTTCACCCAGAACCTAAGGAGAGGGACCAGCTCCTCCACATCCTCTTCAACCTGATAAAGAGACCGGATGATGAGCAGAGGTAACTGTGTATATTGTAAACATAATGGACACAGGTTTAATTGTTCTGTGTCTTTTTAGGTTTTGCCATCCCGCTTAGACGAAAGAAAATAATATAGTATTCGTCCACTGATGCTTTCTCATATAAGTGGATTTGTGTACCCGTAGACAAATGATCCTGACGGGCTGCGTTGCATTTGCAAGACATGTGGGTCCCACTCGAGTCGAAGCCGAGCTGCTTCCTCAATGTTGGGAGCAGGTACAGTACATTCACTGCAATCAACACCATTTTTATTTTTTTCACTTGACGCCACTGAATTTCATTGCCTTTCAAAAGATATGTATACCCTTAGATCTTTTCACATTTTCTCATGTTACAACATCCATCCATCCATTCATCTGTCTTGTTTACACCCTTCTCCCTAATGGGATCAGGAGGGGTGCTGGTGCTTATCTCCAAGTGTGATTTCGGGCGAGAGGCGGGGTATACCCTGGTCAGGCCTCATGTTACAACAAGTCTAGTTTATTTGTGTAGCACATTTCAGCAACAAGGCAGTTCAAAGTGATTTACATCAGAAAAACATCATACAGTAGCCAGTTGTGTAAGCCATTAAACACTAAAGTTGGGGACTTTTCAAATTTTTATTGGTGTCACATTTGGAAGGCCATGTCTCGTTTTCCTTCTGATTTGCAGTTGTATGAAAGACAAGTGTGTGAATACATTGATGGTAATGCGAGTGAGCTCACAAAATGTAACAAAGCTGTAGCGGTGTGAAGCATATGCGTGTGTCAAGTTATATTAATAATGGACAGATTCCACCATCAGTAAATTTCATATGTAATGTTTTACCTTCTTTCATATTTTACTCTAGACAAAAAATATACTTTTACTTTCTTTTAAGCTATTTTACAATTTATCCAGGGTCAGAGGTCAAGATTTTTAATCATTTTATTTATTTTGAGTGCCTAATACCCCATACAGATATATATTTAAATGTAAATTATGCAAGAGATGTCCTAATCCTTGATGTAAATTATAAAGAAATCACTTTGTTTCAGCCAGAAATCTTTTTAGTGCTGCTCTCTGATTATGAAAATTGCTTTCAGTGCTTTGTGAGAGACCCTGGCAGGAATGAGATAGCAGTTTTGTTTTTATTGCCACCTGTGCAACCACACTCATGATCAACAGAAAGCTATTGCCGTGGCAATAGCCGCTGCCAGCCGTCCAGAGGCTGAGAATCTGCAGACAAAGACAAACTGTGGTTTCCACAGGGTCAGCATGTTTATGACACTCCACTTGTTTCCATTCCATTGTGACTGCAACCCCAGTCTGTCTGTCTTCCTTTTCAACTTATGTTCCTCTTTTACATTCAACATTTGTGTGTGTACATTTGGCCTCCACAGATTAACCACAAATATCCTGAGAGGCGGTTGTTGGTGGCTGAAGCCTGTGGAGCCTTAGCTCCGTACCTGCCTGTAAGTTTAAACTGAGCACAGAGTTCAAACGAGGGTTATGTAGTTTTGTTGGTTTCTTTTTTAAAACCCTCACTTCTTCCCTCTTGTTTTCAGAAGGAAATCCGTAGCTCGCTGGTGTTGTCTATGCTGCAGCAGATGCTGACTGAGGACAAGGCTGACATGGTCAGAGAGGCTGTGGTCAAAAGTCTGGGTATTATTATGGGTTACATTGATGACTCTGACAAATACGCCCAGGTAAATATCCTGGGAAAAGGAATGTAAATCATGGCTTTCTTTTTAATCCCACTCAACTGATCCACACAAACTGCCGCTTTATCCTTTGCAGGGGTTTGAGTTAATGCTGCTCTCGCTTGGGGACCCATCAGAGCGGGTGGTCAACGCAGTCCACCAGGTCTTCATTCCTGCCTTCGCTGCCTGGACCACAGAGCTGGGCACCCTGCACACTGCACTCATACCTTCTCTGCTGGCTCGTATAGAGAAACTGCTTACAGTTGGGTTTCTGTGTGTTGCTTTATTTGGGTCTGGTGTAGTTTGTTTTTCATGCTAACCGAGACTTTTCTCCGCAGCAGGGAGAACACGGACTGGATGAGCACAAACTTCATGTTTTCCTGTCAGCTCTCCAGTCCCTTATTCCACCTCTGTTTGCAGTGGTGCTGCAGAATGCACCCTTCACCAGCAGAGCCAAGCCACACGAAGACATACCTGCAATAGAAGGTAAAATGCCCAAGAATGCATACACGTCTCTGTTTACAAAAATTGCAATAGGTCAGCAGAAGCTCTAGCCGAAAGATGGGGTGAATGAGCAGCGTTTGTCTGTCACCCAGTGACCCGGTTCCCGAGACCGGCCTCTCCTCTTCAGGACATGGCTATCATCATTGGGAACAGAGAGCTGCTCAGCTCCCTGCTGCTCCTCTATGACCACCAACTGGAGCATGAAGGAACCACTGGCTGGGAAAGCCTCCTGTGGGTGGTCAACCAGCTGTAAGATATACACACATGAGCACTTAATGTAAAACCTACTAGATAAGGGGAAATTAACACAGATTTAAGAAGTTCAACAAAATTTTAATGATTCATTTAAACTTGTTTTTGAAGATTTCAACTAATGTAAATAGATACATTTAGACTGTGGCTTGCACATGTATGCTGCTTGAACTTTCTCTAATTTTGGCAATGTACTGCCACAAACTACACTATTTTATGGAGATTAGAAATGATAGACCAACATGTCATATAAGCTTTTCAAAACATAGAAACTATAAACTCTGTTAGTAGTTTATGGGAGACTTGTTCCAGAAAGCTTTTATTTGTGACTGCAACTTCAGCTTTACGGATCAGTGCTGAATACATGCCGCACTTTTCAGATTTTTATCTAAAAAAAAAAATTGGGAACAGTGTATCATTTGTCGGTGTCTTTCATAAAATCCCAATAAAATACAATTAAGTTTATAGGTGTGACGAGACAAAGCATAGAAAGTTTAAACACTATTAATATTTGAAAGCACTGTTTTCAGTAATCTGTACATATTAAACATTGTATTGAAATTTTTACAAAATCGTTAACTTAATTTCTGTCTGTATTTTGTCCAGCCTTCCTCAGCTCATAGAGATTGTGGGTCGCATCAACGTGACGTCATCAACCTGCGTTCACGAGTTCTCTCGCTTTTTCTGGAGGTTCTGCCGCACGTTTGGCAAGATCTTCACCAACACTAAGGTAAACTCCATCCAACTACCACGCTTTAGTTTACTGAGTTGTCATATCAAGTAGTCATGGTTTTCTCTGTTGGTTTATTTTATGAGTCTAAGTTTCAAGTCTAGTGCTATTACTGTATCAAATGTTTTAGCTTGTTGGCTTTTAAAGCTGTGCTAGTATTCACAGCAAGCAAGCTTTTTTCCTTTTTTCTAAGACTCACCATAGATGAGTGACATGGATGTACTGTATGTGTCGTCTGGTTTGGTTAGGTGAAGCCTCAATTCCAGGAGATTCTCAGACTATCGGAAGAGAATGTTGGTGAGGGCTATTTTACTTTCTCTCATTTTTTTGTGTGTTTATATATTGTTCTAAACTCTCTCAAGAGAATGTTGATAGATGAAGCTTAAACTCCAGACACAATTGATGTAAACAAGCTATTTGGAGTGAGCGTTGGGTGTTCCCCCTCTTCTTCTTCTTCTTGTTTCTTTTCTGTTGTTGTTGTTTTTAATTCCAGACATGTTTCTGCAGTTATAACGGGGTCCTTGGTTTCATTTAGCTGCCAAGACATTTAGCGTTGGTATTGTGGCCATTTATGAAATGTGTTTTCATCTGAAACTCTGTCAGTGTTGAGGTTATCCTGATCTTTACATAGCATGGGTCTTATTCTGTGGGTTTCTGGAAGACCACAATACAATAGAAGTATAATCAGGCCACATTTCTTTCAGGCAAAGTCATGGTAGCAAATGTGGGCCATTATGTGATTCACTGCCAATCATCTCCCCCTATATGTATGCTGCTGTTTTTCCATTTTAATAATTGATCAAGCACTATGAAAGGATGCTAAAGCGCATGTGCATTGGTTTGATGTAATAGTTTGATCATTATAGGTTGCTTTAGAAACACATTTCTACAGAAGGACTATTTTTATTTTCTTCTTTTAACTTATTCAAAAGCTGAATTTCTTCCATACTATTTTAACATTAGGTACTGTTGTTTAATAAAAAAATGTCCACACTGTGTAGTTCACCTAACTTGTATTTTTCATTACTCTGTCAGATGCCTCAGCAGGGAACGGCATACTGACCAAAGCTACAGTCCCAATCTATGCCACTGGAGTGCTGACATGTTACAATCAGGTAACTTTAAAGGTGCATCTCGCATCATTAGCATCGGTATCGACCGACATTAGTAATATTTTAACATCTCAGTCTGATAAGTTTTTTGATCAGTTTTCTCTCGTATCATAACAGCAGTATTAATCTGTTTTAAGCCCAAATTTTCATATTGGTGCCTCGACGTTTTCTAAAAGTACATACATAGGTGGATATGAAAATGCTAGTATATTAGATTTGTATGTATTCAGATGATGTAACTGATCAAATCTATACAGGAGGAAGATCGCAAGCTGTTGGTGGGTTTCCTGGAGGATGTCATGACGACTCTGTCTCTGTCTCATGCTCCTCTTGACAGCCTGAAGGCCTCCTTTGTAGAACTTGGGTAAGACACAAACACACAAATGCATATAACATATTGATAATTAAATACATGACAGCTAAGTTTGTCATTTCATGTTTTTGTCCGTGTCAGTGCCAACCCAGTGTATCATGAGCTGCTGCTGACTGTCTTATGGTACGGGGTTGTCCATACGTCTGCTCTGGTGCGGTGTACCGCAGCACGAATGTTTGAGGTACAAACTGAACTCTTATATTGTTTTTTATTCATGTACCAGAATATTTTTTGTCACATTTTTACTAAGTCAATGAAATAAATAATGTAATATGTTTTATAAGCATCAAAGAGTAAATATAATCTTCTTTATTTATTGTACTTTAGAATTATTTGTAGTTCTAATTTATTAGATTATTTTTTTACTTTATGTAAGTTATTAATTATAAAGTGACTATATAATTCTACTACATCTGCAAGTATTTACATATTTGCCTGCAGTTTTTAAACATATATTTACCTTTCTGCAGTATGCATTTATGTTAATGTTCATCTATTTGCTGTAAATGTGCTAGCTTTGCTTTCTGCTGCTGTTGCTGCTTAAGATGCATATAATATTAAGTTGTTGCGTCTTTTGAATGTAAGTGAAAACTTTAGCAAAATGTTCTCAGCACTCTGGTTCCAGCTGTAATGGTTAAACCCTCCTCAAGCCAACGTCAGATCTTTCACTACACAACGATCTCAGAAATTGCTATAAAAATACCTGCTCTGTGTTGAAGCGCTGAGGTCAGCAAACTGAGAGTAGTCTGTAATGAAAATGACCTAAAAAAAATAAAAAAGAAACATTATTTTTACTGTCAGAATTTCAGGCCCTGTAGAAACAGACATTATTGCTGATCTGCAATAATTTCCTGATTGGGATGCTTGAAACCTCTTGAGGCAAAATATTCAAACTGAGGTCTGTGCAACCTTTAGATCAGATGTTGGCATAAGGGTCTAGTTAAAGCAGTGGAACTTTGCTTATCTTTACAATTGGGGGAGGAAGAATGGGAAGCTGTTTTCATGTCCCCCTGTTTTGTAAATTTTGTACCCTTTCCCAAAGCACATCACTGTCCCCATCCCATAGTGTACAGTTGTCCACCATCGTTAGGACTGTGGGTTGAGGGGGAGGGCCTTTGCCACAGATGCCAGATCAAATTCCCTGCTTTTTAAAATTTCCTGATTTTTAATTGGATGGAATAATGTGATCTGGAGTCTGTGGAAAGAACCCACGGCTTTCAGCTCGCTTTACCGTAGTTGAATCTGAGCTAGAGTATGAGTGGGTGTGTGTTTGAGTGTGTAAAACTGTATGTACACACACTTGCCTGATGTGTAGTGCCGTTCTGTGCCTTGCAGCTATAGTTCTTGTCATTGTATATCACTTTATTTCTATCTTTTTTGTGTTTTTTTTTCTTTTCCCCTACTTTCTTTCTTTCTTTTGCTTTTTTGTTTTGTTTTTTTGTTTTGTTTTGTTTTTCTTCTCTGTCTTTTGCCGGTGTTGCTCGCTCTTGTCCCAAACGCCCCGCCCACCTATGTGACTTCACGGCTGGCTCTGTCCAATCCGATCAGCTGCTGGTGAAGGGGGTGAATGAGACGCTGGTAGCTCAGAGAGTGGTGCCGGCTCTCATCACACTGTCTTCCGACCCTGAAATGTAAGTGGATCAACAGTAAAACAATGCTGCGTCTCTTTCCCCCTTCTCTCCGCCGCCTGAGAACTATCGCACTAGAACGAGTCTGCACCTTCATGGAGCAAATTTTACCGCAAAACCCAATCACTTCTAACGGCATTACGTAATCCCTCTAAGATTCAGGGTTCCAGTGAGACCGTTTGCCTTAAATTGGCTTTGTTTTATAGTTTCAAGAGGCTCCTGTTTAGGTTTGGGCTGTGCTAGGGTGGTTCTACTGCGCAGCCACTGTTCACACGAATTTTCTGCAAGTGTTCGTCATCAATCTGCAACACTAGCGCATGCCAGCTCTCATCGCCTCATCTGTCTTTTAACACTAACCCATTCCCTTCAGATCGCTGCATGCAATACCGTCCAACAGCATTACCCCTGCATGTTCATTTGTTACTCCCACCCCCTCCTCTTCCTCCCCCACCTTCTCCTTGTTGAAGCAGGGCATCTTCTAAAGGATTCTATTGGTGGTTGGTTATATTTTTTGCCCCATCTCTCTATTTATCCTGTCACCCTGTTCTTTTTTTTCTTTCACTCTAAAACCTGTATTATCCCTTCTATCTCTGCCTTCTCACTTTCACCTCTCCTTTCCCGTACCTCTCCCACTCTCTCATCCTGCTGTGTGGTGGGTTTGCAGTTGGTTCTTCGAGGCATGAGTGAAGCATTAGTTGACCGTCGGGCGGCTCCAGCCCTAATAACACTGTGCAGTGGGCCTGAATTGTGAGTTAATCAATGCAAAAACAGAAAGAAAACTCTCAAATCATTGTCATTTTGTTGGCTGCATCCTTACAGTGTAACCATACATGGTTTGTTTGTTTACATTTGCCTTAGCAATGCCATATGTTGGATAATATTTAACCTGCAGAAAGATGAAATGGAACTGAAAGACTTTTAATGACAAAATTTGTAGCAACCCTGTTGGAATGCAGCCTCTTTCATATCGTCATTCTATGTAAATACACATGTTTGTACATACAGTTGGCATGAGCTTCTATATTAAACCTGCACACAGTTGTAGTATTAATATCTTACTGATTGTGTGTAACTTAAAAAAAATGATGCACAATTGGCAGAATATGAGAAAAAATCAGAAATTAAATATTTTTACAATTTCAGTAGCCATGAGAGGATACCTCTTTAACCTCATTTAACAACTGCTCACCAAAGAGCAATTTCCCAATATTTAAAATGGCTCAAGTAAACTATATTATTGATTGCAATGTGCATCAAATTGTACTACCTGTGCTTCAGATGGATCTACATAACTAGTCGGTTTAAGACAAATGTGCTGTAAATGACAGACTGACATTAGTATAATTTGAACACATATGCTAATTAATCTCATGGTCCATTTTACTTAGCAACTATCAGATTAAAAAGGATGTAAAGGTTTACGGTTGGGAATTGTTAAACTGCTTTGCACAGTTTAGGATTTAGTTTAAGATGACTGAAATATCCTCTGGAGTAGATCCCAGTTTTATTAGTCCTTACTTCATCCAGACATCTTCCTTCTCCAAACTATAATAACCCGTCAGAGCCCATTTGTGCTCAGTGACAAAAACTCAGACGCACATAGACAGAATTTACTGTCCGTCTTTGATGCACATTCTTCTTTGTCATCAGCTATCTTGTAGTCGCTTCCCCCAAATGCAAGAAATTAAACACCATAGGTAATCGTTGGACAGTGTGGTACACACTGGCTTAGTAGTCTGCGCTAATGGGCCTCAAATGCTGTCAATTACATACTAACACACTGACTACTGTCAAGTACTCCATAGATCCTCACTTTAGGAAATTTTTAGCTTTTAAGCCATTTTATAAAGTTGACTGTTATCTTTTGTGTGTTATTCATTAGTTAAGAAACGACTGACTCTGTCTCTCAACTCAACACTAAATGTCAGGTTTGGTTTGTTATCTGCAAATTGTTGCTCTTTCTGTTTTAAAACCCTGAAAACTCAAGGCAGGTGCTATAATCTTGCATCGCTGTCCTCATTTACCAACCATAGGGCACATTTTTAATACCTTACCACAATTCAGCCGAGTTAATCATTAGTAATGAGACCATCTCCATTGCAAATGCTCAGTCAATAGCAAGCTCACTGCACTGTACAGCAGCAAAGCAGGTCATCCAGCCCAGACTGGGATGCAGAAGTCAGTCAGGTATAGGTATTGAAGATTAGTTGTCCAACTGCCACCTCCACTTAGCTCAGCCTAAATGTTACATCTGCTCACGATAGAAGCCAAACAGAGCTTGAACGAGCTACACAACAACCACCTCTGTCTTATTTAGGGTTCCAATCGGCTCATTACACTCTCAAGCACTGCATTTGGATGAAACATAGAACACATGTTAACCACAGTAAACCTACTCCTTTGTGGTTTTGCTCATTGTAGACTGAAGGTGCCACTGAATTAAGGAATGTGCATAAATACATCATTTAAGTTTTGGAATCAGGTCGCAGCTTTGTTTGAAAACCTGAAAGTGGCCTGGGAAACCTGTAGGAGTCTCTCCACTGATGACAGCCTTTGCAGCCACACGAGCCGCTTTAGTGGGATCTGAACGCCACAATCTACTCCTGCAAATGTTTTAAAATACTGGGCATCTTTTTGCAGATAACATTTAGGTCTTTCTGGTTGTGGTTTAAAGTCAAATTATTTAGAAAAATGAAAAACTAACAGAGTGACGCAATAGCAGAAAGTGGTCAGTGTTTTGTTTTGTGTGTTTCCCTGCTGTTTGCAGATCAGTTAGGATTGCCACTATTCCTGCCTTTGGCACCATCATGGAGACTGTCACACAAAAAGAGGTACGAAAATTAACAGCCAATTGAAACTTTACATTTATACTCTAATGATGCGGTTGTTTCAAGGCAATTTTTCACATCTGTGGAAATTTCAGCTAATACTTTATGTGTTTGTGCGTAGCTGCTGGAGCGTGTGAAAATGCAGCTGGCGTCGTTCCTTGAAGACCCTCAGTACCAGGATCAGCACTCTTTGCACATGGAGATCATCAGGACGTTTGGAAGGGTCGGTCCTAACGCAGAGCCGCGCTTCAGAGACGACTGTATGCACCATATGCAGCATAAAAACCTCTCCCGTACTTCACAGTCATGTTTTTGCGATGTACACTAAGCTTTTGTTTCTGTCTTTGACTTCTTTGTGTCCCTGAAGTTGTTCTCCCGCACCTTCATAAGCTTGCATTAGCCAACAACAGCCAGTCGGTGGAAAGCAAGAGGATTGACATCGCCATCCACCTGTTTGAGGCCTACAGTGCCCTCTCCTGCTGCTGTATCCTTCATTTTTCTTGTCTTGATTCTAGGGCTGCAACTAACGATTATTTTAGTAATCGATTATTCTATCAATTTTCTGATGATTGAGTATTCTGATTTTTGATTGATTGTTCTGATGCTTACTTGAGTAGTCAGATTAAAGGAAATTGGCACATTTTGCAGATTTGACCACCCAGGTCTTTCTTAAACAATGTTAGAAAAATATTAAAATATGCAAATAAACAAAGAATCCAATTACTTTTTTTTTTTAATAAGAAAATGCATATTTTCTTATTTTGTTTCATAAAATGCAACAACATAGCATTTCTTTAGTGTATTATTGATCATTTGTAGAAAAAGATGCATCTTTAACAAAAGAAATACTGTCTACTAGTCTGTTTATTTTTTGGGATTAATATTTGGATAGCAAAAGATTTTTTTTTTTTTTTTTGTACAGAATTTGAACCAGATCAAACTAGAACTGCTACCTTACGAGTTCTGTTAAAATCTATTTACACACACTGCAAAATCCAAATTTTTTTTGAAGTTTTGGCTTATTTACTGTTCTGAGGATGGTGGTCTTTCAGCAAATGAACGTGTGTATATGCCAATTAGTAATTACTAAATTAGATGATGATTATTTCCATAATCAATTAATCATGACTAATTCGATTAATCGTTTCAGCCCTATTTGATTCTGACTTGCCATGGAAATTGAAGAAAAACTTTAGAGGTAACCTGTTTAGTTCATATATTTACTCCGTCTTTGTCATGTGTGACTCAGTGTGTGACTGGATAAAGAGCTCACCATGCTGCTCTGGTTTGCTCCTGGATGTTGACCCAGTTGCTGGTACGTATCGGTGTGGTCTCACTGCCTGAGAGTGTGGTTGACTGTGTACGTTGGCTGGGTTTGCCTGTCATTTGGCAGTAGGAGAAAGGAAAAGCAAGCTGTCTCCATTCTGGGGATACGAGTAATTACAGGGTTGGTTCGGTAAAGGAAAGGATGAGAGCAAGAGAAAGTGTGTGAAGAAAAACAGCAGCTCCAATCCTCAGCAACGGTTCTCTGGATAGGATCCTCATTTACGTTGCATTTGCTTTACCTCTTTCATCCCGCTCTTCTGTGATTCTTTTTCCTTCTCTCGGCCGCGCCTTTCCTCCATCGGCCGTGCCACACCCAGGTCCAGAACACACAGACAGAGCCCAGCTGGCCTGAGGTTCATTCCTGTGGATTTTTGTTAGGCTGTCATTTCAGTGCTGTCGTGTCCAGGAGGTGTAGCCCTAACCTCAGAGGGTATACCTCCCACTGTACTTTTTTTTTTCTTGTAATCAGTGTGACAGGCTCTGAAGCTGTACATTCCCATGTCTAAAAATACACGTTTGTTCACCGTTCGTCCCTTGTAGGCCCCTCAAACTTTGACATGTGGCAGAGCCAGGGCAATTGTGGATAAATTAGCAGCATTACCTTTATTCCACTTTTCGTTTTCAGTGGCAAGAGGCCTGCCAGTGAAAAAAAAGAGTCTATACCTGTTGGGTCTATTTTCGTTCCTAACCTGCAAGGAATCAACCAGAGACACAAATTGCTTTTCTGCAGAAGAGGGGAGCAGAGCCAGACGCGGAGACCCGCCGTTAGTTAAACACTGTCTGGGGTCAACTCCGTTGGCTCTTCGTCCCCAACTGCCTTTTATTATGATTACAAGGAAGGAGGTTGGGCTTTTTCACACAGTCACACAAAAAATTGATCAAAGACCTTTACTACAGGATGTTCTGGAACCTTCTGTGGACATGCCCTTACAAGGGCACGAGGCTGACCGTTACCAATCAGTTTCACAGGCAGCTGATAACACAGGAATGTGTTAACGTTTCTAGCCTCCAGGCAAACACCCAAGCAACAGTTAATATACCACAAAAGAAAGAAATCAAGTAAACACACAAAATAATAATATGAAAACATAACCTTTCAAATAAACTCATAAGTAAATGAACTTAGATAATTTTTCTAACAATACCTTTAACAGTGAAAGATACAGAACATTACATTTTCTCAGTACATTTACTGTCTGTATTTTATTAATTCACATAGATGCTGAAAATATCAAAAATGAAATAAAAAATCTTGGGTTTGAACAGAGTTAAGCTCTCAAAATGTTTACACATTTAGCAAAGGAGAAACATCAAGGCTATATAAAATACATTTTTGATTCAACTTTAAAACTATATTAGCATTTGATTCTGACAAAACAACTTGGTTTCAATGGTACAAGAAATATTTCTTACAGGTTCTATCTGTTCCTACTCAAAAGATTAAAAACCTTAGTTTTTTCACCATTGTCGAGAACCGGAGTCCTTGACTTGCATCAGTCAAAGCCAATTCTTTGTTTTTTAGGGGGTTTTGTTTTTTTTTTTGCTTGGGAATGTTCCTTTAAATTGACTGTACGTTTCTTATGTAAAGTGGTATAATTTTCTGCACAGAAACAGAAAAATGTAGTATTCAGCTATTTATTGTAAAAATAAAAGTAAACTTTCCCATTTATATGTGAAAAAATTGATACGTTTGAAATAAAAACAGAATGGAAAATGGAAAATTTTAAAAGCATGGAATTTAAACCTGGAACTCATGTTTCAATTCTGACTGTAGAAAGCCATCTGTGTATTGGTCTTATAGGATGGTCTTAATCAGTGACTCTATTTTTCCTCCCAAGAGGTTTGGGGGAGTTTTGATCAAATAGTTTCATGTTTGTTGAGTCAAATTGTGCATCCCATGCTTCCCTGGGAGTTCTTCTGGCATAAAATCATCTACGAAGGTCCCTCAGTCTGGCAGCTCCTCCACTGTGGTCTGATTGGTTATGTACCGATTGCTTCTTTGTAAGATTCTCCCATCAATGGAGGCAAAATCTGGACCTCATTCACAGTGATCACAGCCCTCAGTGTGCCATGTTGTGCTACCCAGGCAAGTCAGATCTAGCTCATATGTCTATTGTTTTTAAAATTGCGCAAAAGTCCAACTTCAAGTGAAAGTTGTTTTTGTTTTTAAAAAAGCATTTACCTAGAGACAGTCCTGGGCTGAAGATCATTTTCTGAACCGGTGTAGTTCAATTCTTCTTAGTCACATCACTACCACCCACTTTGACAGATGAGTTATGTCTAAACTATGATAACTTTTGAGAAATTTTAATAAAGACGGACTGATTAATTCAAACAACATGAGCTGCTGAAGTGGTATGCACCAGAACTTAGTATGGTATGTGGTAACAAAGAGTCTGAATCATCATGGCGCTGGAGTATAGTTGTTCTTTGTGTAACTTCGTCTTTAAGCTATTAATTGAAACCACATTAAAATGTGCTATAAGACAACAAAATCTGGAAACTTTTAAAAGCCTGGAAAACCTTCTATACACGAATACATTTGTGATGCTTTAAATGAACCGGCGCTAAGATTTCTTTTCATTCTCGTCCTTAACGTGTTGCGTTGTCCAGTCATTTCTGAGGAGGTCATGGTCAACCATTTCCTGCCAGGCCTCAGGTGTCTGCACGCTGACATGGAGCAACTGTCTCCAGAGCATGAGGTCAGGAGATGCACAGACACACACACACACCCTCACACGCCCACAGACGCTCATACAAACAGGGGATTTCTTTTTTTTTCTTCTTCTCACACATCTCAAATTCACACACACGAATATATGCATTCTCAAGAACTGCTGCACCTTGCTGCCTCATTTTTTTTTTTGTTATTCATAATTCCCAGGATATCCGTCTGGCTCTTTACATCTTTCACGGAAACACTCAGACGCACACCTAAAATATTTATTTTGGTCATCAAGTCTCACGCTATCCAGTTCATGTGAGCATTTTCCCAAGGTGACTAATGATCAGTTGAGCCGTCGCTCTGTACATCTGCTCTGTCCCTGTGATCCTGATACCAGGGTTTAATTATGTTTTCAAGGCATTAAACAAATGCAGCATCTTAGTTTTGTCAAGTTTAGTGGACTATTCAGCATCTTGGAACATCCAGTTAACTTATGTCACGTGGAGGGTACAGATGGAGTTTGTGTAAATCATTTCAGTGTTTTACAGATGTGACATTTCAAATCAAACTATGTTTTTCCAACAGGTGATTCTAGGGTCTATGATCAAAGAGTGTGAAATAAAGGTGGAAAACAGAGGAATTTCTGACGCACAAGGGTGAGTCTCTTCACTGGGAAATATTTTTATACGATATTTAAACATTGTATGTCAAAAATGATGCATATCCTTCTCAATAATCAGAGTTTGTATAGATTCGAGCGAGGATTCTAGCAGAGCCAAACCGAAACTTTTCATATTGTTAAAATTAAAAGATGAATTTACACCTGAACCCTCCATGGTTGTGATAACAGCTCTAATCATTTTCATCTTACGATTATAGAACTGCACCATATCACAAGATATTTCATTTTAAGCATCATTTTAAAAAGATTAACAGTTTCCAGTTTAATATGTTTTAGAAACAAATACTTTATTATGTTAGACAGGTACATCTTCATTCATACTGTAATAGTGAGGCCTATACAGCCATTCTGTCCTCAATTGTCATTATTTATATAAGAAACACAAAGAGAGCAGCAGTAAGACAGGATTTATTTATGATTTCAAAACGAATACAAAATCTTTACTGAGCTGGCATGTGATCTTGTAAAGATTAGCAAGATTAGAGAAGTTAATCTCCATTTCCAAACTCCTCATAATGTAAATAGTTGTATAAATGGTTACAGTTTCCTCGACGAGGATTACTGTTGTTGCCGTGAACAACAATATGAGACGTTCACTTGTCATAAAAAAAAGGATTAGATTTTTAACTTTTAAGTTTTAAATTCTGAACTGACCTAGCGTGGTAAAAATCAGCCCCTTGTTCTGTGCTATTTGTTTCGTACAAAGGGTCTGATTGCTTCCTGGAAGCGTGGATTGTGTTGAATCGCCTAACTACTAACATTTGCCCGTGATGTACATAATGCGCCAGATCGATGCAATGACGGTTACTGGAAGTAATCTGCACTGTAAATCCTCCACTGCGAATAGAGAAGTGCCAAGTCGAACAAGGCAGCTCTTAATGTTAATTCAATATTTAGAATTGTGGCCAACATGGACTGAACGGCTTCCTTCATTTCCTCCGCTGCCAGTGCTAAAACTACAGGTAGACTACAATTCTAAAACGGCGCAGAAAATCGACTTCGTCGTTTACAATTTCTCCTTTTGTTCGCCTGGTAGAAAAATTTCTACCAGAGAGAATCCAAACAAAGGGGAGGAAGAACAGATTGTGCTGCAAGCGAGAATTTTTAAGTGGAGATGCACAAGAAGGCAATGGCCAGGCTACATCTGACCCATCAATATCAAAAAAATAATAATAAAAAATCAAATTCCATTCACTGGGTGATTTTTCTTCATGCATTTCTTGTTATTATTGAAATTGTTTGTACTTTTCCAATATTTGTAATTAATTTACAAGCCATTAAATTTGTAATCATTTCACTTAAACTTTTGACATGTAGAGAAGTTTCTCTGGCATGTAACTGGCATGTTGATTGATCTATTCCTTGTAGGAGCAATGATCCTTTTATGAAGATTCTAACACAGGGGCAACGAAGAAAATGAAAGTACTTTAAGAAGTTAGAATAGCTGAAAAAGCTGAGGAGTCTTCATTTGATCAGCAATGAGCTTATTAACCACAAAACCTAAAGTATTTCTATGCTGATACAAACACAACGTTCAGTTCTCCTGGAACATGTCTAAAAAATATTTGTAAGATTTTCATCAGACCAGAAATTCCGACGGTGTTCCACAAAAAAGGAATCGCTCAACTGGAAAACTGGAACCTTGTGAAACTCAAAATTTTCTTTTATGAGTTCTTTTGAACCAAACGCTGTTTGGTAATGCTGACCACTAACCATAGAAGACTCAACATCCTATGCTCATTGGCTCTTGTTTACAGTTGCCGTTAAGATATGATGTTTGTTCTTCTGTTGAGCAATAGAGCAGTTCAGTCCAGTTCTGTTAACTTCTCCACTGCATCAGCCAGAGTCGTAACTAACCCAAAAGAGGAACTTAAGGAGCCGTTGGACTGTAAAGATCAGGAGCGTTTCAGCTGGCACGTAGTATTTCCTCTTTAAAAAAGTCGAGCAGAGGGTAAAACATCTGCCAGTAGGAACGTTAAAGATCGAAATGTTGCTGTTTTTAAAAATATTTTTCAGCTCATGTGATTTCAACATTTTTTATATACAAATTGAAACTATTTTGGCCTTTTTTTTGTGGTTTTTCCTTTAATAGATCAATTTCTATTGCCTCCAGTTTGGTGGGTGAAGATGCCAAGACCAAGTTTCTGAGTAAGATGGGTCAGCTGACCACTTCTGGAGCAATGCTGGCCAACGTCTTCCAGAGAAAGAAGTAACTGACCGACGTCCGATGAGCCGTCGCGATGAACTGACAAAGCCCCCCGTTGTCCCTGGGAGTGTTTCATTTCAGTGAAGAAAGCTCTGGTGCAGCCCAAAGTAGTCACTCTATTGTGTTGTTAAATCAAATGAACGATGAGACGTGAAAATAATGCTGCAGAGATGCGTACTACTTTAAGGAGAACTGAAGTGTTTGTGGGGAGGTTTGGGGCGATTTGTAGTGAAAGCCTGTGAAGTTTTCCCCCCCTTTTTTGCCCTCTTTTCCTCCTTAATTCTTTATCACGACATGCGCAATGTCAAGAACTGAGGGCCTGGCATTATTTGTCAGTGTTAACATTTTCATTTCAGAAAAAGAAGCAAGGGGTGTTAGGCAGAACACTATGGATACGCTGGGAAAGTGATGACAAGGAACTTGACATGATCACAGAATTGGATTTAATTTGAACTTTTCGAAGTCATCCACTCCAGGAAACATAACTCTGAGCTCATACTGCAGGTTTTCATGAAGAACTTTAAAGAGCACCATTTTGTGGTGGAAGATTTCTTTTTAAAATGAAAAATGGTGTGGTAACTTGAATTATTTTGGGAAATTAAGGCAAACGTTTGAACTACAAGGCTGTGCATCTGTTTAAAATGACTTATACGGTGTGTCTGTACTTAGAAGTGTTGCCTACTTGAAATTATTCACATTTGTCTTGCCTTTATTTCTTTGAGGTCTGTATTTGACAGCTTCCTATTTTATTGTTTATTTATGTCTTAATGAAGGAAAAAGAAACTTTATTCCAACTTCCAAAGAAATTTGCACTTCACTTTGCTTATTTGTTCTTTATAATGGATTTTTGTTGCTGTAATGTGGATTCTTATACATGATGATCATCACTACCTTTCCTCTCCTCCCCTCTCAATTCTGACAATGTAATGTTGAAGCAAACACTGGTCTTAATCATACCTTTTCTGGCCGTTGCCTCTTGTCTGTGTGTGGCCGTTTTTCTGATTGTACTTTTTTTTTTTTTTTTCCAAGAATGTTGGGTTTTAATGTCCATTTTGGAGAAGCTCAAAGAGAAACGGCAAATATCTGTACCATACACTGACCTGAGGTGGAGAGTACTCTCTGTATATTTGAAATTTATGTCATGATGTAATAAATGATGGATTGGTTGTGTACTTTAAGGCACTTCTAGAATCTTTTCTGACTTCTCCCTGCACGGCTTTGAACGGTTTCCTTTTTATGACTGTGGAAGAGCGTTCCACAATCTTGCCGCAGGTGTGAAAAGCTGTAAAACAACCATTTCAAAGGGAGACAAAACAACATGCTTACTGTCGTTCATGTCCAGCTTTTTGATGTGGTCCATTGTGCAATAAACCAAAGTCCATTTTATGGGACATTCCCAACATCTTACCCAACATACACCCTCACACACACACCCCTACATCTTTTCTGCATAGGAATTCTACCATTAATGTTAACACGGAATCTTGTACAAACTTGTTTGCCCTTTCTTGTTGACATTTTAGCCCGATTCACCACATTGATTTGCGTTTTTAATTTAAAAAAAAAGAAAAACAAAGCGGCCTTTTATTTATTTAGTCGGATGTCTCTGCGTAGAGTAGGATTTGCATATCCAGGCTAATATTCTACAACCATCGCTGATAAGTGACCAGGTGGGTAAATACTCAATTCATTCCAGATTGGGAGGGAAGCGGCTCGTGAAGGCGTGCCGCTGCGTCTGTAGTGATGCGTCTGTGCAGGCAGGTGCCTGTGTGTCATTTGCATTGATGGTGAATAGTTTGCTTCTTCAAAACAACTCTATATGTAAAGTTACGGTAAATAGTAGATATGCCTACTGTTTCTTTTTTAGATTTTGCATGTCAGGATGTAATTTAAATAAATAATAATAAAAAAAAAAAACATCATTCAGTGGCTGCCATGTCCTCAAATGAAGTAAACAACCCCAGGTAGATAGCATCGTCCTACGCAGGACAGTCCTGGGCTGTTTTGGGGAAAGAACTAGTTTGGGTGATCTAATCGCTTTTGAAATCCATTTTTGGTAGCAAAACTGGAAGAAAATGTCTCATGTGTGACTTTAGCAGTCACACATGATGTTTCTCACATTGACGTGGAGGAATGTTTGCTTCTTCTACACAATACTGTTTCAGCTATTTCGGGTTTAACATGATTTGTGCACAGTTTTACTTCGTAGTGATCTATATAGGTATGCCTGTCGACTCCCCAGGTTCCTGCAGATTTCTTCAAATATTTCTTTAGGTTTCACTGAAACCAGGGTTTCGTCTGTGTACAGCTAGTAGAGTAACTTACTGATTACTTCACAAAGCATCACTTTAAACTACCCCTATAAATTGTGCTGAACATGTTTAATTTCCCTCTGGGGTTAATGGAGTAGGTTTGAATTGAAACTCCTACCATAGCATTCATTCTCAGTTCAAATCTACTGTAGATCTTTCAGTATTTATTTTTCAATCTATCTGTTGCAGGTTTATTGCCCTGGTACGCATTGAAAACATTTTATTACAGTGTATAATGACTTTCAAACACTGTCGTGATCATCGTCAACCCTCCACCACCGTGCTTGACAACAGGTGATGAGTGCTTGTGATTACATGCTGTGATTTGATCTTGACAAACCAGGTGCTGTGTGCATTATGGCCTCTACTGCAGCGCTGGGGTCCAAGTTCTTGCTCGTTTTTGGGGAGGAGGATGACTCATGACTCCCATCTGTCCTGAAACAGAAGAAGCCATGCAGATGCAATAGGAAAACCACCGGAACATTGTGGCTGTATCTGAACAATATTATTCCACTCTGTGTGGATATGAGGGTTGGTGTGTATGTTTTTCTTACTTGTGCTCTTGTTACTGTGTCCGTTTGGAAACCCAAAGCAATGCCAAGAGCTTCCTTTGAAATCTGTTTGCAAAAGCAGGCTTTGGATGTTTTGATTTAAGTAAAAATCTGTGTTTTATGTTTCAGTTTATTAGATGTGTTCATATTTTTCTTTAAATAGGACATCTAAAACAGTCCGTCTTTATGAACTCTATAAATTGTTGACTTCTGGTGCTTGCAACACAACTGTTATGCTCACAGATTTCGGTCAGCACTCAAGTGTAAAAGTTTTGGCCTGTTTGTTAGCCAAAGAGCTGCAGTTTTGAAACCGATTCTGCAAATAAAATGGAGTGAAATCACTGCTCCTTAGTGGCAGCATTTCAGGTTTAAAGTTTTAGAGAGGTCACATGTGAATTTTTGTAGTTTAATTAAATTCAACTTGAGGTTATTGATAGCTAAGAATTAAATCCTAATTGCTACTGCATACTCACCACAAAACAGCTCCTTTCAGCAAGTTTTTACTGGGACACAGACCATTAACTTTACTGGTAAAATTTCAGCTCTGTGTTGGTGTTTTTTTTAATTTTTATTTATTTATTTATTTTTGTACCCTGAGCTCCAAAAGAATTAGAAAGCTTGAATGATAATGACTTGGGATTTTGCTTTTGATGTAATCAAGCAATCCTGAAAATATCTGCGAAAGGATATGAAAGTGCATTTACATAGCAATCCAAAAATGCTCACTAGTGCTGCAGCAGTTCATGACTTTGACTACGACCGTGAAGAAATGATTGTGCAAGCATAACCAAGTCCTCCAAGAATGTACAGTTTGATTTCAGATTTGCATAACTGTCAACTTGAAGAGATCATGTTCCTCACTTTCTCCAGCCTTTCATCCCCTCACATGCCAAGGTGGGCTGAGCCATGCAAATTCACAAGGAAATAAATCCAGTGTTGTTTTTCTTTCCTGGGAATAGGGAACAGCTGCATGATTTCCTGGAGGCAATCATTGAACTTCATATAATTTACTTTTGTTCGCTGTACAGATGATGAAAACTGTTAACTAGATCCACACTCCAGGAAGTATTTGTTGGCCCCAACCCACACAGGTTCTATGACGAAAACCTAAACAGGAAAGTTAAACCCACCCCCATGTTTTGCCCCCTTTGGCATCTCGATGGGTCCAGCTCTGGTTTCTGTGAGGTCATCGCTCCTCGAGGCTGTGTTGTAGTGTGAGTTTTCACCTGCCGAAGTAACCTTTGTGCGTCATTTGGTGAGTGGGTCTGGGGGTGACCCCTGTGGGTGGCAGTGTCCATGCCACAGTTTTGTATGTGAGCACCTCTTGTGTAAACCAAAAGGTCAAGTTATTTCCCAAAGGTTTTAATAATTCAATGTTCAGGTTTAGTTTTGCTGCCATAGCTGCATCCATTTCATCACTCTATCAACACTATGGCATTAGACCTTTCTCCAGAATTTCTGTGCAAAGTTTTATGAAAATTCATTTAAGATGATTTTTGTTCTCCAGAAAAACCATCTTGTGCTAGATTTTACTAAATACGGTTCGAAATTTCAAGATTATGTTGCTAAACTGGGACAAATTTGACACAGTCTAAAATGATGAGATATGTCCTATTCACTTTCCCTAATTGCTAGCCATAAAATTTTGCTTGTGAAAAACTTTCAAATGTCTTTAATTTCACGCAAGCTGTCTCTCCTGTATTGAATATAATCTGTAAATGAAATGTGTGCATTTATAAACCACGCAGCCCTTTATACATGTGCTGAAATTACATTAAAAATGCTTTACATTTTTTGTGAATAAGCAAAAGCATTTTCTGTGTGGTATGAGCAATAACTTATCTAACCAAGGATTTTAACCATGGAAAGTCTTTGCTGACCTGACTTCTAATTTAGGACGTGTATGCAAACAAGCCATAAATTCTAAAAAAAAACAAATGTGCCGATGTTAGTGCCACCGATTGGTGAAACATGGAAGGGAAGTCTTCAGGTTTTCTCTGGTTTAATCTGCAGTACGAGTTGTACAGGGGGTATTTGCAACGTACAAAAAGCAGAGCAATCACAATTTGGCTTTGTGCTGTATTGAATGTTTGGAAAGGGTGATCATTCGCCAGTCAAAAGGTTCAAGGAATTAAGAAAAATGTATGAAGTAAAATTGTTTGACTTTTTTTTTTTTTTACATAACACTCATGAGTGGATAATACTGATCATATGTCGCAAATTACCCTATCAAGCATATAGTTTGGACATCCAAAAGCGGATGAACGATATATAATTACTACGTCTGCTACTACTACTACTACTACTACTACTACTACTACTACTACTACTACTAATAATAATAATAATAATAATAATAATAATAATAATAATAATAATAAGAATTTTATTTTATTTTATTCTTTTGATTTTTAACAAAACATTTATTATACAATAATTTAACAATACATTACATAATCAGGTCAAGGATACTAAAAAAAATCACAATAAATAGTTACAATAACAACTGGTTATATTTTAGTTCTCCTTGATTTGAAATGGTGCACAACACATTGTTCAAACCCCACAGTTCTAAAAAACCCTTTAAGAAGAAGAAGAAAAAGAAAAAGAAGAAGAAGACAATAAAACCCTAATTAGATTCTGAAATCTCAATAAAAATCGCAACATGGCCACCCGTGTCTGCATTTTCTTGCTTCTGTTCTGGCCTCTTTTTTTCTTTTCTTTTTTTTATACCTTGATACAAACTTCTACAAACAAGGAACAGCGTCAAAATTAAATAAAGTGACAAGGTGCGAGGGAAGTCTTTTCTGCATTTACATGCATCGACAAGGTAGGAGGAGTTTCTATCTTCTCCCCGTCCCTCGGCTCACTCAGCTTTTACAAGTTCCCGCATGCAGACTCTCGCACACATTGTGAATGGAAGCACCGGGGGAAGATGAGAAGGCCTGTGGGAGCTGCCGTTGCTTAACGGGGAATGAAGAAGCAGGAATGCCCTGACAGTGTGTGGCGGAAATCCTTCCACTCTTTGGCTCCACACAGCAAGAAGAAGTGATTTGCAGTGAGGATACTTGGGGAAAAGGCTGCGAAGGGGGGGACCTGATTTCTGGACTTTGCGTTAAGACGCAGAAGCATCCATAACTCTGAAAAATGAGGTGGATCTTCCGAGGGTGGATAACGTGTGTGCTCCTCACCTTTTCCGCACAGGTAAAATACGTTTGTTTTGTTCTGAGTTTTGAGATTGATTTAATTGGTATGCATGCGTAATTGTCCAAATAGCCACAGTTTGGGGGTTTACCACGTTTTATTCCACCACCAAAACTTCCCAAACATCATGAGATTCATTATGGTTTTGTTGTATTGTAGAAACTTTTATCACATCACATCATTCACTGGAACGTAACCCCCCCCACCCCCACACACCCCCAGCCGACCCTGGTGGAGAAATATTGAAGTTGGGTTTTGCGCACAAACACCTATTGTAAACTTTTGTGCTTGGATCGAGTCCTATTCTGACAAAAATAGTTCTGGCAACATGTTGTCTATTCACCAGATAGATTATCAGGCACAGAATGCACTCCTGGGAAATATATATTTGTTCTGCCTTTGTAACTTAGATGATAGTTTGGGGTTCTTTTCTGGGTTTCTGTCAGCCAAAGTAATATTGATGTTGTTTAATTCATTTTTCAGCAAGTAAGCGTTTTAAATTGAGTTTTCTTTCAAAAATAAATGACTAAATATTTTCAATGCTTAACGAGAAGAATAAACATGTTGTCCACTTTGTGTAGTCCAAGCAGCTAACAGCGTCCAGGTGCAGAGGTTTGTAAGATGTGGTTGTAGTGGTGGGACTGCTGGGCTCTATCCCTGCCTGTTACCGTAAAGGAGCTTGGAAATGCCTTGACTGGAACAGATGCTTTTCCATTTTTTTTCCTTCTTCATATAATTCTGCTTCTAAAATGTGTTGAAAGAGAACAAGTCTGAGCTGGCACCAGCATCTTTTCCCAAGCAGAGATTCATAATGCCAATGGCACAGGAGGAGAAAAACAAGGTTTTCATAAGTTGTGAAATCACCAAACATCAAGCGGATGCCTGGAAAAGGAGTCAGAACGGGGAAGAGTAAAAATATTTTCCAGCAATGCTTTAAAATGACAAGGCAAACCTTTTGGCTCTTATTTTGGTTCTCACAGTGGTCTTGCCATTACTGGCTCACAACATCCCCCTAGAATTCCCCGTCATGTAGTCGCAGGTTTTCAACCACTTCTACCCAGTTCATTCCAAATTCGTCTCAAACTGTCTGTAAGATATTGGGCAATGGGCAATGACTTCAAGATGTTCAGAGCTTCGGATACAAAAACAATAAATCATGGAAATTCTGCACATTGGTGGAATTGTTTAGTTGCTTGCCCACAAAAATTCTTTGTTTTTATCGAAAACCCTCCATTGGTACTGGCGATAATGTTCTGAGTTTCTCCTTCAGTAAAAACAGCAGCAAAGTGTCACTTCTACCCTGATGACTGATTCCATTTCTTTTATCGTTATCCCTCTAAACATTTTCCCCACCAGTTGTAGCTACTATGAAATCTCCAGACAGTCCATCTGTTCCTTCACCTACACACTGACGAGTGTCACACCTGAGCGCCATCTTAAGCAATCAGTGAGTTGCATCAGACCTGCACATTCTAACTTGATTTGATGGAAAGGAACTAAAGCGTTGGGGTTTGCATGTTCTTTTCTTGCATTCAGCTGTACAACATGAAGCAATACTTGCTTTGACAATAGAAGCTTTTGTAAAAAAAAAAAAAAAAAAAGGAAATTTTAGATGTTTTTGGCAAGTCTATAATAAAAACTTGTCAGTTTCAGCAGAAAGGCACTAGGAAAGACTAGAGTCTTAGAAACTTGTCAATTTTGTGGTCTTTTGCTTGAGCTCACATGAATTCTATGACTTGTACCACTTACAGGTTATTATTTATTTTAACTTTGCTATTTTTCTCACCGATCAAGGGTTGTTTTCTCAGAAAATCACCTCCAGCTCTTGTTTATTAACCCTGTAGAAAGTTTTGATTTTCCTGTATCATCTACTTTTGCCTGTGATTTTTTTTTAGTAACTTTAAATGCAATTTAATCCCAGATGGAATCACCACCCACAGATTCAGTTGTTGTGCAATATTGCTTTTACGGCACATTATCAGTAAAACCCCCCAGAGCCCTAAAAGGCACACCGTGCATCTCTTGGCTCTGTGCCTAGTAGCTGCTATGACCGTTATGCAAATTCTCCCCGTCCTCTGGAGGCAAATGGATCGCAGCCTGACTCACAACTGTGTTTGACGGGATTACACGAGCAGTAAAAGATGTTTTGAAAGATAAGCAAACTAGTTAGGAAAAAGTTGATGGAAATGGGGGGTTTACTGAACGTGACGGTGGAGACTGAACTCTGAATGCCTCTTTGTCCTTTTTTCCCCCCACTTCATTTAGGACTGTCTAATTTTAATCCTTCTCATTTGACTATTTCCTCCTTTCCGTTCTTCCCATATTTTGTTTCTACAAAAAAAAACCCAAAAAACATTCATTTGTAATGATAGATTTGAGGACATACGGCAAATAAAGTTAGGTTTGTGGTCAGAGATTCCATTTTCACCATTATGACAACCTATAATCTTATAGGGTGGGTCAGCTGTTTTTCTTTTACATTTATATTTAGTTAGTCAAAACACATTGCCACACATAGCCAAGATCCTGTATTTACATATTGGACTAATGAAAACACAGTTCCGAACATCTCACTTCCTGTGGATCCTGGACTAGATGTAGAGACTAAAACTGGATGGATGGATGGATAGGTGGATGGATGGAAATAACAATTCAGTTTACTGCAGCACATGGTCTTTATTAGCTCTGTGGTGCGAGCTATGAGTGCTGTTCATCATTATCCCTTTGGTTAGAATATAAAACAAAGGTTGGCCGCTGTGTGCGTCTGAGAGGAGGTTGTTAAATGTGAGCCAGTGTTCTTGTTGAGCCACCGTCGCCTGAGGCTGCACAGACAGACGTGGAGACTAAACACTGTTTAACATAGAGGTGTGGTAGAGAAAAACTGATGGAAGATGTAAAAAGTTTTTGATTCATTCTTAGAAAAACCAAATGTCACTCTGCTGTTGTGTCTTTACTTGATTAAAGTGTCTGATGATTGAATGTGCTCTAATGCAGGGGGAATTTAACCAGGTTTTAAGACATTTTTAAACTTTTGCTGGGTTAATATGTTCATTTGTAATACAGCCTATGTGCAATGGAAATGTTTAGTATTTTCCTTACACATATTTCTTCTCTTTTTTCTTTCTTCTCGCACCTAAATGTTGACTTTATGTAAAAAAAAGCAAAATCTGGCTTAAACGCAGCATTTTAGATCAAAAATAACAATTTCACCAGTCAGACATGGTGGTTGTGGTGTGATGGTCTGGGACCACCTGGATAACTTTCCATAATTAAGGGAATAACAAAAATTCAAAAGAAAACTAAAAAACAAAATTACTGAAAAAAAAAATAGTGTGATAAAGTGGCCTAGTCAAAGTCTGGACATGCATTTGATAGAGATGCCGTGACCTTAAAATGGTCAAACATTATTACTGCAGCCAAATTTGACGCTATCAGACATAAATGCAATCATCATTTGAAAACTACTTTTTTTATTCACTTAAGCTGTTTTTGTCGGATATTAAAATTTGTTTGAACACCTGGAACATTTAAGCCAGACAACAAAGAAAAACAGGAGAAATCTGCCAAGGAAAAAAAATAGCATCAGACATGTCAGCTGTACCAAGCACAATCAATATACTGTAAATAACAGTAAATAAACCAAAAATTCAGTTAGGTTACAATCAGACTTTTATATGTAAATTAGTTAATGATGTTGTAAAAACTACAATTATTCATTAAAATGTAATGGTTTTAATGGATAATATGTAATTCTTAATTTCCTTAATATTACCTGTGTGGTAAATTGAAGTTCTGTACAGCCCCAGCCTTTATTTACAGTGCAAACCACAGCTGCATATTTTCATGGGAAATTTAAATTGAAAACAGTATAACGAGAACCTGAAGACAGTTGGTCACAGTTCAAAGTGCAGTCAGTCCCATAGGTTATATTTTTCTACCTTTTATATATAGAGTTTGTGGCTTTGGCATCACCTCTGTCATAACAGCCAGATTCTCTAATTCAGCAGTGTGGTGAGGAGTTCACAAGCCACAGGTTTGGAGAGATGCGAGGGTGTGTGCAGCATGTGTGTTGGACTAAGTGGCGTACTTTTGCAGCATTTTGCAAGAGTTTGAGCACCGTCTAATTAGAGCTTCATTTGCTGCTTTAGAGGTTAAATGTAGCTCTGCTAAGGTTTTCTGAGAGGGTGTAAAATTCCTGAGCATGTTTTGGAAATAGCCCAACAATCCTCATAGATCTCAAAATCCATTATTTTATTATTTTTTTTGAGATTTACGAGTTGGTCGAAATATTGGAAAAAGATCTCAAAAATTATAAACCAGTCATATAGATTTATAAGCCTCATCCACCCTGTACAAATGCAGTAAAATAATATCATTTTTCTTTCAGGATGCAATCTCCAAATCGGCCCAGTGCAGAGAAAGTCACTACTTCAACGACTCCCTGTGTTGCAAAAAGTGTCCACCAGGTAACAAGAAGTTCATGTATGCACACATAGTAATAAGGCACCTAAAAGTGGAGGGTGGTGTTCATATGGTATTCTCAATGGAATCAGCAGGAAGCAAAGTTCTTTTTTTATTATTATTTGCAAAGTCATTTCAAAAGAGGAAGGATGTTTAAAAAAGCAACATTTGGCTGAAAATAGCTTCGACAAATGTTCTCACAAGCAGTCACACACAGATTGTAGCTGGATTTTAATGCTAAAAGTAGCAACTACAAAAAAAACAGAGGAAAGAAGTTCTAAATTTCATACACATCCAAGTTATTTTCCCCCTGTAGCTTTTAGGTTCTTACTGTAATCATGTATGTGTAGTTTTCATCTTATCTGTGTCCGTTTGGCTGCCTTTTCTCTAGGTCAGCGTGTGTTTTCTCACTGCAATGAATCCCAAGACACCGTATGCGTAGACTGCAGTCGAGACACCTATCAGCCTGGCTGGACGGCAGACACGAACTGTATCAAGAAGAAGTTCTGCGATGAGGGTCAGCATCTGCGGCTTTTTACAAAAAACAAACAAACAAACAAAAAAAAAAATGTCAAGATCCTGAAGAAAGTGTCTGTGTCTTTACTAACCTGCTCACTTCTTTGATCTGTAGGGAAGGGATTTATGAAGAGAAATGCTCATAGTGAAGACTTGAAGAGAGAAGAACAGTGTCAGTGCAAGCCTGGTTTCCAGTGTTCGCTCATCAACTGCGAATTCTGTGAGAAGATACCCACCTGTGGGCCTGGTTCCGGACTGGAGGAAGAAGCTGGTGAGACAGTTTAACAGAAAACACATCCATGCATGTCGAGCTATTACGGATGGCTGTACAACACTGATATATTGTGATCATGAATGTGTGTGTAAGTGTTTTTTTTTTTTTTTTTTTTTCTTCACCAGCTTCAAAAAATGGAAGGAAAACTTGTGTTGCATGCAAGAACGGCTTCTACTCTGCTAAGGAAGATCAGGAACAATGCAAAGAGTGGACCAAGTAAGGAATTCCCTGGAATACCGTGACATTCTGTGGACAATAAATGCACTGGTGCAGCTCTCTGTACCATTAGCTATTAGAATCATCGACCTCTGTCCAGATCTGAGTTTCTCTTGTAATTTCACCTTCTCTGTGTAGCCAATTGCCCCAGATCCAACCTTGAAATCTTTTTGTTCTTCACTTGATGACAGACACATCTCGTTGCATGTCTAGTAGTAAAAACATCCTATAGTTTTCCTTTAGATTTATATCTATGAAAAATGTGCTTGATGTGACTTTTACGTGTATTTCTACAAGCATTTTACAAACATATTCTGCATATTTTAACCTAATATTCTAAAGTATGGCAAGTATGTTTACAGTGCATTTAGCTAAAAATTTTTTAATTAATTTATTTTTTTTCTTCTTTTCCCAGATGTAAGGCTGAGGGCAAGAGTGAGACGCAACCAGGCAGCGCTCAGGCCGATGCAGAGTGTGGACCACCTGTCTTTGGTAAGACAGCCACTGCAGGCTGTCAACATGCAGTTTACTTTGTGCTTAACAAATGAATATTTCTGTCACTTTTAAAGTTTAAATTTGCAAAGGATTTTGAAGACATGTGTTTTGGACATGTTTGATTGTTTTTTTTATGTGTACTAAATAACAAGATGCAGACCACCAAAGCAAACTCATATATCTGTCATTACAGGTTCCTGGTTTATAGTTTCATTGCTGTCAGTGATTACTGTTCTGTGTCTCCTCATTCTGCTGCTTTTCTGTTACAAGGACAAACTCAAGTTACTTTCTGGTAAGTTAAAATTCATTTGTAAATTCCTTGACCATTTCTTCTTGACTTATGCTTAAATTCTTTTCTCGGTGTTGACCATGTTCATTCAGAATTTGCATGTGACAAACAAAAGCACATTTCTGCTCAGCAGTTTAATATGTAACACTGTATGTTGTGTTATATATTTTTAGTTAATCTCCGATCCTGTGTCCAGAATCTGAAGAGGAGCAGGATACAACAGGTAACTAGTACTTAATCTTTTTTTACATTTTTCTCACACACTTCTGAATGTCTATGTGCTGCACATAATTCTAAAGTGAAAGGAAATGATATGTGCTCTTCAGATTCTCAATAGAATTCATGCCTATGCTTTGACTAGACCATTTTAACACATGGATAGATTTCCACCACACATGCTCAATACAAATGCTTGAAACACTCATGTAGGACTTTCCCACCAAATTACAATTCAGGGCTACTTTACATTGTTTGCTTACGTAAAACCTCAATAAAATACATTGAAAATACTTCAAGCATGAAAAAGAAACACACAAAGTTTTGACATACACTACTTTTTCTAAAGAATTAGACTTGATTTCAGTTTCATCTTTCACTTTTTGTTTTACTCTAGGAGACGTTGGCCCCTCTTTACCGCAGTGGAGCTGAAGGAGGAGGAATACCAGAAGTCGTTGGCTCCAAATGTGCACCGTGTGAGATGACCAAACTCATCTGCCAGGCTTCTCACAATCCTGAGTTTGACCCCCCATCCACCTTCTCAGCGTCTGTTCCCTGCGTCAAGATCTCTCTGCCCTTCACAGAGGGAATGGCAGAAAAAGAAGGGGCTAGGGATAAGATGGTGACCGAGACCGAGAGCCAGGGCTCCGGAGAACCAGAGGAACTGTCAGAGGAGGAGGTTGTTAATGCGTCTCCACTTTTGGCAGGTTCCTGTGTGTGCGTCAGTCTTGTTCGCGAGCCACTCGAAGTGGGAGAGAATGAAGACTGTAGCCAGGCGGTTATTCCAGGGACATCGGGAACATGCTCATGCGGGGGCCTTGAAGGTAAACGGGATGGAGAGGAAAACAGAAAAGAGGATAAAAGGGACAATCAAATACCTGAGGAAAGGGTCGACCAGGAAAAGACGGGCTCATCCATGAGTGAGATGTGTGTTAGATCACTTGTCTCAGTTTGTCCTCCCCTCATCCACTCCTCCTCTCCAGCTCCTCCATCCAATCTCCTTCCTGAACTCTGCTTGCCGTTGTCCCAGGCTCTGGTGACGCCGCAGCTAGGGTTCACCCTGTCTGACAAGTCCCTAATAAAGCAGGACGAATTATATAGACTGGCAAGTACAGAATCTGACTCGACTAGAAACAATGCAGCCTCCGCTATGACTCTGGTCAGTGCTGTGATGATGTCCACATCTGCTGGAGAACTGTACCTGGACAAGCCCCAAGAGGCCTCCAGACCAGAGCCAGGGCAGGGAGGTTCCTGCGGGACCAGCAGGGAGAACAAGACCTCTTTGGAGGAGTCGGAACTGGAGTGCTCGCCTGAGAGTCTCCACAGTGAGCTGGCTGAACCGACTCCTACCTCAGGTACGAAATACATCAGGGAATAGTTTTTTGGCAGGGCCTTTTTAAAAAAAAAATTTTTTGGTACGTTAAGAATGATTATGAAATATGTCATTGTGTGATACATTTAATTGCACCTGTACAATGTGAGGACAATATTTGATTGTGATATTCTTGTTGAAAATAGCTATGATGATATTGATCTTGATTAGCTCACTTTGTTCTGACACTTTTTTTTTTTTACCATTCTCCACTGCCCTCACAGGGTCTGTGAAAACTTTAATATTGAAATTTGCAGCCGTTAAGCATATACCACAGGTGTGCTCATTAAATTTAAAATCTCTCCAATTGGCAAAATATACTGTCTATATGCAGCATAAGAATGCCTAATGTTTTTTTTTTTTATGCAGTCCTCTTTGTAATGTGGACAGACTACGTATATTGTCAGAAAAAAATCTCTTCATAGTTTCTGTTGGGTCTCAAGAACTCTTAAACCTGAGCCTGTCACGATAACAAATTTTGCTGGACGATAAATTGTCCCAAGAGTTATTGTGGTAAATGGTAATATTGGTGTTTGTAGACTATTTTTTGATGATGGCAAAACAATGCAAGAGCACGTTCTCAAAGATCAATAAACTTAAAATTCTAGTAAACATTTAACACTGGAACTGGTAGACACTTTAAATATACGAAAAAATGAAGAACACAAAAGAAACTTGCTAATTGGAGTTTCTATGGGGTGGAGGATGAAAATAAAACAAATCTCGCTTATAAGTTGTTTTTCATGTCAATGTCTTTTTATGCCATATTTTTGGCATGACAACAGAGCATTTCACCAGCTGGCTTGAAGCCACCTTCAAATAACTCTTACTGAGCTGCTGTAATACAGTAAAAACATTGAAAAAGGAAAAAAAGCACTCAGAGGATGAAGTTCCTGAATTTAAAACAGAATGATCTTGACAAAGTTGTTCAAAAGTCTTTAATGTAACTTTCTAAAGTGCTGCTAATACCGAGGGAAACATTAATATCCAGATAGCAAATCAGTAACTGTTCAGGTCAGACTGGCACGTTGTTAGTTGAGCCTTTTACAGTGAAGCCATCAGCGGTTTGGTGTCGGAACAGCAATCAGAGCTCCGACTGTTTCCAAGAAGCATGTTTTATTAAAGCCGGTTCTGATATTTGGGCTCTGATTTGTGGGGAGGGCGGGACCACACAGGGAGCAGGAAAAAGATATGTGTGTGTGTTTGATGCGTTTGAGAACCACCAGAACCACACTGGAGCAAACACCGCTCGGTGTGTGTTTCTGTGTGCATCTACAGCACAAAAGCTCCTGTTTACCCAGAGTTCCATAGGGTTGCGCAAAGTGACCACAGCTTTAATTGAAGCAAGATGTGCACAGCTTGAGTAATACGTTTATAACCTTACCCTCCCAACATGCAAACACCATCCCTTTTTTTTTCTTTTTTTTTTGACTCTCACTGGTGACTCTGTTTTAATTACATGCCCACTGACCAACATGAGTTCCCATCATGCAGTAATGACAGCTGATTAGATACCACTTCCCATGCATGCTATTTAAAGGTTAAGGAGAAGGCAGCGGTTTTACCTGGGCACTTGAAATAGTTTTTAACCAAATAATAAACAGAAAGGTGTTGTCCAGAGTTTCGCCTCTATTGTTTTTCTACAGCTTAAAGTTACTCTTGAGATAAAATATAGCTGCTGCACTTGTTCACAATCTATAAAATAAAATAACAAAAAAAAAAGCACATTTAGGAAAGTATAAATCACAAGAAGCCCGTGAGATTCCACTGAGCTTTGTTTGGAAAGCTGTGGTTGAATGACACTTTTTTTCTCAGACTGGTATTCCGGGAAAGGACTCTGAGACGGGGAACACAGAGGCACTCTCTCTACATGAGGGACTAACAGTGTTTGTCTCCTAAACTTTTATATGTCTAGGTGTTCTGTTAAGTTTACCCTACGAGGGTATAAACACACTACTTAGAGTAATTTTCCTGATATTTGCTCTGATTCTGTGTGTGCGGGAGTGTGTGTGCGTGTGTGTGTGTGCGTGTCTAGATCGGAACAGATGAGACGTGACTTGTGAGTCACGGTGGGTTGGCTGGAAAGTCAGACAGGAGGCGGGACAAAATAGGAAGCAGGGGATCAATGTGGAGAAATGTGACTTAAGCAACAAAAATGCCCAATTATCTGCTAATTTACATAATAGGCTTATGGAAAAATGCGCACCAGGTTGAACAATTGATTGTTACACTCAAAGCAGAACTTCTGCCGTTGAATTAAACATAAACTGGCCTAAATGGCAACAACATTTTGCCTTTTTACTAAATCCTTAAACTTTTCTGACATTCCTGATGTTCATGTCTGGATTTTCTTAAAGTGAGACTTTCTGTGGACTGTAAATTGGCTGGAAGGAAATGACACAGCAGCCAATGGCCTCTTTGTGGCCATCTTGCATTGTCATTGAACCCACTCTGCCACTGGGCTATGGGTCTTAGTCACATAGGATTAGCCAACATATGTTCACTTTGCTTCAGAATCTATCGCTTTGTGTCATGGATGAAGTTCAAAATCTTACATAACACCACAAAATGTCTGTTTTATATTTTTTTTCCAGCGCTTGACATGAAAATTGTTTTTCAACTTGTCGTAAACCCAACCATTTCCTCTGCTCCTCACTGTTCAGGTCTTGTTTCTGGCAGCCACAACACCACCTTCATCTCCAGCGGTCAGGTGATGAACGTCACCGGTGACGTCATCGTCGTCTACGTCAGCCAGACGTCTCAGAGCAGCGACGAGGGCGGGCCGGACGGCGCCTTCGGGAGCCCCGTGCAGGAAGAAGCCAACGAGACAGCCCCGTTTTTCCAGAGCTGCCTTAGGTCCCCGGGGGACTCCATTTCCCATAGCACCTTGCGAGAACAGACTCTGCCAGTGCAAGAAATGATACTGGGAAAGTGAAGGGTGATGAGCAGCGGTCTGAAGAGTGATCATCTCTACAACCTTAAAGTCTATCGCAATTATGTAATGGGTTTATTGTTAAAATAACACCAAATAAAAACAAAGTTTGGTTTTCTTAAGTTTTACATACATTTCATCTCTCATATTGTTTCCAGACCTTCTTAGTTGGAAACAATTTTCTTTCCAGACAGTGATGTGTAATTTTCTAGGGAACTGGGTTCATGCCGGGGGAAAAAAAAAAAAGAAAAAAAAGGTTTTTTTGTTGCATGGAAATTTCGGCTGGATCTCGACACTAATAGTTAATACATATCTAATTTCTCACTTTTCATCCTCCACACTTATGTCTTCAAACTCTTCTCTAAGTTTGACATCTGGATGATTTAAGAGCTTCCTCACGTAACAAAACATCCACCATGTGGAAATTATTTTCAATGTTTTTTTTTTGTTGTTTTTTTTTTATGATTGAAACTGTACTCTGTTAGCCACACTTGGACCTGGCAGAACACAGAGTCTGTACAAAGATGATGATGATGATGATGATGATGATGAATTTTAAGCATTTCACTGAGTGAAGCTCGCAGAAGCTATATTTTTTTGCATTATGAAAACGCATCAAGTTCTGATATGACAACTGTTTAATCTGTACAGAGACTTTGTTGTCTTCTTATTGCGCCCGATGTGCAATTTGTGTCTAAGAGAAAAATGCTATGCATTTGATAAGCTATTTTATTGCTGGATTGTTTTTATTTTGCAAATTTTAATGAAGAAAATCAAAATGTTTCAAGAATGTTTTTCTAAAGGTAAATTCTTAATGCTCTCTGTCCGAAATTTCAGAAGTGATAGATGATTGTATATATTCTAAAGAAGCATTATCTATTTGTGAAAGAAGTATGAGTTTTCCTTTGTTTGATTTTCAGTGAGGAGGATGTGTTTGATCATGTGGTGCAACTGAGGCAGAATGCAAACAATCTTAGCGGCCCCTGAAAAAGCTTTTAGTTTCTAAATATCGTTTTGGCTCCTGTTATAATGCAGTTCTTGTCAAACATGAGTTTTTTTACTTAAAGAATATGGAAAGCATCTATCAAATTTGTCAATATTTAATATGGTGTTTTAAGCCTTATGCTTTCATCATTTAACACTTACACTGACTGGGAAGTCTGATGTTTCATTTATTTTTATTTTTTTACATTTTTGTGTGCCATATGTTATGTATGTGGGTGCTTAATTAATGTGGAAATCATAATTGTGTTTACAAAAGCTCTTTTGTATTATTTACCTGGGTCCTTTACTGTTTCAGGCCCCTTCAGGACCAAATGTGGCAAAGTCATTGCTGAAATATTATTTTATTGCCACAGTCATTGTTTCTATTTCTCTTCTTTTTTTTTCTTTTTAAATCTTCTCACATTTTCACATCTTTGCATAAAAAAAGGTCCAGATAAAAACAATGACCCTGAAGACTGCTTCACTTTCAGAACTGTCAAAAATTGCATCCAAACTGGGATCTTGTCACCTGCCAACAGAAACGTCAGCTACTGTTCTTCTGTGCCCTCTAAAACAACCGAGTGGGATGGGCAAAGCGTGTCGACATTTGGCTTGAAAGAGCCTGTGTCTTCTGGAAAAGACTGAAGGAAAACCTTTGAAGAAAACAAAACTAAGCTTTGCTATTGTCTTGCTGGGTTCACTGCACTGATCAAGCACAACCTCTCCATGCGTACGCAGCTTTTAACAAATCATGTACATATCAATCAACTCTGATGCAATGGATAAATGAAAGACTATTTTGATTAAAATTAAATATGTTTCAAAATTAAAGTCTGAGTCTTTTTTTTTTTTTTCATAGATGGCAGCCATCCGGCATTCTGTGGTTTCTCTCTGTCAACTTTCCTATTTCGGGATGGACAAATTACAATGAAAGAGTCCTTCTCCCGATGATCTATAATCGCTATGAAGCAAGACTAATTACATATGTGGCAAGGTCCCTTTGTGTTTGTCCCAGCGCTGACAGACAGACAGCCTTTCATCAAGCCAGGGGATGGCGAGCAGCTGTGAGGAGAAACTGCTCGAGCAGTCAGACCAGCTAGCGTCAAAGGGAGACCACATGAGAGGAGCTGGCAGAGCTCAGTTAGGCCTGGTTTGGGTCAGCAGGGGTATGTTTATATATGTGTGTGTGTGTGTGTGTGTGTGTGTGTGTGTGTGTGTGTGTGTGTGTGTGTGTGTGTGTGTGTGTGTGTGTGTGTGTGTGTGTGTGTGTGTGTGCGTGTGTGTGTGTGTGTGTGTGTGCGAGTGAGTGTGGATCTCTGCTTATTTATATGGTTGCTGGAGAAAACAGGAAGTTATGACTAGCTTTCACATAGTTTACACGAGACATGGTTGGCCAGGCAGGACAGAGCTCGTCTTTACAGTTAAAAGGAGATTTTCTTTTTTCAGCTTTAAATGAGCGAGAAAACTCTGACTGCATTTGTACGTGTAGGTGTTAAATGTAGCAAGTTGCTTCAGTGTACCCCCTGGTGGCGATTTTATGAGGATGAGGATTTCAAGGGGTAAAAAGTTTTAGGACATAAACACGTGTTTGTAATTTGTTTTAGAAGCAGATAAAAAAAAAAAAAAAAAAAGATATCCTCCTAAACTGTTGAGTAAAGCACACCAGTACTCATATTCACATATACAAATATAAGCCAAAACCTTCCTGCCAATTACATGAATGCAGAATTTATAGACAATTTTCCAGCCTGCAAGCTCCACAACTTTATCTCTGGGGTGTCTGGGGTGTTATTTGGTCACATAATACACTGAAAAAATGAGAATTGAGGGGTCTTTGAATTTGCACAAACAAAATAAGCTAATGCTACACAAGACAGTCATGTTTCTTGTATTTACACAATTGAATAAAGGACCATTTACTTAATTACCAACAATAATGAAACTACTAATTTTTCTTATGTTGATTTAACGTGACCCCTTCTGACCCCTCTATGGGACAAGGCTGTACAGAAAATGGATGGATGATTTAATGTGATTAAATTAATTTACTAAAACCATTGTAATCATGTTTTATCATCACCGGAAATGATGCAATATATCAAAAGATAATAATTAAATATGATTGGAAAATGATAAGAGTGGTCTTTGAATCTTAACCAATAAGAAGCCAAACAAGATCATTTTAAAGATATCACCATTGCCGTGCAGTTTCTTCTGACTATTCAACCACAAGAACGCAAGACAAATCTTTGGAGGCACACCGATTAGGTAAGTAATCTAAATATTATTTTTTGTAGTTGGGAATGAGTTTGGGTTGAGTTTCAGAGAATTACCACCATGCCACTTGAGTCAAAGTTCTTGTCTCAGCTGGATCTCCATTTTGACAACCTGATAAAGCTTTTCAAAAGAAGAGGAGGACAGCTTGGAGAAATCCTAAGAAAAATTGTTGCACAAATTGATGATGTAAGTGATATAGCCATAACACAACTAGCAATCTTTTTGGATAAACTTTTTTTTTTTTTTTTAATGCAGAAAATTTCTCACCTTGTACTTTTACACCTGCTTGTTTTCACTGTGCTGTACTTTAACTTCATTAGTTTGTCTGTCTTCACTATAAAAACATTTGTGTACAGTAAATTATTAAACTTCAAGCACAAGGATTGAAAAACAGATTCTAAAAAAAAAAGTCTAGAAAGTCATCTTTATCTCTAAGTAGATGGATTTAAAACCATTGCTATATATAGATGGATCTAGATACAGCTAGGTTTAGAGAAAGCGAGATTAACTTGCCATCTCTTCACATAGGGTGTGGATGAAGCTACCATTGAAGAGGCTATTGGAGCCACCACTATTGGCGTTTTTTACCTGAAAGACTAGGATTCAGCAGATGAAGACACCAGGGTTATTCTTGAAGGCATCAGAGTGGTGTCCAATTTGGATAGTGTGCCAATAGCTGTTGTAATGCTTTTTGGTCTGATATATGGACTGAACCTGGCCAACGGTGCTGACCTTTGCTACACTTTTGACTTGTTACCGAAGATAATGATGGAACTGGTTGGAGGTAAACTGTCCAACAAGGCATTATCCTTAAGAAACGCCTCTATGCGTGAGTAAATGGACATTTTCAAACTTTTTATTTAGTAATGTTCTATTGTTCAGTTTTTGTGTTTTTTTTATTGTTGTTTTCCTCATTGCAGGACACAAATTTATTTGTTATTTTTTACACATTTATTTAAACTGTCACTATGATATTACATAGTAAACAGTAAAACATGAGATGGATAATCTAAAAAAAAAAAATTAAGCTGTCTTATACTGACATGACAGTAGCAATTTTAACAAATATGTAAAAGAAATTTGCTATAAAAGTTACATTCGGCAGCATGTGCACGTTACATGTTCAATAAAGTTGACAGAAATCTGTCATAAACTTGACACATCTGTCATGAACATGAAGGAATCTTTTTGAATATCTATGACTGTTATGAATGACACTTTCAATGCAAAGTCACTCTAATAGCTGCTTTAAAAGTACCAACTTTGTATTATTTTGTAATGACACTTTAATGCAAAGTTGGCACATTTATTGCAATTTTTGGAGCAACTTTGCATTAAAAGTATTATTATTTACCGAATGACACTTCATAACAACATTAATAGACATTCATAAAGACTCCCTTATGTTCATGACAGATGGTATGTCAAGTTTATGATGGTGTCATGTCAGTCTTGTGCACACCCATCAAATGAAGTGTTACCCAGGTTTCTACAAACTGCTTTTGAACATTTATTAACATGACATTAATGCAGCAGTAAGTAACTTTTATAGCATTTTTTCTTTTACATATTTGTTAAAACTATCAGTATGTTATGTCTGTATAAGTAAACTAAAATTGAACGAGGTTCAATGTTTTTCATCGATTATCTGTCTCATGTTTTACTGTTTGATATGTAATAACAGTGATAGTCTAAACAAATACTTAAAAAGACATTTTTTCTAAAGGGAACATACTACAGCTTAAAGGTTGACCTTTAACATATTTCTATAAAATGATTTAGAAAAGTGTCAGATTTTGATCAACTTTTTTAAACATGTAACTTGTACATGTTGCCAAATGTAACTTTGATAGCAAATGTACTTTACATATGTCATGTCAGTCTTATGCGCAACCCGTCAAATAAAGTGTTACCGAAATCTGAAATACTTTTTTATATAATCTTGTATATCTTTAGAAAAAATATGTTCCAGATTAACCTTTAAATCTAAACCCTTTAATAAGTAGTGTAATAAGTGAAACAGTCTACCAATGGAACAATTACTTTTAATCAACATTAAGAGACCATTGAATTACAACAAGCTCCTTTTATACAGAGATTAAATTGGGCACAGGTGGACTCTATTTACGTTCTTATATTATAGTTAGGCTACTTTTGAAGGTAACGGGCTTTGTTGATAAAATTGCTTCATTTTTCTTACACTTATAAAATTGTGCAACTATTTGTTTATCTTTTTTATAATATCACAAGAAAATTCATTGAGGATGGTGACAAAATGCAAAAATCGTAAAGTGATACCCTCGCAGCACCACTTTGGACTTTCACTAAGCACTTCCTTCTCATATTGTAAAGACATTGAGGAGTACACCCAAGTGGGAGAACCCCACTTTTGGCTAATGTTCTACATTTGGAACGTAATGTTACACTTTTTGGGACTGAATGAGATGTTGGTGTCAGCCTAATCGGCAGGTGGGATTAGAGCCTACCAACCATATTCAATACAGGTGATAAATTCCGAGCTGTGGAAAGCACCAGAAAGTCCACTCTAATAAGAGACTAAAATTACAGTGGTCTCACCTGTGAAAACAAGTTTTGAATTTCACTTGCTCCCTTGCAGAAGTCCTTGACAGCGAAGGCTTTTGTAGTCTCTGGTTGCTACTTAAATTTTTATGTCAAGTTTCCAGTCATATAAGTTTTTGATAGACATCAAGAATTCAGAGTGAATTTGAAAGCATTATCTGTACTGGTTTTGACTCTGTAAAAGTTATTCTGAAACTGCAAAACTTGCAAAACACCTGAAATATAGATAATGTAGCTATTATGTAGATATATTCATAATATAGCTCTGCATTGTCTGTCAATATCAGATGACAGACAAACATATGTCATCTGATAGTTGGTTCAATAATTGGTTAATCTGGTGTAGCATAAAAGCTGAAAATTATATCTTTGAACTACTGTACAATATCACTTGTCATGTGGCTGCTCATCAGAATCCCAATTATAGACTCAGCCTTATTTCATTAGTTACACGGACTCAACCCAAACAGAAGGACATTTATACTAAAAACGTAACTTCCCAGTCAGGCTGTAAACCCGTGAAGGGCAAAATATTTCCCTTTTCTCCATTCTCTGTGTCTCTTTCTGTCAGTTCACTGGACCTGAGCCCTGAAACAAACCTCTATAGACGACTCTCCCACTCGGATTTTTAAGAGTTATCTTGCCTGTTTTCTTCCAAAGCCTACAAAAAGATGCAAACTATCAGGTAAGAAATTTCTCGAGCATGTAATTAGCAGAAAAGTTCAGCAAACCCCAGGATAAATTTTAAAGATTTTTTTCAATGTGACTTCTTATTCCTCAGGTCTTTGTTCAATCCCAAGTGGTCGTCAGATGTTCGTCTTGAGGGGAAGACGGCCATAGTAACCGGGGCAAACACTGGAATAGGCAAAGAAACAGCTAAAGACCTAGCTGCTAGAGGCAAGCAGGCATAGTTAGATGTTTTCAGATAAAAAATATATATATATACAGTACAGACCAAAAGTTTGGACACACAGTTGTGTCCAAACTTTTGGTCTGTACTGTATATTTTCTTTCATCTGTTATTCAGATTATCCTGAGTGGAAAGTGTTTAAATTGTATAAAGTATATCCAATTGGCTTAAATCAGATTTTAAGCCGACTTAACACTAGGAACATTGACTACAAATTGTTCATTTTTATGACAACCAAAAACAAAACCACAACATTGCTCAAATTCACATCTGCATGTACAGACAAAAACCCATCACCGTTCAAAGGAATTAATCTGTCTTTGTAGGTGCTAGAGTGATTTTGGCATGCCGAGACACAGCGAAAGGAGAGCAGGCGGCATCTGACATCATGAGGGAAGTGAATGGAGATAAAGTGGTTGTCAGGCAGCTAGATCTGGCTGACACCAAGTCCATATGCCTGTTTGCTGAGAATATCTACAACAGTGGGTGAAACACGGACACAATGCATACAGGACAAAGTTAGAAATGTTTTCAAAAATCAAAGGGATATGACACTATTCTGTTTTTCAGCTGAGAAGACCCTGGACTACCTTATCAACAATGCAGGCGTTGCCATCTGTCCTTATGCAAGGACAATGGATGGGTATGAGATGCAGTTTGGAGTCAATCACTTAGGTAAGGGATAAAGATGTTAGAAAGTCTGAGATGCTTTTATCTCTCTTTAAGAAATGAATGAATCAGTTCTCTTTCTCTCTCTCAGTTCTGTAACACATCGGCCTGTTTCTTCTTCCTCAGGTCATTTCTTCCTGACTTTCCTGTTGCTGGACCTGCTGAAGCACTCTGCCCCGTCCCGGGTCATCAACGTATCATCCACAGTTCATGCCATGGGCAAGATCAAGTTTGATGATCTGAATGGGGATAAAGATTACCATCCCGTCAGGGCCTATGCTCAGAGCAAGCTAGCTAACGTGCTGTTTACCAGAGAGCTTGCCAAAAGGACTGAGGGTAGGGTGTGTTGGTGTTTTTTTGTAGGGGTGCGTGTTTGTGTGTGTCAGGCAGAGGCCTTAAGACTGACTGCCAGTATGGGTGTCCCTCCTTGTGTATGGAAAAACAAAAGGTCCACATCTGCTGCCAGTGTGAGAGTCTCATGCCTCAGCCACAACTGCTCTAAGCAAGGAAATGAGCAAGTAGAACCAATTTTAGTGAAAAAACAAACAAACAAAAAAAAACAAACATTTTCCACAAGTCACACCTACTTATCTCAGTGTTTCCAAACATATAAAGTAAAAGCATTAGTCATTTTGTAGCAGATTTTGCTTTGTTGTTTAAAGGGCAGCATTGAGTATTTTCCGGGTACATGGTGCCATTTTCTAACATAATCAAGTAACTATGTTAACATTAGTTGATATAAAAAATTCCATGTATATCAAATATGACTTAAAACAAAATTGACTTCATAATTTAGTGCCTTGAAATTAACTCTCCATCTCTTTAAGAAACTCCTGCTCTGTCTGACACTCCAGCGTCAGGAACATTTCTCTTCTATTAACTCTTTACCAATGTTTTTAGCAGCACTGCTCAGAGAAGTAGCTTGTATAATGACCTCAGCACATGCACAGATCCAGCAGGTGTTTGCTAATTACTGTTGGCTATTTTGAAGGAACTGAGTGGATGACTTTCAAGGGAGGGGGGGGCTCTGTGAGGTAGAAGGTCAGAGGCTTGGAAACTTCAGCTCCGAGGGGGAGCTTCGTCCTTAGTCCCCCCAAGTGTTTTGCACAGTTGAATGATTTCTCAAACCTGCATAACAAAATCAAGGCAACATGTCAGGTATGTTTTTTGATGAGGGAACGACATTATAACATGATGTAAAACTTAAAAAAGTTGATTTTACATAATACTGCCACTTTAAATGATGTAGACCACATAAAGCTTACCAACACATTTCAAGCTGCTATGAAGGGTGGAAAAATCTAATTCTGCATCTAATTCTCCCTTTTTCCCCTCTCTAGCTCTTGGTGTGATGGCTTTCTCTGTGGACCCTGGCATGGTGAACACCGAAATTACAAGGCACATCAGGCGCCCTCTTGTGGACATAGCTAAGATCTTCAGTTTCTTGATCCGAACCCCTGCAGAGGGAGCGTCCACCTCTATCTACTGCATCGTTACACCAGAGAATGAGATGCTCACCGGCGGATTCTACAAGTCAGTGAGACAAATTAAATAATGCTGTGTTTTATATAATAGTATAGTAAAACTGGTAAAAACAGAACTGTGTGAGATGAAGCGGATAAAAACACATACATTTTATAAAAGACCAAGTATAAAGACAAACACACAAATGAAAACAACAACAAAGACACAGTAGCCAGCAACGTTAATAATTCACCTTTTTAAATATCTTTACCTCAATCTTCCTCTTTTTCCAGGAACTGTGCCAGAGCAGACAGCTGCTGGGCAGGTGAAGATGATGGCACAGCTTTGAAGCTGTGGGCTGTGAGCTGCCACCTGCTGGGCATCCGCTGGAGATAAACAAATCTGACTGCACTGCGCAGCAACATTTATATACGCCTCAGAAATACCCTTTTCATCTTGTGATCAAAATGTTAAAATCCGCTGAACATTATCCATGTCCCTGACATGTTGTAAGACAACTTAGCCTACAACAAAATCACTGTTTAAGTTTGAGTCTTTACATAACTTATAAAAGATACACGATTAGATAAAATGACAGGGCACAATGGCCAGAAGATGGGTAAAATAAAAGCTACCATACTTGTGCGCTTCTATTTTTTTTTTTTCCATTGCCATCTTTGTTGTCCCACTGGAGCTTTCGCTACTTTCATTGCTAGCTAGCATTATTTTGACGTATTTAATGTTATGATGTATTTACTAACATAAACTGTATGTCATGACTGAATCACCAATGCAATTGTTTTCATTTAAAGGGGCAGTAGTGTTTTCCAGGCACATTGTGCAATTTTATATCAAAATTAAGTTTGCTTTAACAACGCTGTATATCAAATGTGACTTAACCCTCTGTGGCAACGCCATGCCACAGAGGGCTAGGGTGATAAGCAGGTGATAAGCAGGTCATCGATGAATAAATGGCCCTATTCCAAGGCAGGCAAAGACTGAAGCAATACCTGCCAAAACCAAAAATATGGGGCTGCAGGGTACTTCACATGGCTGGTGCAGATAGTGTTCTGTACAACTTTACAAACCTACACAGGGTGAGTCGTGCCACCACCAAATCTACCAGACATGGGAGCTGGTGGAAATGTTGTCCTTTGCTTGGCTCAAATTCTACCAAGGGATCAGAACTACAAACTTTTTAAAAAAAGAACCTGCAGCCCTCACTATAGTCATTGGAATCTGGTTGCTACAACTCATAGATAATCAGATAAACAGATGGTGATTCACAGGTATGTCAATAACCAAGTACCAGAAATGTGATATATACTCTTTTTCACATCGGCAAGCAATTTGTTCCTGATGTTTTACACATAATAGGGAAAAAGACTGATAGCAACATCCTTAGTGATTCCAACTCCACCAAACATACACACGTACAAACACAAATGCTCGTTTTAGTCATTTGTTTAAATGTAGCATTCATTAATGTATGTTGGTTGTTTATTTTATATTGGTGAGTTGGAACCATGTCTGATTTACTTTTGTCAACAAAAAGTTTTTTTTTTTTTTATGAATATAGTTTTTGTTTGATTTGTATTTTATTTCTCATAATCACTATAGAAAGCCTTGTAGCACAATGTTGCCCTGAGGCAACAAACCCAAATCTGGTTCCAGGAGGTGTCAGAGTCCAATTTTATGATTGATATGTAATTAGGGACCACTAAGCTCGCAAAGAATGCAGAAAAATATTTTTTTCCCCCCAAAAATAAAAAGTCATGCTTAAAAGTCAGGGTTAAAAGAAATTTGACTTTGTAATGTGACGGCTTGCAGTTGGGCCTCTGTCTCTTTAAGAAGCTCCTGATCTTTCTGGGAATCTGCTTTAAGTATGTGATCACAACAATTATTTTTTAATATATTTACAACATATTACAAATGTGTTCTTAGGAGGGTTGGACTGAGGAGTAGCTATGTAAATTAAGCAGACTTGCAGTTACACTCAGTGTTTGCTAATTGCTGCTACCACTGCATAAAACAAAAAAACCAAAAAACAAACAAACAAAAAAAATTAAATAAAGTAACACTCCAGGTATGTTTTTGATGAAGGAATAACACACACACACACACACACACACACACACACACACACACACACACACACACACACACACACACGCACGCACGCACACACACACACACACACACACACACACACACACACACACACATATATATATATATATATATATATATATATATATACATATATATATATTTTTTAATAAAGCTCAAAAAAGTCAGTTTTATATCAGTGCTATAACACAAGAGTAACCAATGACTATTTTGTGCAAAACATCCGAATAAGATTTTAATTTTTGAAGTTTTAATTTTTGCTGAATCAATCCTAAAGATTCAAGAGATAATGTCAATCAAATCTACTGTCAGCTTTAGTAGTTCTCTTTGATTTTTGGTAACTTAACCTTTGTATCTTTCTTCCTCAAAGCCCTCCAGTGTTTTTCTTTTCTTCCTGCTCCGTTTAATTTTGGACTCCTGTGACATGACGAGTTTTTTTGTTTTTATAATATTGCGCAAAATAAGATCATTTTGGGGGGTTTATGCCCCCAACACTGTGTAGACAGTACTTCCGACATGGCTCTAAATCGACCGAGTTATACGATTTCTTCGTTCAAAGCTCGTATGATCAAATTATCTCATTTTCCAAACACGTTACATGGTGAAGCGCTGAATTGTGGCCATTTTTTTTGTAAAGTGAAAGCCAGACGCATGAGGTTTGGGGTGATTCTCAGTCCGTAAGGAGAGGCAGGCGAGCAGGCAGGCAGGAGCCAACAGGAAAGCCGTCTGTTCTCAGGCTAACTCGTTAATCAAGCTTGCGCCAGCTGGCTTCTGATTGGTCCAGCCGGGAGATGCGAAATGCGCGCAGCAGGCTGTGTGGAGATGACAACCTGGGAGCCAGTGCTGAACCGTGTGGTGGAGACTGGAGGGGGAACGTCTGTTTGGTTGTCACTGAAATTGCCCACCGATCTTAAAGTGGAAATCCATTATTCTGGAGGAATAATGAACTGCAGGTAAGAGAGAGAGAAAAAATCTTACAAGAAAAAAAGGCTAAGAGGCTGGATCTAATGACTGCACTAACTTGAAATGGAAGAGGGAAAAAAAAGAACGTTAGTAAGAAGATTAAACTCCCACCAGACCTGGTCTTATTATTATTAGACTGTCTGGGCCAAGGATCAAAATTAGTTCATTGTATTTAATTGTATGTCTGGTACATAATAGATTCCAGCCTTTACTTAAAAACTGGGTTTCAATATAATGAAAATTGCTGTGGTTTCTTTTTTTTTTTCCAATTGTCTTTAATTTATTTTCTTGCTAATTCAACTAGACAAGACTTTATGAAAAGAAGCTAAATGCAACATCCTGTCATTCCAAATGTACTTTTACCCAGGAGTGCATGCTGTAACCACTGGTCATCTGAGGAGAGGTTGGATGGGAAAACAGTGATCATCACCGGAGCCAACACCGGTATCGGCAAAGAAACAGCCAGGGATCTGGCAAGAAGAGGTACAATCCAGTCAATTTCGTTTCTATGCCTCTCTCTGCTTCGTTGTTTCTAACTTTTACACTGTGACTTTCATGGAACATTCCACTATGCTTCAGGGATTTAAGCCCTTTCACTGCTTGGTGATGGAAGCTAATCTGAAACGTTAATCACACTTAATCTGTCTTGGTTCAACTTTACTATATACATTAAGCTGTCTCGCAGGGTTTTATAAACTCAGCATAACTTACAGGCTTAATAAGTTAGGCTGAAATAAAACTGCTACCTTCCTGGACATGTAAGCAATCATTTTAAAAGACAGATGGCAGTGATGCAAGTCAGATGAGGAATCGGGGAGACAGAGGGAGCATTGTGAGGGTCTGTTGCCCTCCTGAGCCAGACAGGCGACAAAAGAGAGAGTTTGGAGGGTGCACACATACACACATCCACACCCCCCCAACACACGCGCACACACCCCGACCCAGTGTAATGTAAAAACTGGTTCTGCATAGATGATTAAATCTGTTTGTTCGCCCAAGGCGCAGCGTGAGGTATGCCCCTGCTGCTTTTTGAAAATTACCACCATGCTTTTGAGAGTGCACCACTTCATTCTGTAAATGAAAGGGCAAGTGGGAATCATTTTCCTTTTTTATTACATGCCGTCGACCAGGGAGGGGGGTTGGAGAAAGAAAAAAAAACATATTATCTTTGTTGTTGAAAAATCAAATGAATGTAGAGCACTGTGGGAGAAAACAACAGTGTCAAAAGGGAGATGACAGAATAATGACCTCCTCTCTTCCTTCTTGCATTAGGAGAATTTACTGTCAGAAGATGCCTTCATTTATCAGTAAATTGGATTAAGTAATGACAGAATGGCATGATTAGGTTTGCACAGATTCATAACAGGCAGCAATACCTTGGAGCAGCTGCATCCTAAGGCACCGAGGGAAATCTGAACAAATCACAACTGTGTTGTATTTTTTCTTTTCTATCCTGGATGAAGTGCTTGCTTTTGGTAATTTTATCATGTCAAAGTCTACATTCTGTTTTTTTTTTTTTTTTTTTTTAAACAAGACCTGGGACTGCTTAGCCATGGATTTGAATTTACAGTGATTGATAACGATAACACATTTGATAATGACTGATTGCATTTAAAGAGACTCAGTCACTACTTCTAAAATGGGAGAGGAATTGAGCGTTCCCACGTGGGAGCAGCTGAGCACGAACAAAGACACAATAATGAGACACAGATGCTACATTCCAACTGATTAATGGCTCACCACTTCCTTAATTGCAGTGTGGAGCAGCTATCTGCAATGTCTGCTGTAGTTTTTCTCTTTTTTTTTTTTTTTTCATTGTCAGGATATTTGTGGTACAGTGTGGGGCTTTTGCCTTTGTAAATGTATATATATATTTATATTAGTTTTAATGGTCATGCATCCCAATCTTTGTGTGGGTGAGAGAAAGAATGAGTATTTTGTCCTCGAATCCCCTTTCTGAGCTCATTAAGGAGAATGCCTCATAATTTGCCTTGGAAGCAAAGCGGTGCCGTGGAACAGTTGGCTAAATGAGCTGCTGAAAGAGAGCTTAGAAATCATTAGAGAATGATCAAACGTGCACAAGGATTTTTAGGGACTTCATTTGTTATTTGATGTTGGTGGCTTTCTTTGCCTCTAATTGAATAAAAGTGATGCTCTTTTACACTTGCAAACCTGCTTGTGTTGAATCTGTCCCCTGATGTGCCTCCTTTTAAAGTTTCTACTCCTGTATTTTAGGAGTACAATGTGGCTGTTCATTTGTTACAAGATGCGGTTCAAAGACAAAAAGCTTTGACCAAATCAAGATGCAAGAATATAAAGTTAGATCACAGGCATGATCTCTATTATAAGCCACTGCTCCAAGTACGCCAGAGCTGAACAACTGAGGTGAATTGTAGGTGTGTGACTGGGAGAACACATTTACATGTCTCCATCATCTGGTTTTTCAGGCGCCCGCATCGTTATGGCGTGCAGAGACATGGAGAGGGCCGAGGAGGCGCGGACCGACATCTTGGAGGACACAGGCAATGAGAACATCGTCATCAGGAAGCTGGATCTGTCCGACACAAAGTCCATCAGGGCTTTTGCTCAAATTATTAACAAAGGTAGGTAGGTGGCGTTAAACTTATGACCAAAGTAAGCCGTGAATAGATTCTTTGACCAAACAGGTTTTAGTAGCTTGAAAGAAAATATTTGGCAGTAAAGACTGATGGTTGAGGTTATTACTGTTGGTTGAATTTATGACCCTATAGGGATGAATGATCTTCTTCAGCCACTAATGGTTGTGGTATACATCTAGTGTTGCTTTTTATTGGTCCTACTTTATTTTCAATATATATGTTTCCTTTAAAAATGCAGTATTACCTTTCATTGCTATGCTTTTAACATTCATATTCATATTTACCCATGTAGCAACATCATAATTACTTTTGGAATATTTTTACCATTTTTTTGTGAATGACACAAAGATTGCTTAGAGATTTCAGTTTTACTTAAGTCAAATTAGACGTTTGCATGCATTTCTTTTCTTTGTATGCAGAATCTGGTAAGACTGTATGACATGAACATACCACACCACAAAAAAAACCCAAAAAAACAAATGATACTCTGTGGGCCACACAACAGATTGTTTATTTTTATACACTGTAATAAACAAAAAATCTGGTTTCTATTGCACTAACATTAATATTGTCAATGCTTTCTAGAAGAAAAGCAAGTGAATATCTTAATAAACAACGCAGGCATCATGATGTGTCCTTATTCCAAGACTGTGGATGGCTTTGAAATGCAGTTTGGAGTTAATCATTTGGGTAAGTTATATTGCAGTGATATCTTTTATATATATATATATATATATATATATATATATATATATATATACACATATATATTTCCTGAATGTTGCAGTTTTAAGGCACCTAAGAACTATATAAAATAGCTTGGATGACTGATGTGAGTTTATTCATTTCTGTATTTGGGAGAGGTAAGTTTAAATAGACGGCAAGACTGGAAAGTGAGAGGCGGGATTCAGTCTTAATGGCAACACAACTGACAAACACATCAACCTGAGAAGATTCTGGAGCAGCTTTTTTTTTTCCTTTTCAAGATGTCACTGTGTATCGGACCGTCTCTTACTCCCAGATGATGTTTATTTTTTGTGCATTATTTTTGTCACAAACTGTCAGTGTGAGCAGCCTGTGCTCAGACACGTTTGCCCACACACATATGGACACCAAGTCGCACACAACGAGACACAAGCCTACACGAGTTTTAAGAAAAGATTCCGTGCTGGAGTATGAGCAATCTTCCAAATAGTGGCAGTGTTTATGTGAAGAATAAAACAAGAAATTAAGAACTGTAAAGACATATTCTGATAGCATTTCAAAGTCTACAGAGCAGAAATACTTGCAGCAATTGCACTTACTGCCATGCATTCTTGGATCTTTGTGGTTTGGATATCTCACTGAATGAATGAACATGTCAAGATACTTCACAACAGTTAAAGCCATTCAGCCGCAGAGCCACAAACTATTTTAATGATTTATGTAATCTGACTTTCTTTAAGGTCATGTCCTCTTAACCTACCTGCTGCTTGACCTCATCAAATGTTCTGCTCCGGCCCGCATTGTAGTCGTGGCATCGGTGGCCCACACTTGGACTGGCCTTCGACTTGATGACATCAACAGTGAAACGAGTTATGATGCTATGAAAGCTTACGGACAAAGCAAACTGGCTAACGTCCTGTTTGCACGCTCTCTTGCCAAACGGTTACAAGGTGAGAATGAACTTCCGAACCATCAGTAAACAAATATTAATATAAGACATGTCTTCAACCCCAAAACAGATGCTGTGTTGTAAGGGGCATACACATCCTGGTATTTGATAGAATATTAACATATTTTTTTCATAAGAAGCCACAGAAGCCCGAACAGCAAACATTTGCAAATACTTGAGAACCTCTCTAGAAACGCATATAACTGTCTATTATAATAGTTCACACATAGCCAATCAGCGCCAAGGAATATGAATGGTGCTGCTGGATTGGCTGTCTTTTCAATTGCCATCCAGTAGCGTGTTTAGTAGCATTGCACATAGATATTTCACCTTCCCAAGTTGCATTTTTTAAAATATGTATTTTAAACATACACTACCAAAAATGTTAATTTTACAGGAATAATTCTGAGTTGGATTCCACAGAAAAATCTGTGGCTAGTTTAATCTCCGAATACTGAACTGGAAATAGGTGGGCGTCCTCTGTAGGTCTCATTGAAACCCAAATTTGATGAATTATGGATGTTTATAGGACCTCCATCCAATTAATCAAAAAATGATAATCCAAATGTCAGTTTATATGTACAAAACACACTTTTCATTTTGTTATGTTAAACATTATAAGAGTTATCTACCCTTTTTTTCCACAATATGCACAATAATTTGTTAAAAACGAAATTTCCATAAAATAGTTTGCGGCTATAGTGTGACTAAATGTGAAGAAGTTCTCAGGGTGCTTTCAAAATTGCAGTAAATGTAAATCTCGCCTTTGTTCATGCTGTAGGAACTGGTGTCAATGTCTTTTCTCTGCACCCGGGGGTGGTCCAGTCTGATCTGTGGCGACACCAGCACCAGTGCATACAAGCAGCAGTGAAGATCTTCCGGATTTTTACCAAGACAACAGTGGAGGGAGCACAGACCACCATCTTTTGTGCTGTGGAACAAGGCCTGGAGAGCCAGAGTGGAAACTATTTCAGGTAGCTTTAGCCAAGAAGCTCAGTAACTGTTAATCCGTAACATACTGCACATTTACTCAGCAAAACTTTACAAATGTACAACTTTTAACAATGGCACAAAAGAACCAGGCAGGATCTAATGACCAATTTCTGTCACTGTTTGTGTTCAGTGACTGTGCGCCCGCACGCTGCTCAAGGGCTGCTGCTAATGATGACTTGGCCCAGACGTTGTGGGAGGTGAGCTGCGACATGCTTGGCATCACCTGGCAGTGAAGAGCAGCGGTTTAACTATGTGTTATACATATCACATGTCGAAAGCACTGTTATGCACTTTTATGAATCCTTGACTCGTTTGAAAATTTTGGCTGTTCTGAGTGACGTTGAGTGTGAAGTAACGAGGACTGCTCTAAGTTTTTCTTTCATTTTCTGTCAACAAAAAGAAATCACATGTTGTATTTAATCAGCATTTATGGAATTATATCTGATGTAAAACCTTTTTAAAGCATTCCAGATACATAGATTTTCTAAGTATTTATTTGTTGTGTATCTTGTACTAAAACGGTGCTTCGTCATGAGAATAAGTTAACCAGTATGTTATGCTTTAATTTAGTTGAATAAGACCTGAGCTGCTAAAGTCATTACATGCTATTGCTGTTTCATTTTACAAGTCTTTATTACTAAGATGGAATGTAGCATTTGTTTAGCTATATTGCAACAAAGTTTGAACAAACTCAAAAATGCTGTTATAAGGCTATTTACTCTGTATTTTTATTATTTACATCGTTTACATGTAAGTTGACTTCAAAGAAGATTCTGTGAACTGTTACTTAAAGGTGTTACTGATGCTAATTCCTCAATAGTTACGTACACAAATAGTCTAATTTTTAAAGAGTCAGCGAGGATAGATTCCCCTGCGGATGGAACGCGCTGAAAATCTTCCTTTGTTAGAATCCTTGTTCCCTTTGTAAGGCTCTCTGTACATCTATCGATCAGTAAAAATCCAATCCATGTAAACAGTTTTATATTGAACTGTACTTTGCATCTGGTTTATTCAGACATTCTGCAGTTTTTTTAATAATTCTTTTCTCTCAAAAGAAGGCAAAGCAACATCAGCGAAATTCATGACGGAGATAATGGGTTGCAAAAGAATAAGCTTATAAAGTGTCAGCCTGCTGAAATTTGACAGTAATGTGAAACATGCTATGTAACAGGATGACATCTTGTAAAAGTTTTTTTGACCAACATTTATTTATTTATTTAGTTTGAACAGACAAAAAGTAAACTCTACAACATTTTGTAGCGTTGCGCTCGTTTGTCAGAAATTTATGTATATATATATATATATTTTTTTTCCCCCTTAAACTCGTTGCTCCAGATGAAGTTACATGAATGAATTTAACACAATTGGATAATAGCGAGGAGTTAGAGGCTCTTACTCTTTGAAGTTAGCCATCTCATCCAAAATAGATGGCACAATTTGTGACCTCATGATTTTTTTTTTTTCTTGATTGTAACATTTATAAAGTTAATACTGTAATCATGCTGCTGACTCATGTTGGCTTTATGAAACCAGAGAACGACTAAAGTGAACATACCAGAACAAGAAATCTCTAATCTTAATCTAAATCACATGAGGGGGTAAATATTAGAAAGAATGTTGTATGAGTAACAAGAGGTAGTAAGAGTATTGAACACATATCCACTCTGCAAGAATGCTGATATGCAAATAGGCGGGGGTGACAAACCAGGATAAAATACAAAACAAATATTACTATTAAGAAGGTATTTGACAAATAATTTAAGAGCTGTGTTGTCTGACTATAGTAATGTAAAAGTCTTAGAATGTGGCCTCAAAGATTTTTTTTTTTTTTGCATTTTCAGCCACTTGTTGGTAGCTTCTTCAATGGTTTTAAGAGTAGTATCTTGTTAAAGACTAATCTCACTTAAGACTGAAGCACACGATTGTGCAAAAAAATAAAAAGCATTTGCAGGTGAATTTTCTGTCTGACCACCAGACAAACTAAATTGTTCTAATTAAATTTATTTTCAAAGATAAATTGAAGGAAAATATACCGTCTGCAGACCTTGAGACGTTAGATTTAATTAGTTGATAGTTGATAGTCTATTTATTGATAATTAAAGTTGTTTAAAAATATTTCAGATAGTTACAAAAATATGAAATTAATTTACAATGTTTATTCAACACACAATGTCAAAAGAGATCTCAGTGGTAGATGAATGGTTTTAAAAACTGAAGTAAGAATAAATAAAAGTGGAGGTTTGACTATCGGAACAGAAAACTAAATGCAAATGAATTAAATTAAAATTAAAATCAGTAACAGTATTTGTGGCTAAACAGCTGAGGGACATCTTAGACAATGGATTTACAGAAACAAAACCAAAAGAAGAACACAAAGTTGTAATACCCTAGAGAGGACATATGAACTTCGGTTATTTCTTTGTTGAATCATAAATCTAAACTGGGAAAATGGATGAATAATATTTGTTGGTACAGGTGCAACAAATAAATTAATATGTAAAAAAGTGTTAACACTCTTTCAGTGATTATTTAACAAAAATAATCACTTTTTATTGAGTAACATATTATATATTGAGCTGTTTTACAGTATATAGTGCAAATTCATTTATCAGTTATGTCAGTGTAATAAAGCTCTCACTCTCTCTAATGTGTTCTTTACGTGTGCTTCCTGCAGAGACACATTAAGATACAAGAAACCATTATTTATTTGTTTATACAGGATAAAAAAATATATACGTACTATAGCTAGAATTGCACTGTGAAGGGAAACTTAAAATAGGACAGAATTTAACATAAATCACTTGTGCCATCACAAGGATGCGATTCCAAGCCTTAAAATGCTTCTGCAGCTTTATTCATTCTATTAAAAATAAGAAGATACAATAACTTACTACCACGTCATGGTGTAGAAAACCTCCCAGCCTGCAGGCGGAGATGTAGACGGAAACGTGTACAACCTGAAAAGGAAGAAACACGTCACACGCATGCGCTGTTTAAGACTACGTCAGCTTAGTTTTTTCTTCTAGCCGTGTCGAAGCTACGTGGCCACAACTACTTTGTGTTCTGAGAAAAAACAGGACGGAAACAGGTAAAATAACTGCTTTTAATCAGTCTTATTGTATTTTTTGATTAAAATCATAATGGACGAAAGAGTTTGAGGAGCTTCGGCGTAACAAGTTTAACTTTAAAAAATGCTTTGTCGAGGTTAGCTTGTCCTATTCTAATATACGGTATTAGTAATAGAAACTGATTTGTTAAACGGCTTTGTATCACGTTTTCAATGTTAAGGTGCCACATGTTTTGTATAAAGTTGTCACAGCGTTCGTGTTTGTTGCAATAGAAGTAAATGAATGCAATTATGAAGTGATTAAAAGCTGAAACGATGAAGTCAACGTCAGCGCTAAAGAAAATGTAAGCTACAATGATGACCTGTGATTTCTCTTTGCAGCACAACCATGGATCAGGTGATGCAGTTTGTTGAGCCCAGTCGGCAGTTCGTCAAGGACTCCATAAGGCTTGTGAAGAGGTGCACAAAACCAGACCGAAAAGGTATTTTTTCCCGCCCCCCCTATCCCTTTTGGTTTAAATAAAGCCTGAGGTGTTTCGTTAACCTATCCCGGCTTCAAAAGCAAGTTCAATTTCACCTTATATTTCACTGTTATTTATATATTTATTTTACAATATGGGTGTTTTTTTTTTTAAGAATTTCAGAAGATTGCCATGGCCACAGCAATTGGGTTTGCCATCATGGGCTTCATTGGTTTCTTTGTCAAGCTCATCCATATCCCCATCAACAACATCATTGTGTAAGTAAAAACAGCACTTTAAATACTACTGAATATGATGGAGAGTTGCACTTATTTCATTGTACTTTTGTAATGTGAAACAAGTCAGTCAAACAGAAAAAGATGAAGATTAATTTATACTTGGATGATTAAAATTATTATGAAAGATTGCAGACACTTTGGCTAAGCAAAAAATATAATAATGCCTATTGGCATATCAACATGTTGCGCCATAGCAAGTTTCAGAGTTTTATTGTCTGTAATTCAATGGAAGTTGTTTTTATTTTTTTTATGGAAACAAAATACATGTAAGTAAACCTTATGAATTAGGCCTTAATCACAAACCACAGTTGTATATTTTTGTGCCTAATTACTTTCATAAATTGCTCAATATTGCCACGTTAGATTAATTCTCTATGGTTCATTTTCAAAAACATGCATCCCACCTGCTTCCAAGACCAAACATCAGCAATACTATTATTATATTTGCTTAAAAATAATAAATAAAATAAAATGTGGCTAACAAGGTGATTGCAAATGTTAAAACATTTTATTTTGCAAGTAAAATAGTATATGTATGTCTTAATTCTTGCTATAAATCCCTAGAAATAAGTAAAACATAAGCATCACCTTAATCTTCAGTCTTGAAATATTGGAAAACTGCTCTTTTATGATATACGCGCTTCATAAATTTAGTTATGATGCAACATGTATTCTTTAACTCCTTACTGGTTTTCTTAATTTTACAATTACTTACCAAAAAAGCAGAGATTTTGTTCTTTTGCAACATTTTTTCTATCTTGTAAAATAGGGCTGCATAAAGAAATGAGTTTGACTTTTAAGTTTTGATTAATGCTAACATTTATTTTTGTTTTTCTTCTAGTGGTGGTTAAATCTTGATCGAGCCAAATCTACCTGGACAGACCTCGGTGCAAAGTGTTATTAGTTGTGATGGCGAACTGAATGGACATTTTTACATTCTGTGCTCAACATTTATATTTTGTTGTGTAAATAAAAAAAAAAATTAAACACACATGCTGATTACTTTTTAATAAATTGGGAAATTTGTCACTTTATTGTGAAAATGGTTTTTAATTTTGGAATTGAGTGCAATAATACAGTTATGACAAGCCCAAATATAAAACATGACATAAGGCACTATTCACTTTTTTGGGCGGGGGGAAAAGGAGATGGAGAAGTTGAAAGCACATGGTGTGGGATACAGTTCAATGTGATGTTACGGACATGATCTACAGTTAGCAAATGGCTTTACATCATTTCTGATCTTTCAAAGTGTGACTAAATTCACTCCATAACAATCTGTATTTCTTAAACAAGTGTTTTTTGTTCTACCTTGTTTTAAAAACAAAACAAAAGGTAGTTACTTCTGACGGAACAGTCTGTTATTTCTCATTAATGTGGATGCCCATGCTCCAAAGCAGAGGCTGGTCTGTGGTCACAGTCACAGGCTTCCTGGGGCTCCTTGGTGCTGTGGGTTCATAGGTGTTGGAGGTGCTCACAAGCTTCCCAAACTGCAGGACCTGTTTATCTGGACAGACAAGACATGAAAAGTTACCTACTGAAAGATGCCAACCAAGCTGTGTTGTTTAGGGGAAATACTGTATGTTCAGTGTCGGATTGTCGTGACATAGAGGCTTTTGCCGTTCATAATACAGCAGAGTTACAGCTCTGGTTGACGTAGCTGGGAAAGTTTGTTCCTGAACAAAATGTAGAAACCTGCAAAGCCTAATCTGTAAAATTCTAATGCAAACACTTTCACTTTCTAGTTAGTGAAGTCTTAAGTAAGACAAAGTTGACCACAATAGTGAGGAACTAATCTGCACATTTTGTTACACATCCTTCATGCAAACAAATCATAGGATTTACTGTAAAGGCTTCAAAAAGTCCAATACTTCTTGGTATTTTAGATACGTTTTCAGCTTAACAAATTTTTATTTTATTTTTTTGTCAAATTGGACACAATTTTGTATGCCATAAGCTTCAACAATTAAAACAAAATGTAGTTGGATTAACTCACTTTCACTTCCAGCATCATCAAACTAAACACACAATTGTTAGTTTTAGCAAAATATCACTTTTTAAAGCTTAATATAACCCTGTGAATAGTTAAAGGACACTGGCCTATGCCATCTCAACAGGAAAATAAATGGTCATTGCTGACCTCTAGTGGCCAAAGTTTATACATCAAACTGTAAGGGAATACTGTAATCTGCCATCTGAAATGAATTTACAATTACTAATGGTTTATTTTTTATTATACTAGATTATTGGGATTTAGTATTGAATATAGTTAATTAGTGACCATGTTTAAAACTTAATACTTTTTTCTGTTAAATTAGTGTATGTAATAAAATACTTAAGCATCTTTCTCTGGGTTGTTCCATGCAAAACCTCTGGACTCTTGCCGGTTTAACTTTCTTGAGTGTGTTGTCATTTCGCTTCATTCTTAACTATATGATATCAAAGTTTATCAAAGATTTTCAGCAAGCATTTCTACAGTGAGCAGAATTAAAAAACAAAAGAGGATACAAGTATGCAAGGAAGAAGAAAGGGGCAACTCAAGGAAGAACGCATGAAGGTTAGACATTAATGTCAGAAGGAAGAAAGGGCAGGGAGAACAAAAAAAAAGTAGAAAAGAGTAAAGGCAGGGAAAGGAAAGAAAGGGCACAAGGAAGGAAATGAGGGAATGACAATGAAGAAAGAAAAGGGCTCCAAAGAAGGAAATTATGAGAAAGAAGGTATGTAAAACAGAAGAGAGAAAGAATGAAGGACAGTGGAGGAAAGTAGTTAAAATGCTTAGACAGAAGAAAGTTAAGACACAAGATGAGAGAAGAGCATGTGAAAGAACAAAAGGATGAAAGAATGAGGAAGGGCGATTACAAGGAAGTAAGAACGAAGGGAAAGGGAAACAGAAGGAAAGGAGAACAGAGGAAGGACACAAAGAAGGAATGAACGTTCCACATTTAGATTACAGCACAGGAAAATAAGTCTGGAAGAAGATATATTTTTCCGTGTCTATCCGGACTTGGAATTCACTAAAATAAAATTCTGTGTAGACTACCTTCTTTCTTTATCTGCTTATAGAAAAGTGCAGTAGCTTTAGCATTTTAAACCCACATACACTCAACCAGCAAGTAATTATAAGGCCATAACTGTTTTTTAAACTCACCTCTAAGAAATTGGAGAGCAAATGGTGCTCTACACAAGTAATTGAGCCGTACTAAATCTGGAAAAATAGTCTGTTTTATGAAAACAATTGGCCAAATTAGAGCACTGTATTTCTTTTCATTATCCTAGTAGTACAATAGCCAGACCTTTAGCTCTCAGCTGTGATGACTTCGCAGAATTTTTCATAAATAAAATCCATTGAAAATAAAAAAATGCAATCCTCCAAAAATTAGTAAGCAGTTTTTCTCTAAAGAGCCTAGTGGTTTTTCCTGTTTAGCATAAGTTATCATCTTCACTCTCAGTTATCGCTAGATGCTCATGCATCTAGAGGAAGTACAGGAAAGTTAGTGACACAATTTGTTAGGTTTCTTTAAAGTTTACCAATAAATAATAAACTGAATGTTGACTTTTATTAAATTAATTTCTGAGTAGGATCTAGTAGGAATGCATAAAATGAATATTATATCTATATGACTGAATTAAATGGATGATATGTGCATAGTTTGGACATTTTTATTATTATTTTTTACAGTGCCTTAAGATATTTGTTGTGAATTGGCACCATGTGAATGAACTTAATTGAATTGACTTGAACTTCTGAATAACCTTTTCATAAATGCAAACAACCAAGTCACGGAAGGAAATAATCTATAATCTCTCTAAATCAGGGCAGTTTTGTTGAATTCAGTCAGGAAATAATAATTGGTCTGGTAAGGAACAAATACATGACTGTGCTTCAACAGGCAGGAATGACAAAAATATGAAATCGACCATCACCGTTTTTCAATTACGAGTTACGTTTATTTATGCAGCATTAGCTCCGAACAAGCAGCACTGACAAGCTCCGAGAATGGAGCTGCTGAATCGTGTCTAATATGAAAAGGGCAAACTCACCAAGAACATTTCTCTGTTATTTCTGCACCTTTATCTGTCACAATGTCTTTAGCATCGGTAGCAAGTTAAATATCAAATCAATGAATGACTGCACAGTACAGCAATTCTGCAAACATCTTCTTTAAAAGTGTTGCATGACAACACTGAAGCTTCGTGGTTTTTATTTAAGGAGCCGATCATGCACACACTATATAAATACATATAATCTCCATTTTAATTTGTATCTTATATTGATCTGATCATCTGCTTTGGTTGTTCGGTGTCCAACTGTGTTGAATGATCACTGGACCGATTACCACAAGCCACAGCTGGAACAAAAGGTCCATCGAAGGTCAGGATACAACTTGTCAATTATCGCTTCTCTATTTAAAGCTCACCTTAAGTGTGGAAACAACAATGCTATGCTAAAAAGGCTGTCTTGTTCAGTGGTGCCAAGATACCAATCTGTATTCTGTCACAGATCTGTTGCTTGCACTTTCAAGAAAGCTTAAGGTACGGATATGCACGCCGAATAACTATTCTGTTTCTAAAAAAATATTGCAAAAACCTCAAAAACCTTTCTCTACATTGTCATAATGGAGTGTTTCCGTATTTAATGTTGAAAAAGATTAATTTAATATACTTTGGAATAATCCTGTAACATAGGAGAGTGTGGAAAAAAGTGAAGCTGCGAATACTTTCCGGATGCTCGGTGTGTGTGTGTGTGTGTGTCTCTGTCTGTCTGTCTGTCTGTCTGTCTGTCTCCTTTGAAAATGTTGATTTGTTTATGGACAGAAAAAAGTTCTGGAATAAATTTTCTTGTTCAAATGCTTTTACGTCACCAGACACTGCCATTTCCTATATGCACTGTATATAATCAAAGTCCATTTTTGTAAGTTGTTCTTTTCATCTTTAAAAGATGGACTGACTAGAATGTCTATATCGCATCATTTAGGCTGTAAAAGTTGATTTCCCCACATGTTCAATATTCAACTGGTGCGTAAGTGATTTTTTTTTTTTTTTTTGAGTGTACGGATGCAGTTCCAGCTCAATTAAACTAGGTTCAGTTTTTCTATATAGTACAGATTCATAACGAATATCGTCTCTAAGCACTTTACAAGAGAAGCAGATCCAATTTATATACAGAAATATGTGTTCAATTTAAGGATATTAACAGATTCAAAGTAAACAGGTTGAATAAAAGGAAGTCCTGGTCATTAGTTCACATAAAGCATACTGAGATGAAGGTAAATATTAGATCAGTGAAATCCTTATGGTAAAGACTCCCTGGACTCCTTATGAAGCAATTATTGTTTGAACAGTCCTGCACTTTTCTTTTTCCCAGTGTTTAATGACTATGTAGTTGCAGTACAACTACATAGCATATTGTATCACAAAAACCCCCCAAAAAACAACATATAATTTCAAATGTGGAACATGCGTAGAAATTTCCCCTAAAATGATCAAATTAACTTTATATAGGACGTCTATGCCTACGCATACTTCCTATAATACTAAAAATATGTCAAATGCTGCATTAATATTACAAATGCAACAACTTGCACTGCTTGATCACCATAAACAGAATTTCAAACATCGTAAAAGAAAACATCTCTTATAAATATGCAGAAGCTGTTGTTGAAACAATATCACACAAAGGCAAAACTAAATGTAGAAGAACAAAGGCAGAAAGGAATGAAGCAAATCATTTGTCCACAGGCGGCTGCAACCACATCAAACGGGGACAAAGAAAAATCCCATCCCGCTTCAAAGACTCCCAAATAAGCAAGGTATTAGAGCAGCTTGACTCAGAATGAGGAGGATAATAAGTCTTTTGTGAAGTTAGGTTACTTAATAACTGAGTGAGCACAAAGGCACGATCACTTTGCTATGGGTGTAGGAGAATTACATCAGGCTGTGCTTGAACATCTTTCTTGGCAGGATAATGGATTTCCACTGTATTTTTACCAGCATGAGGTTGTCAAAGAGTTGGAGAAATGGAGAGTTATGTGTGAGTGAGCTTGTTTGTGGCTCTCTTCAGACGGGTCAAAAGTTCTGGAGAGGGTAGGCGTAACAAACAAGAGCTTCAATTCTCATCCAAATGGGAAAAATAAAATGTGCTACCTCCGAACCTCCTTTCATGAACACTGTAGTGCTGAGCGGAAAAATGTATTTTTCAGCCAAACGGGGAACGTTCTTATTATTTCTTTTTCTCACGGCTGGACTTAAATATTATGAAATATAGATGGAAAGGCTGCCTGAAAGTATATATCAAACATAAGTCTGGAAAACCACAGGACTATGTGTTCAGATTACTGCTAAGACAAATGTCCACACATCAGTTTTACATGGGTAGTAATGGGACACGTAATTATCAAAACTCCCACCAGGGGCACCAGAGCACAACAATAGGGAATGCATGGGAGGCATTCATAACAGGATGGCAAATGTGATTTGTACAAATACAGCTGTTGTCTGTGAGCACTTCCATTAACAAACCTCCACACACACACACGCACGCCCACACACAAAGGTGTGCGTGCTAACTTTACAGATCACTAAAGGCTTTCAAATAGCTTCATTAGCAATCACCTCCTCAAAGCTGATAACGATCAATAACTGCTCCCCCTCCCCACTCCGTGCAGAGGGGACCATGATGAGCGTCGCACCCCCTAGTGATAACAATGGAGATGTTTGCTGCCTGTAATTGCATTTCCAGCGCCACAGCCGAGAGGGCCCGTCAGCTGTAAGTGGGGCCGTATTTACACAACAAATTACCCAGGAGAGAGGGTGGCTAAGGAGAGACTCTGCAGACATGCAGACACTCACGTTGTAGTGGACAGGTGGGGTGGGTGGGGGGGCATTATGAGTGTTTCTGGCCTTTTCTGAAAGATAGAGAGGAATGCTGCTGCTCTATTTTTGTATCCTAATGGTGTTGTGTAAAGAGGCTTTTGGGGGACCTGCTAAAGGTGGCAAAAAGATTTTGAAATGCTCAAACAGTGCAGTGCAACTGTTGAGGTAAATGGGACTTTTCAAAGCCACTATTTATGCTAGCATATAAAAAAGTAGCAACCTAAGCACTTTTTAAATTTTTTATTTCACTTTGCATCATATACAGTTGGATTAAAAAAAAAATACAATGAGTTTAGTACGGTGGCCGACAGGTGCAAATGCGCAGCAAAAGAGAAAACATGCAAACAAAAAAGAAGACACCCCCGAATGAAATGCAGCAAACAAAAAGAGAGACGCAAACACCCCCGAATGAAATGCAGCAAACAAAAAGTGTTGAAAACAGAAGTGCTCCAGACCACTAGGGGGAGTCAAAGAAAATAGTATTCATTTCTATGGGACCAGATGCAAGATTCAGAGAAAGAAATTTGAAAGAAAGTAAAGGTATCTCACTGAATCTTGCATCTGGAAAGTGTGATTATTGTGAGAAGTCTGAAACAATAGAGCATGTTATTTTAGAGTGTTGTAAGTATGAAGAAGAGAGAAGATGCATGCTGAGAGAGTGTGTAGGTATTAAAGAAAGGTTTAATTTAATAGAATTTTTGAGGAGAGATTTCGGGAGTAGACATATTCAAATAATTATTCGGTATCTTAAAAAAACAAAGCTATTTCATAGGATATGAGTAGAGCAAGTTGGGTGTGAATGTGTAAAGAATATCAAAGAGGGGTATATAAAGTTATAAGCAAGTTGGATAATATAAGCAGGTGTGTATGTGTGGGGGTATGTTTAATCAGGAGTTAATGGAGGGAAAAGGTAGAAAGTGAAAGTTTATAGACCATCTCGAACCACACTCCATACTGGTAAGTGGCGGTAATGCTACTGTAAGTTTGTTGCCAACCGCCAATAAATACCAAGAAGAAGAAGAAGAAGAATCTTGCATCTGGTCCCATAGAAATGAATACTATTTTCTTTGACTCCCCCTAGTGGTCTGGAGCACTTCCGTTTTCAACACTTTTTGTTTGCTGCATTTCATTCGGGGGTGTTTGCGTCTCTCTTTTTGTTTGCTGCATTTCATTCGGGGGTGTTTGCGTCTCTCTTTTTATTTGCTGCATTTCATTCGGGGGTGTCTTCTTTTTTGTTTGCATGTTTTCTCTTTTGCTGCGCATTTGCACCTGTCGGCCACCGTAGTTTAGGCTGCAAAGAATGCATTGTTACTTTGGGTGGTTAGAAACTACCAAAGATCTGTTAAAATTAGATGTTTTTGAACAATGCTTTTATTGTGGAGGAATATATGCTGAAAGCAACCACGAAATAATGTTTTGTGCCAACTAATTCCAGTGCTCTAAATGAAAGGATTTATAATACGTGACCACGCTGAAATCCGCTAAATTGGTAAGATTTTTAAGCAAACAAGTTAAAGTTATTTTTTTAGATTTGCAGTTTGTGAGCAAAGTTGCAGTTTGTATGCAAGGAATAAATAAAGAGGAGGTACACACAATAATTTCCCCCGTGAACCTCTGAGCTGCTTGTGGTTTTGCAATATAAAATCAGATAAGTATTTAAGTGCTGAGAAACAAGATGATTGAAGAGATCTGAACCAGACTGTAAGTAGGGCAGAATTTCAAACTTACGTTTATGGTAAATTTTAGAGTTAAGAGTAGCTTAGATTTTCCTGAAGCTATTCTCCTCTGGGATTGGGGTACTAATCCCACAGAAGAAATTAGTAGCCCTTCTCTGGCTACTAGAGGAAAGAATACCTTTACTCTTCAGGTATTCTCCATTTAAGCACTTTTTGCAATTATTGCGGCTCAAACCATATATCTTGTCTTTTTTTTTCTGTAAACACCCGGCCAGGATGAGTGGGCTATGTCCTATGTTTCTCATTTGTTTAGCAGAATTTGTCTTTTAGAAGGAGTCACTGCTACCACTAACCATTATACCATATTTGTTGTGATTCCTAGAGAAACATGCCTGGGTCAGTTCATCTTTGTTTAGCAGTGTCTCTATTTTGGACAGTCATTTCTCCCAACAACCTACTGTCCTCTTTTTGTTATTTCTGACAAAAAAGCACTTCTGTCTCAGTGTCTCTGTGTTTACCTTTTGTCTTTTTCCTGGGTGGAATTATAAGGGAGGCATTAAGTTGTTGGACTAGTGCTGCTCTGCTTAGCCGTGTCTCTCCTCTAGATGGAGTCATCAGTAGAGCTTTTGCTGCTATTAACTTTCTTTCATGTACTCTTCCTGTTTTTCTATGCCAAAGAGAGTACTCCCAGCTCAGTGCATTTTATTTAGCTTTGTCTCTTCTCTGTCTTTAACAATCCACAGTCTGTATTCTGCTTCCATTATTTTGTGTTATTCGGCACTGATAAAGTTAGCTTGTTAATTTGATTGTTAATGGCATTTCTGCTATCAGCTATCTGTGCTGCTCTTGTTCATTTCCCCCCGAAATGTAGACTTTGTTTGTTGCTTATTTGTTAAGTTGCGTCTCTATTTTGAATGGAACAATTTCTGTCATTAACTATGTGAACTCTCTGATTTTCTTATTTTGAAGAAAATACCCATGGCAAAGTGCTTCTGTTTTAAACTGTATCTCTCTTCTGGATTAACCTACTTTTCCCCATCCCGATAGAAAGCCCCCTCGGTTATGTGGTCTCATGTTAAGCAGTGTTACTCTGTTTGTCTTTCCCACACAAAGAACTCCGATGAAATTTATTTATTTATTTTTTTTACCTGTATTGTTAATGTTTTTCTTAAATTTAGAAAAATTTGGACCAAATTGAATTTATGTCCCTGGACATGAGCTGGACATATTTGTCAAGATCCTTCAGAAGACTGTTGTTATAAAGATGTTGTAAGGAATTGAACCAAGCAATAAATTCGGAAAACAAATTTGAGAAAAGACAAATGAAACATATGACAATTACATATTTTGGAATGTTTTTCTTCTGCTACATAGGTCTTATAATAAGCCAGCTTGCAAATGTAAATCATTTCTTTTTTGACAGATATTACTGTGCTTCTGGATGATCTAGTAATATGGAAAGCAAATCTAAATGGAATGAAAACACCTTTAAAAACAACAGCTGATCACAAAGTGAAACAAATCATTTACATTCCCATTATATCTGAACATGTCCCTTTTTAATATGACTTGTCATGGAGACAAAACTCATTCTGTCAGGTTGAAGACCCCGCTGTTATCCAGAACACAGCGCTATCAACAGTTATGCTGCATAATGGGAAAGAGAAAATGGTTTTCAATAAAACATGTGTATACAGTAATAAGCTATTTGAATTACTGAAATGGAGTGAACACGTGATTTTATTTTATCATAAAGCAACCCTAAGGGTGAAGAAATCCTTTTTAGATTTATTTAGCTATTTTGCGTGAGGCAGAAATAATCAGTGCCGGCCCTCCACAAAAACAGAAAACCTATGAATCATAAGTATTTTTTGCTTTAATTATGTTTATATACCAATAGAAATATAAATCAAAAGGATTTTTAATATAACCCCCCCCCCAAAAAAAACATTGAGTTGTGTTTTATTCAAGAAATACAGAGCTGTATATCTCAATATATCAGCCTGTGGTTTCAAAGTGACGTCCTCATTTACTTCATCCACCTGACATTCTCCTTACATTTAAGGCCATTTATTGGCGCAGACACGGGCCATGATGAGCACTCGCAGTGTTAGCACCATCTGCTGTGCGATGATAGCTGCTTCCATTAAATGCCACCGGGTTTTAAAAGGGTGAGGTGACAAACCTTGTTCTGGCTTAAGTCGACCTTTAGATAAGAAAACTCATCTCTGCTGGCACTGCAGTGACAATCATGTGGGAGACAAGCTTCCAAACAGACATCAGAGTAAGTAATTCATATTTTAATAGTAAATGTTGATTGTGAGGGATAATTTATTATCTATGTTTATCTTGCTAAAAAAAGGTTGCTTGGATTAATTAAGATGATATGCAATTCCATCTTGTGTATGTCGATGATTGCGTGTGTCTACATAGTTTGTTGTAGCTAGCTATACATTTGGTCCAGGGTCTCTGCACTAGGTGTGTGTATTTATGTGGACTTGTCTGCTTCCTCGCAAGTCTGAAGCTCCGCTGGGGGTGCTAGTGGCGGTTCACATCAGGGTGCTCTTCATTTCCCCCTCTACCCTAGTGTGTGATGTGCACAGTATCAGAAATCTACGGATCCATAAATAAAACCATAAAACAGCAGTTTTCCCTCCTGCTGCCGCACTCTGCCGCTACAGAATATATATGCTTCTCTCCCCCCTCCTCCCCAACTTTACCCCCTCCTCTAGGACCTTGGTGAGCGAGAGCGAAGGAGAAAAGAGAGGAAATGAGAGAAAAGACAGAACATAAGAGGTGGAATGAAGGGAGTACAAGGGCAGTGAGATGAGGCAAGATTATGCAGGAAGGTGTAGAAGTGAAAGTGCAAAAAGTGTGGGGTAAGAAAAATGTAACACCAAACGATAAAGAAGGATAGATAAACACCTTGTGACTGAATCCCTGGAAGAAAGACACAAAAACGCTAGGCGAGAGTACAAGTAGAAAAAACAAGGGTAAGGGGAAGAGATATGAAAAGAAAAGAAGGTCAAAGAGCATGTTTGCATCCAGAGCAACAGAAGGAAAAGGAGAGATGCTTCAGTGAAGATGTCTGCCTCTGGCAGGGACACTAGGTTAGACCTCACCGACTGAACCAACTTTGTCAGACGTATCTGTTCAAGTACGAGATAAAGTACACTGCTTTGCCCTCTTTTGAAAACAGTATTTTACAGTATTTAGGAAGCTTCCAATGTGAATACTGCTGTATCACATTGTAGATAATGCTTCAGGCCTAATCTACATGGCTAAAGGCAAATCCTACCTCATATTCTACCTCTGAGATCACATCAAAATGTTTATCACCCAGAAATTTCACGTACAAATATTTTGGGTTTGATTTTCCAATAAAAACACTGCATATTTATGGGGAGTTTGCAAACATTTCATATAAGAAAACTCCTTAAGCACCCATTCAACTAAACTCCCAGGAGCTTATTGTCAATATTTGTTCTTCATGTTTCCCACATTTTCTCTTCTCCTAAAGTCAACATGCCAGAGGGGGGAGGCTCTGTTATAAAAGTCAGATTCAGTTGCAGACAAAGAAGTGCATGAAGTGGAGAAGATGTTAGCAAATCTTATCACAAATGTAACCTCATCCTTCCCAGAGAGTATTAATTAGACTAATGAGGCTATAACTGATTCTGCATGTCTAAATTGTCAAAGCAATGCATATGTTTGCACTCGGCGAGTCCCGCTGTTCAGACGGCAACTAAAAATACGGAATATGTAATAAAATCCTTATTAACACCCTGTCTCATTTGCATTCCAATGTGTTTTTTGAAGGCTTACGTTTCATAAACACCGCGTTCTTGTTAACAGCAAGGCCAAGCTTTCGTTTCTTGCTCAAAGTTTACTTTTAATTTAAATTTCTCCATGACTTTGGCTCTCTGATAAAATTTGCAGTAGAAATCCATCTGGGTACACGTGTTTATTTTTGATCAGACTTGGCACCTGCCTGTGTTGCATCTGTGCATTTTCTGTGTCGCCAGTATTTGAACTTAGGAGTGTTTTGGGAAATGCCTGGTTCCTTTAATCAGTGCCTCTGTCGACGTGTATTTCGGATTCAGCATTTAGGTTCAACATCCGCATCTCTCAATATTTTAATTTACAAAAAATTATCACGGAATTCTATTATATTTAAACAATTTGTCAAATCCTAGGCAATAACTCTGTCAGACTATCATACAAATCATGTGCCAGCACGATAATCATGTATCACCATGGCACACACTTACTAATTTTTTGACTCCTGAGTTCTAAGTTGCTGATTAAACTCACAAATAAAATCACTGATGAATCTCAAAAATGTTAGCTTGCAGTGATATTTCGTACCAAATTTGGGATTCTTTCGAATTTCAAGTCTCAGAACTAATTACAAAACTGATCTACAGGCAAGGTCTGGCATTTATGAGCATTCTGATACAGAAGTTTTAAGCAACCAGTGAGGAGGAGCTCCACCGTTTTATCTGCATATCAAATTGTATGGAAACCTGAGCCTCCTCAGACGTTCTCTCATCAGTCTCCTGACAGTTATTGTGTGCATGTCCAATTCATATGAGCGAGTACACAGACGGGTAATCTATCAGCATAGTGTTCCAAAAAAAAAAAAAAAAAATAGGGCTGACATTCAAGGAAACACACACAGGAGTAAAATGAAATGTGCACACACACACATGCACAGCCACGAATACCAAACTTAGAGATGTAAGAATTATATTCACACCCAGCCAAGAAGAGATATTTATTGCATGACAGCTATTCAAATTTGTTGTTTATTGTGATCCCCACTAAGCCAAAAACCTCATGATGAAGCAGGTTTAAAACACGCAAAAAAATTATACACAAATGCCAAACCCAGGTTGTGTTGCTGCAGGATGAATGCTTTTTTAATATTAAGCTGTCAGATGGGAGAGGGCTGAGTCACATGGAATAACTAAAGAGGCTTTCCACACACAAGCAAAAACACACACACACACACACACACACATAGCAAAGGATAATATTAAGTCAATCACAGATGAAAGCTCATCGTCTCACTGACCTTTGTAACCATAATCATCCCTATAAGGGCTTTGCTTTTAGCTTGCTGAAATGAAGTTTACAGTTGATTTAAAAGTCCTCCTAAATGCTCATTAAGAGGATCCAAGGTCAAAAGCCCTCGACCCTTATGTTAAACTTAAGGAGACATAAGAGAAGGATGCAGAAGTGTTACGCATACAATTTCATTTTCAAGTCAGGAAAAATCTGACTTTTTGCATACATATGATTACACAGATGCACGCCTTTTACTCTCACCAGGATTAGGCAGAAGGGCTTCATCAAGACCATGATCAAGACTGATCTAATATAATGTGTTTACTCCTCTTATTCTATGCCATCAGAACATGCACTGTTTGCGACCCTGAGGCTGTTGCAATGACTAACCGTTTATTTAGAATATTGGGAATATATGAAAGTATTTCAAGTGATCTTATTCCACTGGTTTAGAGCTCTGAAAGCTTTTGAAATGACCCATAATATACTCACACTTGCTTTTCTTGAGCACAAGTCTCAGGCCTAATCATCTACTTACAGGGAGAAAGATATGGATAAAAAAAAACAGATTAAAAATAGTCTATTTTAAAAAATTGAGTTTATTTTTAATGCCATTTAATAAGAAGGGAGTCAGACTTTATGAGAAAATAATTCTCTCTGGAGAATTATATTATCTGGCTGGATTCCTCCCACATTTACAAAAACACGTTTCAATATTTCCTCGAAATGTAACGTGGATTTAAGATAATTGACTTGATGTGTTTTAGTTATAAATAAGACATTCCAGTAGTTCCAAATGAACAAAGTTTTACTGGCTGCCTGATGGCCACAACTTGAAGATGAACTTTTACTTTAAAACAAAACATACACATGCCATTAAACACACTGAAAATAGCTCTGCTGAAGACATTAGCAAATACAAGAGCCAGCTGATTTAATGCACAAGCCATTTCCACGTTCTTCAAAGTAGATGGGTCTGTTTGGCTTAAGTGCATTTATAAATGGATGCATACAGCTTTAATTAATTTAACGAGCACAAAGAAAAGATTCAAGTTTCCAAATAGCTTTCACTTTTTCAATTGAGGTAAGCTGAACTATTCTAAGAAACCAGATACCAAGAAAGCCATGGTTTTTAATAATAAAGCCACATTTCAGTATTGATATATTCAATAGCATTAGTTTACTATGCTCCAGTATACTCAGTCTGTCTATTGAATATACATATATTCAATATCATTAATTTACTATGCCCCAGAAAGCATTGAATTCAATGTCTATAAAAACTTCTTACCCCTTGGATATTTTTACACTTTTATTGCGTTTAGAAATAAATCAAGACCAACATCATTTGGCTTTTTTAAATATGTATACAGTTATTTTATGTTAAACATTTTTCTATAATTATCATTTTGTAGAAATGTGCTTTCACTTTGATATTACAGTATATTTTTCCTTGTCAAAACTCAGATTTTATTGATTATGATTGATTTGAAAAAGCAATCAAAAGGGTAAAACATCCTAGAGGGTGAATAGTTTTTATAGGCACTGTAAAAGTGTAATGTGAAATTGTAGCATTCTGCCTTGTAAAACGAAAGGAGATTCTT